>NC_134960.1:19014212-19317575 GCF_965638725.1 Aptenodytes patagonicus | reverse complement strand
GGCAGCCATCAGAACCAGAATTAATTTGCTATTTGCACAGGGTGACTAAGATTAAGGCAGCATCTGTGCAAATACTGTATTTGTCTGAAGAAATTCATTCCTACACCAGAGACCAAAGCACCTTGTCTCAACAGGTTTTCCCAGCTTTCTTCTAACTTTGGAGTAAAGATTTTATCAAACACAGATCCCAGAGCCCCCAGGATCAGAAGCTGCACAGCATCGGTGTCCCTGGAGGTAAAGCCCTGTGTTACCTTCTGCTCACACACTGCCAGCAATGCTGTCTTTGCCTGCACGGGTGTATTTGCATCCCATGTGTGTGCCAGCAAAGAGCTTTCAATTAGTTGCTTGTCACAGAAGGCATTACACAAAATGTTTTTCTTTTTTTTTTTTTTTCTTATTTTACAACTCAAAATACAGCAATTAAACTTCTCCTGAGCAATGTCTGAGATAAGGTCCTGTTTAGATACCAAAATCCTGAACTGAAATGTACCATTTTGCAGGCAGGTGCAAAGTGCTCGGGGCACACAGTGCTGCTGTTATCATCATGGGGAAGCCTGTCCTGGCTTGTGCAAAACCTCTGCCCCCCCCAGATTCCTCCCCCAGGCTGGCCCACAGCTGTGTTCCTGCAGCCCATGAGCTAACAGGCTTCTCCAGCCGCCCAGATCCAGATGGGGATCCCTCAGACTAAGGTGATCTCCACAAGGCACTGAAAAGCTGTATGAGATTCTTAAGCTCTTTTTTATTTAAATATTTATATTTATTTTATGAATATTTTATTTGTGTTTACACATTATTACACAAAAAAGGCTACAGCACACATAGAAAACCACTGCTCTTGGTATTTGTGCACACAGCAAAGGCTGGAGGATGACCAGAGGCCACAGCAGATATGCCTTCATGTAACAGCAGCTGCTTCATGCCACAGCTGCTGAGACGAGAAACCAGCAGCTGAGGACATGCCTGGATACGTCATTTCTCATGCAAACAGGGAGCAAAGAAAGATGGCGGGGCTCCTGTTCGGCAGGCTGGGTTTGCACCCCCTTCGCCACCTCAGTGATACATCACTACCCTTACTGGACATGGGTGCCATGACAGAGCCTCCATGGGTCTTGGGGCAGGAGCTATGCTCCTGCAATTGAACAGTCACCCCTGGATCAAGCCTTCACCAGCCGGTGAGGGCTGCGATGGTCCTGCCTCCCCACAGCAAGAGGTCTCAGTACCATCTCTGGACTACTCTATTGGCATCAAGACAGCTAAAAGCATCCTACCACCAAAAGCAACAGCTGCCACTGGGACACTGTGCTCCCCTGTCCTCTGCTCCCAGGCATGATATCTCCAAGATGTCAAAAATGGAAACCTCCTCAATCTAGGCAAAGTTGTCGCTAGCAGAAGTCAATGAACCACAACTCCTGTCACATCGTCCACTTGCAAAACCACACGTCAGTTGACTCATGCACTGTGAAAAAGAGTGTTATACACCTAAGAGCTCCAAAGTAAATGGTTGCAAAGAACTACACGGATTATCATAGAACCATTTAGGTTGGAAAAGACCTTTAAGATCACTGAGTCCAACTGTTAACCTAGCACTGCCAAGTCCACTACTAAACCATGTGCCTACACGTCTTTCAAATACCTCCAAGGATGGTGACTCAACCACTTCCCTGGGCAGCCTGTTCCAACGCGACAACCCTTTTGGTGAAGAAATTTTTCCTAATATCCAATCTAAACCTCCCCTGGCACAACCTGAGGCTGTTTCCTCTTGTCCTATCGCTAGTTACTTGGGAGAAGAGACCAACACCCACCTCGCTACAACCTCCTTTCAGCAAAAAGCACCTAGAAAGTAGCTGGCTTCAGGATGCCTCCTGACGTCGGCTGGATCCCAGCCACGCAGAAAGAGCTCAGCCTAGGAGCGACAGATTAGGCTGCCCATATGGTGAGATACCCTAGAAAAAAGTAATTTAGGAAGATAAAATTGCACCCCTGATGCTGCACTGTTGTTTACTTGAAACAGCATGGTATATGAAGGCGGAGGGCAAATGTGAATATTCGGTTTTCTTTGAAACTTGAAAGAAAAAAAAATTGTCTTGGCTGGAAACCAGTATTGGCAGATCCCTGTGAAATCATGGGGATAAACGGTTACATGCATTTCTGTTTGTATGACTCAAATATACAAGAACGGGGACAAGAAGAAGGACCATGTCTGTGCCTGAGCAGACGAGCACAGAATCCCAGATTACCAGTATGCTGGTTTTGGCTGGGGTAGAGTTAATTTTCTTCACAGTAGCTAGTGTGGGGCTATGGTTTGCATTTGTGCTGGAAACAGTGTTGATAATATACAGGGATGTTTTCATTACTGCTGAGCAGTGCTGACACAGAGTCAAGGCCTTTTCTGCTTCTCAGCCCACCCCACCAGCGAGCAGGCTGGGGGGGCACAAGAAGCTGGGAGGGGACACGGCCGGGACAGCTGACCCCAACTGACCAAAGGGATATCCCACACCATATGACGTCATGCTCAGCATGTAAAGCTGGGGGAAGAAGGAGGAAGTGGGGGACGTTTGGAGTGATGGCGTTTGTCTTCCCAAGTCACCGTTACGCATGATGGAGCCCTGCTTTCCTGGGGATGGCTGAACACCTGCCTGCCGATGGGAAGGAGTGAATGAATTCCTTGTTTTGCTTTGCTTGCGTGCGCGGATTTTGCTTTACCTGTTAAACTGTCTTTATCCCAAGCCATGAGTTTTCTCACTTTTACTCTTCTGATTCTCTCCCCCATCCCAACGGGGGGGGGGGTATTGCTGGCTAGGGTTAAACCATGACAACCAGTTCAAAAGCAGCTGCTTTCTCTCACAGCCGAAAATCAAGACTTCAGAGGAACAGAAGCACCATAAACACTAATGAGTTAGGGTATTTGCCACAGCAGGCAGGAATTCTCTTTCCCCAAAGATGACCATCCAAATTTATCAACCTAAGAGATAATACTTGAGACGTAACAAGTGCTGATGGTCACCCTGTATCTGAGGAGCTGAATATTTTTTAGAATATTTCTGTTAAAGGTAAGATGAAGACTGAGCTCTGACTGTGATGGTGAAAAACACAGTTCTAGCTGCATGGGTACCTAAGCCAGCATCCTGGGTAAGAGCTGCTATCAGAGGATCAAAAGTACCTCAGGGAAAGGAGATACTGTATTGTGCCGAATCTGACTGCAGCCCCCAGTATCGATTTGCAGTGCTCCAGAGCCCAGCCGCTGCTCACTTCCCAGTGCAGTGAGATACCACAGCTGCACATCGTGGGGCGCTCTCATGGCATGATTTGAACACAGTTCTGAAGCCTTTGCTTGCACAGCTGAAGGCATGTACTGCTTCATGATGTCTGTGCCATGCCTAAACCCATCCACTTTCCCACAAAAAGTTCACCCAACAGGTGACTTGGACCAGGTGACTTGCGTGACTGTCCGAGCAGTCACTGCTAAGGAGAGGAGAACCTACACGGGAAAGGGCCGTGAGTGCTTCACGCAGGCAACAGGCAGACACACACTAGGCACGCATGGATACAGCAACACACGAAAAGCATTCATCGGGGTATGCCTCTGCCCCAACAGAAGCCTGTGTACATAGGCAGCCAAGCACTCAATGCTGGGTGCTGATCTCCCGAGCTAGATCGGCAGAGCAGACGCAGTCCCCACGGGTCACCACTAATCCATCATTATTGTCTGCCAGCGATTAAACCCCATTCCATCCTTTTACCACTACTATATACTGTATTGTAATAAATTCTGTCTGACTAACAAAATCATGACCTACTACTATTCACTGACCCTCTTCCTGATTTCTTTATGCCTCTTAACTCCATATCACTGCGTTTAATATGCATCTGTGAGACTTCGAAACATCAGAGAAAAGTAGGCAGACACTGGCAGTGTAGCTGCTTATTTGGTGGATGCAGCCAGAAGGTTTGGTCAGAATAAGTAGTTCATTATTTTTAATATATGCAAATATAGCATCTTCAATTAGGGAGTCATATCACCAGCTAGCTGATATAGATACAGGATGGAAGTCTCCTGGGAGCAAGGTCACAGGAATTTGTACAGCTCTGCTCCTTGACGCAGGACCAGGTCCTCTTCCCACTAAAGACAACAACTGGTGCAAAATGGAGCTGGACCACACTTGTGTTAAATCTATCCTGAACTACGTATTTCTGGTATTTTTGTGGGTATACACAGGAAAGCAGAGGGGGAGGGAGGTTTTTTCATCACGCAGAAGTGTGAACCATTGCCAGGAGAAAATACCCTCCCAAAGCACAGTATCTAGGGATGCAATCTCTGATTTTTCAGCCATTCTTTCCTACAAGGCAAAGCCAGCAATGTCGATCTGTAGGACTAGCAAGGGAATGCCTCAGACACACCCAGATTTTAAAACTTAGAGCATTGGTGAAATTCATTCTTATGGGTTTTTTTTTTGTCTCCCAAAGTACAGCAATAGCATTTGCATAATAGGAACACAAATAAAACCTGAAAACTGCCTGTTTATAGCAAGCCCTTGTCATTCACTCTGTATCTATCAGCTTTGAGTGGTTCCAGGTAGGTTCTGCTTTCAAAAGCCTAAATAAAGCTGGAAGTGACTGATTCCTTTTCCCTTCTGGGTATTTTAGGGATGAGACCTAGGCAGCATTGGCCAGAGTTTCGTTCTATGTGCTTAAAATTAAATTTAAGCAATTTAAGGAATTCCATCTTTCATATTCCAGTAACTAACACTTGTTTCAGGGAAGCATTTTGCATTTACCCAACAAGGAGTGCTTCACTTTAAGGCAGAGGTGACTTTCTGTTCACCTGAGCATCTACTGTTTTTCTTGAGGCCGATATGTAAAGAGAGTCCTTCCGACAAGCAACTGAGCATGTACAAGTAGCAGGCTGGGAGCTGGGATGATGCCACATGAGTATGGACATGGAAATGCCAGGGCTCCTTGCTTTCAGCTGTGTCCACTCAACTGTAGCCTGGTCAGATGTTCATAATTGGGACCCACCGACACCAGCCCAATTACCGCTCAGTGCTCTGGCACAAAACCGCCTCCAGCCATGGCGACAAACTGGGTCCCCCCAGCAGCACAAACACAGTCGCTCCTGTGACACCCTGGGCATGGATTCCTCCATGAGGGATGGCAGCTGGGGGGGGAGCGGGAGACATGAATTTTGCATCGATTGCACAGGCACTGATATGACAGCCCCCTTGCAGAAGCTGCCCGTGCACCATGAGAGCTACCTACAGGCTCTTGCCCTCTCTTCCAGCTCTCTCTGATTTTTAAAGCAGTTCATGAGACACTGAGACTTGGCTATCAGGGGCGGAGGGGGGAAGGAAATCAAAAGCAAGAAGGAAAATGTTCCTTTTCTAAGAGAATGAAATGAGAGTTCTGTTGCTTAGCAAATTTTTAACCAGTTGCTGTCCTCAGCTGTCTGTGTCAGAACATCCTCTTCCAAGCACTTTGCCTGACCCTAAGTCCAAGGCTCTGCAGGAGACCTGGCAGGAGCCTTTCTGAGCCACGGCCTGCCCGATTGCCGGAGTCATTGCTTGCTTGGGGGTGAGGAGTTACAAAGAGCACATCTACCCTACCACGCCAGGGCAGTCCAGTCATTCCCCCAGCATCACTGAAGGACTCATCCTTCAGGTCATCTCGGTGCTGAGGCTCCAGGCGGCAGCACTCCACACAGTCACAGACCGACTAAGGAAGACGAAAGTGCAAAAGCATGGTAGGAAATGAATAAAAATAGCTCCAGCTGGACCCTGAAGAGAAGAGAAAGAAATCGCCACCATCACAACTACATGCATAGAGCTTGGGATGCTGACAAGCTTCCGTAGTGCAGCCCGCCCAGACTGAACCCACAGGACTCCGAGGAGCAGGGGAAAGGCGAGTGCACCATTTCTCTTGCAGTAGTAATCGTTTTCCTTTTATTTCTCTGCTATTATTAAAAATAATTCTTTGATTAGACTGCTAAGGTTTCAATTACACTAACCAATACATTTAAGGTGTGTTTCTTTACTACAAATATATATTATTAACTTATTGACATTTTCCCAGTTCAAAACAGGAAGGCAGACAGGTAAGAAAAGTCTGCCCACCAAACACACGCAGCCACCACAAAGACCTAGAGGGATAAATTGAAGCAGCATGGGACAATCTGCTCTGCGACTGGAAACCACCTTGATCACAGAGACACCAAGACGAGGCAGTTTTTTGCTGGTCTATACCTGTAAAAAGTGTTTGGGGATCTTTGGGGGCCATCATTTGCCTTTTTATCAAGGTAAGAACATATCAGGTCTTCCTAGTCTAGATTTTCACAAAGTCAGAATTCACCATGTATGCTTTTTTTTTTCTCCAGCACCTATTTTTTGGGAATGTTTCTTCCAAAGAAGCAACAACACACTAGGGCCTAATTTCATCCTCTTTTTCTTCACTCACGAGCAATTATAATAAGTGGGGATGTTTTCAAAGACATCTTTTTACTCTTGGTAAGGACAAGGTAGCAGAACAGGAGCTATTAAAAGATTCATTACTGCACCCCTACAGGCCCAAAGCAAATTGTCATGCTAGCTAAGCTTTGCCAGATCTCAAAAGCTAGAAGTCCTCCCTTCCATTTTGATGGAAATATATTTTTCATGACATAAAAGCCAGTGAATAATAATGCTGAGAAATCAGATGGAATTGATGAGGCTTAAAGCTTTGCGATCATCTAGATTTTCACATAAATAAGGCACTGACAATATTAAAGTCTTGGAAAGCCACTTGCTTTCCAGTCTATAGCAAATACAGCTATGCAAAAAAACCCAAAATAAATGTGATGGTCACTTAATGCCACCAAACAGGGAACAAAAAGCCAGGCATCAAGGTCTGAGCAATAAGGGATGCTCCTCCTCTTTAACATCCCAAGAAGGAGAGTGGAGAACAGAGCTGGCATTTTGCATCCTATTGTTCAGAGCAAGCAGTCAAGCACTGGTCTCCTGAAATCAAGATCAGATGTTCCTGCTCTGGTCTTTCTTCTTGCAAATACCAAAACAGATCACCACTGCAGCTGCGCATAGGTATGCATGGACATACACGTTTGTGTACTTAAAGGAAATAAAAAGAAAAAAGACTGAGGTATTGTTCTGCCTATATGAGGCAGCATAGCGAGAACTGAAAATAAAACTACATTATTGTCTGCTAGTTCTTCTTTGTTATAGTAATAAAACTGGGCAGAACTCCACAGAGCAGACCTAATGTTTGCCCTAAGGATATCACACTCGAAAATAGATAGCCGAGAGCTCAGAAAGGGAATACTTCACATTTCTAGTGACAACTTCAACAAAACATGAGGTAGATACTGGTTTACATCTTTGGTTGGAGTATTTCTTCTGTAAACAGGGGGACACTGTTTCCAGATAAAAACCTGAAAGAATAGGAGAGAGACGAAACCTGAGCAAAGCACTTGCCCAAAAGGTGGCATGGAGAAAGGACTGACAGCAGGAGAGGAGGGATGCTGCGGGAGCACTGAGCAGGGTCATCCTGGCACACTGCTGCCAGTGGGAGGGAGCGAACGCCGACATATGGGCAGCAGGATACTGTGTTGAACCCTGTAAAGGTGAACACAAGAAACTTCAGCTAGGCAGAAGATGAGAGGGGCAGGAGATGATCAGAAAAGACTGACACCATTGGTGTGCTAAACTAAAAAGGAAGGTGGTGAACAAGAGTGGTGTGAACCCATCTGGTGAAGGGACAGAGCTGAGCAGAGACCAGGAAGCAGGAATAGAAAACGGCTGTGCTGCTTCCCAAAACATGAGGCTTCAACAAGGAAACTGTCAGTAAAAGGTGGGGTTTAGTGATAGGGAAACAGAAAAACTGGAAGAATTTCATAACAGCATCTGTCTGGGAGGGGAAGAAGGATGGGGGTCAGTCCTGAAACAGTGCTGCGGAGCCAGAGTGCTCAGAGGAAGAGCATCTGACACAGCCAAGGAAGCCCGGGAGGAGGCTGCACACGGAGGAATCAAGAACTGCAACCTTTTTACTCTCAGGATGTCATTACAGTAATGCCTGAGGATGAAAAAGCTCACATTTCAGTAATGAAAACCATCTATTACCCCATGAAATCTGTTTGAACACTGTGCCAAGTGAAGTCTTGCCTTTCAAATTTATGAAATCTATACATGAGAAACTTCAAGATGGTTTGAAGCAGGAAACCCTGAGGAATATTAGCCAGAACCATCAGGCCACAGAGAAGGCTGAGAAGCAGGACAGCACCGCTGCACTGTGGCAACCACACTGAAAAGAGTTAATGCCATTTGAAAAGTAGTATATGGATGTGAATGTAATGTGTTAAGGCATCTTGCACATACAGAATGAGGCTTTTAAATGAAATTTTGGCAGCCAGTGGTAACGGAAGATCCCAAAAGTCTTTTCCCTTTGCAGGAAGAGAGACCAGGGCAGAGATGCTGGAGCTGCCTGACACCATGTCCCACAAAGCCTGATCGAGACTGGCTTGTGTAAAGGGAATACGATAACCCGGCTGCCAGGTAGGCATTTAGTCCCGCTCACTGCGATGGCACTGGCAGCGATGATAGCAATATTCACAAAATAGGCACTTAGCTGCTAAAAACACTGCAGGGAACATCAAGCAGCCAACACCAAGTACCAGGTACATGCACAAACCCAAGGCTCAATAAACAACCTTTTTATCTTAATACATAAGCATTCCTATCCCATCCACAACCTCTAAGAATGTTACAGAGAAAGTGTACAGCTAAATTAACAGGCTCAGCGTGACGTACATTGCGACCAAACACAGCAAATGATCCCAGGGAAACGTGTCCTGGTTGTGTGCGTGATGACAAGGACATCTCTCCCAACAGCCGGGACAGGCAGTGCCGGAGAGTGGCACACACATGCTCTCTCGCTCACACACCCAGGGTCAGCTTGGCACGGCTTGAACTTACAAACTAAGCAAGCTGAGCGACAGACAGGAATTCAATGGTGTTTTGTTCCCAGAAGCATTAAAGACAATATGTCAAAACTATATAAAGAATGTGAACAATAAATGTCAATCCGGGTTAACAGCCAGGTTCATTTCTGTCTTGTGATAATGGTCAAAGAAGACTTACTAAGAAAGAAAAAGCAATTTTTAATTATTGAGTATTTCCATGGATGACTGATAAATTGACTCCAAACAATTCAACAGTCAGTGACTTTGCTTTAGGGAGGAGGACAAGGTGGAGAAGACATTCAGATGATCTTGGATCTCTCCTTTCCTTTTGCTTTAATGCACTTCAAAGAAATGTGCCAAGCTAACCACATATGATTCAGGTCACTGAACAGATGCACATACCGCTGGGTAACTAACGTGGATAGTTAACCGGCTATTTTTGTTTCACTTTTCATTTCTCACCATAGGGTCTTGTAAAAGAGAACAAGAGCAGCCAGTAGATACCCTTAGGTAAGTTCAGCTCGCGTCAAGTGAAATCACATCAGGCGAAAAATATGCTAAATAAAATTATATTCAGTTTGTACATTTGTGCTGTTTCATTCTAAATGTGCTAGGAACGCACAACAGGCACAGACGTTTGCCTGGCCAGATCCTGTTAGAAGATCCTCCAGAAAAGTCAGAATTTTTAGTTTTCTAATTATTAACGGCCTCATGCTTTCACTGAAATGACATACAACTTTCATTGTATCATTTCATAACTTTCAAAATAAGCACGACTTTCTTAATGAAGATTCATAATCTTATGTTTATGTTCTATGCTGTAATCTTTCTTGCTGGAAAAAAACTGATAGATTATTCTACTAAAATGTTTGCTGTTTGAAGCTGGATAAAACAATGCATTAAAATGGAGATTAGCTTGGCAAGTTTCATTAAGATAAGGTGAGCACCAACACTTCCCAAACTCATAATATCCTGTGCATCA
The DNA here is from genome assembly GCF_965638725.1 of Aptenodytes patagonicus. Lineage (NCBI taxonomy): Eukaryota > Metazoa > Chordata > Aves > Sphenisciformes > Spheniscidae > Aptenodytes > Aptenodytes patagonicus. The sequence goes on along the minus strand of NC_134960.1, from coordinate 19,307,652 downwards.
AAAAGCCAGGTTTACCTCCCTCTGAATTCTCCATCCTGCAAATGCACATCTTCTGATAACTCTACCTGTACGACCTGCTTGCAGTAGATTAAGAGTTTGGTTTTGATACAAAGGTGCTCCTCAGTACCTTAGCATCAGTCTAGTATATTGCCTGGGAATATTTTGATTCCTTGTTAATGTGTATCGAACTACACTATTTTTGTGCAAGATCGAGCAGACTGCTGCGGACTGGACATAAACAGGGTTTGAAGTTAAGATGTGGCACCTGCCCTGAATACCCAACTAAAGCCAGATTATACCTGATACCCCACTATAGCTACAGCAATCCCAGACAAAAGCAAGCTTAGGAACAAATATCAAATGTGAGCAGGGTAGTGGTTTACCAGTATCTATGCAAGCAGCCATGGGGAATCACATTGTCCCTATGGAAACCTCAAGGTCTGTGACATGTGCAATGATTACTGCCAGCAGTTAATATACTGAAGTCATTCACCAAATTAAAACAAAGATTAAATTGCACCAGAAAGATCATACTCCGGTTTACGTATACAAGTAAATGTAAAATTTACAAGTAAAGGTAAATTAAGTGGGATTGGGGGTGACTGAGAAAGTAGCGTAATAGTGGGATCGTTAAATTGAAACCTCCTTACCACAGGACAAAATAGGGTTTGGTCTACGGTGGTGTTCACAGGAAAAAAAAAATAATTTATTATTTCAGGTAGCTCCCAAGTAGTTAAAAATCACTGACATTGTACACTTTCACTAAATATTTGCAGGATTGACGAAATCCTGAAATCATAATGGGACCCAAAATCCTTCCTACCTTTGACCAAAGGAAAACAGCAGCCTTTTTGAAAAAAAAAAGGTTTGGAAAATCTGTTTCTTAGGCAGCTAGATTTTGTCTAGATTCAGTTGCATTGTAACATGGCAGAAGCACATCGAACTATGAAGTTAAGACATGAAAAATACAACCCTAAGACACTCAAAAAAATCTTGACAAATTTAGCAGTCTCTGCATTTTGCGGAGAATTACCTGTTTTGGGAAATAACTGCAGTTTCCCTCTAATGTGTTTCTCTCGGCAGTACCAGTGAGTATTTTCATCTATAACTCCATCTTAACTGCATTTATATGAGAGAATTCACATAAGGTCACAGCAGATGAAGAATGCTTCCAGTAGAAAGGGATATATACCATTCCTATAGTGCTAGCCGGTGGACTGAATTATTATTATTACAATTATATAATAACTTTCATCTTGATGCTGAAGTGCTCCCCAAATCACATCATCGGTGATAGTTATTTTCAAATGCTGTCCAATACACCAATCCAGATACTCTCTGGAGTTATTATCTAATAAAAATATGCCATTTCAAGATGTACCAGTGGTAGGGTGGAGACAGCTCTGACACAAACTGCGTCACTACTTCCATTGCTGGCAGCACACTGGTGTGTGCAACAACCCCAAATAAAGCAAATGAACCCAAAGCTCAAATGCAGATGTTCAGGTCAGAATATCTGTATTATTTTTAATTAACCCAGTCAAGGGTATCTTCAGAACTGAGTATCAACACTTTTTGGAACACATCGCCTTTAAAGTGTGAGTTGAGCGAGCCATGCTGGCAGAGTAGGTTTTCTCTTAGCCACAGAAGGGCTGACAGGGAAGCGGTGTCCCTGCTGTGCTACCAGAGCCAAACCCTCAGCTGGAGAAAAGGATCAGTGCACCGTGCCAGTTCAGGAAGCTATGCCGATTTCACACATACAAAGAAGTCAGTCCTATGTTTCCACACATCATGCATAGCCACACAACAGATATATATGGACAAAAGAAGAAATTTCTGTTTGCAGAATAAAATTTCCAAAGCAAACAGAATTACTGTCATGCTCATCGGGTGCTTTTCACACATGCAGAAAATTGTACTGTTATTTTTGCCTTTTTTCCTCTCTCTATCAGTGTCCAGAGCATACCTTCCAGTAGCCTAAGAAGTTGACCCATACTAGATTAGTGTAAGCAGTATATAAAACTCTGTTATTTGTTACAGGAGACTCATTTCAACACACACAGACTGCACGTACACTAACCTTCTTCGGGCAAAGCAAGTATCTACCGCAGCAAATACACTAGTAGCCATTTGTTGTCTGACCTGTTTTGTGTTCTTACAAGCGAGCCAGTGTTTTATTCCTATACTGAACAATGGGCAAGTGATTAACGTTCCCACAGATCCCCTCCTCAGTAAGACCCTGCTGCTAATCCATACAGGGTGGGAATTTTTGCACCTCAGCAGAGTAGCAGGGCGTAACTGGGAAAGCCTCTCAGTGGAAGAAAAGCTACACAAACCTTTGTCATAACATGGAGGGTACGTGAAAGAGCTAGACGACTATTGCATTGGCAATTTTCTCATGAAGCTGAGGAATAACTTCTCATCAGGCGCAGATCAGTAAATTCCAGTCAGGTCTTTGTTTTCTTTCCAGGTCTCCTTCATTTGGCTTCTGCAGAAGACTTATTCCTTGGTTTAGATTTAATTCTTGCCAAAGGAATGACAGCAAAAAAATTAATAGCAAACTTATAGGAAACAAATCTTCAGCAATCCTCTTTTGTGAGCTATGAAGACTGTCATCAAGATTTTTTTAGTGGAAAAAGCCCTGGCATAAAACAGCCATCAGGAATCTAAAAGACCCATGTTGGTTCACAGCTGTGGCTGCTGTGTGCCCGGCCCAGGGAGTGGGCTCTGCAGGGCCCTGAGGGCAGAAGAGGTCCCGGTTGCTGCTTCTCTTGTCTGTGCCTTTACCCTCCCAGTTTACAGAAGCCCCTGGAGTGAACTGCCCCCCCGGCACAGCCAGTTAATACAAATTACAAGAAAGTTTGTCTATGAATGGAGGAAGAGAGAGACAGGCAGACATCAACTTTAAATTGAATATGCAAACCCTAACTGGACAAACACAGAATAGTATTATGCAGGAGGTTATCATTTTCCCAATGACATTCAGACTGCAGTACCATTTTTAAAAACTGAAATACATATTATCTTCTCTCCTTAATGCAGCTAGATGAGAAAGTCTAATATTATTCAGGCCCTTCCACATGGAGAGAGAAGAAGAATTCCAACTTGAGCACCAGAAAAAAATGGGAATAAAGGTCCACTGCTTCTGGTCTTAGTGGAGCCACTGGCTTCATTGCTGTAAGATACAGCAGTAAAAAATACTCAGATAAAGTCATTCTTTGTTCCTGCTGTGAATATCAGAGCACTCCAGGAACATAAATCCGACTCACCTAACCACTTACAATAAAACACCTACCAGGATGCACTGACCTCTCCTAGCCTTCTAATATGGGGCTGGCAGTCTAAACAAAGCAGTGTCATGTAATAACTAGGAATTATTTCCAGTGACACGGGAAGGGAAGGAACAAAAAGAAACAAAGGAAAAAAAAAGAGATACCTGTTGCATCAGGATAGGCCCAATTCTACCAGAATAAATTTTGGGGAAAGTCACAATGACAATTTCATAAACTGCTGAAATTTGAGCAAGTGTTACACAAAGGTTGAGTGTATTCTTATTTTTTTTGGCATGAATCTTCAATGTTCACTCTAAATATATATTTGTGGGTAACAAAATGATATCCCAAGTCTCCTTGTTATTTTTCTCGTTGCTGCCATTTACATGAAGACTTAGATCCCAAATTGAAATTTAAATTATACTTTGCCAAATACTTAAGATATACCTAAACACACACATAGCCATTGTTCTAGAAACTAGATATAGAAAAATACATGTATATGCACAGCTGGAGGCTTACCCGAGTAAACAGAGTTCTCGCACAGATGCTCATAGTACTAGGCAGTGAACATACAGGTCTGCTTACATGTCTACATATCCACAGTGCTGCATAACATATGTACATGGAGTTCCTAGTCCAAAACGCCTGAAGGAGCTGTCTGCAACTTTAAGTTGAATTAAATGTTTAACCTAACTAGCCCGGGATCTGAACAATGTATAGATCCCAAGAACTGTTCTTTCAGCACTGAGCTGCTATAGAAGAAGTGCTTGTGTCAGGGCTAAGCCTGACCTATTGCTGAAGTTCTCCGTTTCTAATAAGCGCCAAGTCCAAAGGGGCTTTTCCACTCGTCTCTACTTTGCATATCAGCTCAATGATAAAGCTACAACATGATACATTTTGCAGCAGAAGAAATAAATAAAAATTAGTAATGAAAAGCATTCCTCATTTCATTTCTTTTCATGTTGGCAAATAAGCAAACCTTCCTAGCTGCAAATCCATGCTGGTTAGAGAACTGATGCACCGTAAATCTAAAACTCTGGGACTTGTGTTCTGCTTGGTATATAACCATTCAAAAGCAACTTCTCTGTCTTTTTTTTTTTTATTACAAATATTTGTTAAAATTATTTTTCATACCTTCCTGTCACAGGCAAAATAGCTGTGCCTAGCATTTAAATTATGGCATTCAACAACCTTGCTTATGCTAATTGATACTAAATATATTAACAAGCCATGGATTAGCATAACACAAGTATTCACACATGAAAATGACTGGTCCAGACAGAAGGAAGAGAGATCATCAGCAGCACATGCATTTGAAATTGTTCCATCGGTACACCCAATCCAACATTAATAACATTGAAAAAGGGATGTCATATATTAAATGTGCTGTGCCCTGTCATAGATAAACCTGAAAAAGAGCTCACCGCTTTGGTGATGCGCAGAAAATCTCTCCATTGGATGAAGTTACAGAAATTCACAGGTGGTGAGGGTAGAGACTAACTATTGCTGAGAAAAGCTGTTTTCCACAAAGAGCTTACATGCCCTGTCCCTGCAAGATGCTGACCACAGCTCAGAAGCTGGGAAAGGAAGAGGTCCAGCCCTAGAAAGCAAACTCCATAAGCGAACAAACCATTACAAGCAGCAAACTTGAAACAATTTTAGATAAATTCTACTCGTGAATCAATGCCTCCGTATTTCATATGCACCAATACCAAATCTTTCCTCCTTTACTAATCAGCATCCAAATATCTGACTCACTCTTTATCTTGTGCTCAATCTAGAGGACCAGTCTCATGCTGCCTCAGGTCTGTACTCCTGGTATTTACTATGCCTCAGTTGCACTCTGTGTCCAAGGTCAGACAGCAATAAAACTGGAATTCAAGATGTACCAAAGGCAGCTGAAAGGAGGAGCACGGGGCTGAGCTGTAGAGCATCATGTGGGAGGATGAGCGAGATAAACAAAATACCCAGCAGGCTTGTTAAAGCCAGGCTTTGCCTTTAGTCTCTCACAATCAGATGTGCCCACAAATGGTAACAGCACATTAAATATTGAATTGGGGCAGGAAGAGCAAACGCACACAGAGAATGAAAGAAAAAACAGGAGAGGAGGATTAAAAAATCTTTATTTTTTGAAATAATTTGATCCTTGGCCCACTTGAAGTTGATTAAGCATCACTTCACAAAGGTTGTCTTCCTGGAGGGCTGGGAAGCATCACAGGCTCATTACAATTTGGCTGATCCTGGGTGAGCGTGTTTTCCTCTTCTCCTTGTGGCAGGTTTCTCTTTCTGGCATCTGACCTTCACCTTGCCAGGTGAGCACTGAGGTTGAGAATTCATCAAATCCCTCTGAGAAATGTCTGCTGCTCTTGTCAATAAATTGCTTCTTGAAGCCCTGCTGAATTTTTCAGTGACCTCTTGTTCCTCTTGTGCCTGAAAAATTTCAAGTTCTTTAACTTTTTCTGTAATCTTCTTTTCTCCCTTCAGCTTTACTTTGCAGTCTTCTCCTACATTGGGCTCAGTGCTGTTCTTTGATCTTCTGATCCTTCTTTTGTAATTACATCTGATGTCTTTGCTCACCCAAACATTTCTGAAGCTGTTTTGGGAGGTTGAATTTTCTTGATCGTTAAAGAAATAATAGAGAGATCAGCCAGCAAGTGATTCTTTTAAATGTGTGGTTACCTAACTCAAAGGTACAGTGTAATTTTGGGTAGAAACTTAGATATATTCTGTATTGAATGACATTTTCCTTTTCATGTTTATTGCAATTCCATGCATCTAGCACTTTCACAAAAGCTCTTGGCTGGTGCTTCTGAAGCCAAGAGAAAAAGGATTTACTGACAAGTACCTCTCGAAAACAGACAAACTACAAAACTAATGGGATAAAAATAAATAAATCTGTTTTTCAAGTATCAATATAGACACAAAAGATATGGTAACTTAATTTTAGGCCTACTATGCGTTAAGAAAATGCCACGTAACTATTATTTTTAAACTAGTGTCTTTATTAAACAAGTGAGATGTGGGTATCTGGAGCAAACTGATTTGAGAAAATGACTGTCTGAGGGATGTGCTAAAGAGACTGTCATGATGCAATAACTTACAAAGCTTCTACTCCTGTTACTTAGTGCTGTTTCTTAGTGATAAAGAGCTGAAAGGATTTAAGGCTTTTTCCAAATCCCAAATCAGGCTTTTTTTTCTTTTTAAACATTGACTTAGTAAAACAGGGAATTGTTTTTTCCAATACGACTGCAGCCACCCCTCCAGCACCTCTCTGAGAGCCCCTTCTGCTGTGCACAGCCTCGGGCACCCAGGCTTCTGCACACCTCACCTTGAGACTGCTCTTGAGTACAAAGTTGTATAAAACACTGTTACCACTCCTTCAAATTCATTTCCAAAGGACACCTAAACCTCCCCTTAATTTCCATGTGGTGTTGCCTTACAGCGAGTTTTATTAGCCTGCCAGGGATTACAAACTGGAGCTCAAGTTAACACAACTCGCCAGCTGCTAATATATTTACACTGCATGATTCAAACATTAGTTGGTGGTGTAGCAGCTCTTGCACAAGCTAAATTAATTCTGTAATAATTAATACAAACAGGGATGGCTCAGGTTAACTCAGCAACAAAAACATAGCCCACAGGACAGTTTACATGAACGTGCTTTAGGAAAGGAAACGAGTAAAACTCTTCCTTGTGGGTAGATGAGCAGGGCTTCTTTTCCCAGAGACATGTTCTGGCCTTGAAAATACCGCTGAGACCGTTAGGGGACATGTTAAGGGGATATGTCTCCTTTTCCCTTCAGAGAAGGTGGAAAGGCTGACTTGTGGCAAGAGGGGAGGGAGCTCTCAGTCGGACCGAGCCTGACCCATGGCGTACTGCCTGCCCAGTGAGCCCGCATGCGGGCAGCCAGAAAGCTGGATCGGGGCAAACAGCCCCTACATGATGGTGTAGGAAATCCTGGGAAAACAGGATGAATGCAAACTACTGTTGTTTTGAATATGTAAATAAGGCTCTTTGACGTGCCCTGCTTCACCCTCCTCAGTGTACGTAGGCTCCTTGTGTGGTAAATACTGTTTTTTCTGGCTGCCAGAGAAAAGACTGAAGTCTCAAGAACTGCCTCCTCCAGGCACACCAGACCCTTAACCAAGGATCGCCAGGCAGGGGCATTTCACTTTCCAGTGAATACAGTCTTGACCAGCAGTAATACTGTAACAAGCCATATTTTCCCTCCTGATTGCATATGTAATCAAATATTCACTTTCACTTTCTGTTTAATGATGGTGACTCAAAAAGAATTCAAAGAGCTATTTTGGTTGTAATATATTCTAATTGTTTCTCTTGGGAGGTGGAAAGACTTTAACTAGATGTTGTATCACAGCTTCATCACTACTTTGAGGTAGATAATACACAACTTCAGATGTACCACAATTAGTCCCTGCAATTAATACTTCCCTTTCATTTTTTGCCATTAATATCATTTTCCTACAGCCTAGTTAAGTGCTGTAGCCTGCGTTTATTCCATCACTGATGAGCTATTGCACAAATAAGTACAACAGACCAAAATAACTTGTCTTTTCTGTAGTATTACAGCTTATCGCTGATTTAATTGCAAAATATCTGGACTTGTTGATTATGAGTTAAAGACTGTTCCAGGTCCAGGAACGCTGCGATCAGCACGTCCGATAGGGCAAGACTGCTACTGCACAAGGGCTGTTAACTTTGCTCACGTGTTTTTGAAGTTGCCACTTGCTTTTTCTCCAACTTGACTTTCAATATAGTAGACCTATGTTGGGTTATTACTTATATCACTTATCCAGACGAAGCTGAAAGCATGAACAAGTAAATAACAGACACTACCTTGCTTTCTTCACTGCACAAATGACAACAACAAAGCCTGCCACATTTACAGAAACCAAAACCACATTTATCTCTATGATAATCTGTCATAAAATAAAAAACACTTCATCTTACCCCCCAAAACCCCAGGTAATTACTTTGCTAGCTTAGACAGGTTGTCTCTTCTATCCTTTTGTCTTTACGGTGTCAGTTTTTAGCCAGGTAACAATCTTTTTAGCTTATAAATAGTAATGGATGCAGAAAAGGTCGATAGTTCAAGACAGCTTCTTGGGTAACCACCTGTATCAGAAGTGCAGGTGAGGGGAATGGAGCAGCCTTGATCAATACAATGAAGGTGCCCATCAAAAGCTCCCAGCCTGTAGGCCCTTGGCTTTCTGTGACTTGTGCATCATGCTCTACTTTAGGTTCAGTCCTGTAGGAGTATTTTGTAAAAACTCCTATTAAGGTGGGATACTTAGGTTAAAAGTAAACTGATGTCCAAAGTCCTGTGTTCTGCATTTTCAGAGGATAATGGGATAAAGACAGTCCTGAGATCTGTCACTTGAGGGCCTTTTATGCATGTTAAATGTGCTGCATGACAGAAGAGACATACAAGGAAGACAGGGGGTGGCCACTGCATGTGGCAAATGCTGACAGAAACCCTTGTGCAGCTGGCATTAGGATGCAATGCAATGCAAACGTGCACACTAAGGCTTAGACAGGTGTACTCTGCGCTGGGTCAAAAACTGGCTGGATGGCCGGGCCCAGAGAGTTGTGGTGAATGGAGTTCAATCCAGTTGGCGGCTGGTCACGAGCGGTGTTCCCCAGGGCTCAGTACTGGGGCTAGTTCTGTTCAATATCTTTATCGATGATCTGGATGAGGGGATCGAGTGCACCCTCAGTAAGTTTGCAGACGACACCAAGTTGGGCGGGAGTGTTGATCTGCTCGAGGGTAGGAAGGCTCTGCAGAGGGACCTGGACAGGCTGGATCGATGGGCCGAGGCCAACTGTATGAGGTTCAACAAGGCCAAGTGCCAGGTCCTGCACTTCGGCCACAACAACCCCATGCAGTGCTACAGGCTTGGGGAAGAGTGGCTGGAAAGCTGCCTGTCGGAAAAGGACCTGGGGGTGCTGGTCGACAGCCGGCTGAACATGAGCCGGCAGTGTGCCCAGGCGGCCAAGAAGGCCAATGGCATCCTGGCCTGTATCAGAAATAGTGTGGCCAGCAGGAGCAGGGAAGTGATCGTGCCCCTGTACTCGGCACTGGTGAGGCCGCACCTCGAATACTGTGTTCAGTTTTGGGCCCCTCACTACAAGAAGGACGTCGAGGTGCTGGAGCGTGTCCAGAGAAGGGCAACGAGGCTGGTGAGGGGTCTGGAGAACAAGTCTGATGAGGAGCGGCTGAGGGAACTGGGGTTGTTTAGCCTGGAGAAAAGGAGGCTGAGGGGAGACCTCATCGCTCTCTACAACTCCCTCAAAGGAGGTTGTAGCGAGGTGGGGGTCAGTCTCTTCTCCCAAGTAACAAGCGATAGGACGAGAGGAAATGGCCTCAAGTTGCGCCAGGGGAGGTTTAGATTGGACGTGAGGAAAAATGTCTTTACTGAAAGAGTGGTTAAACATTGGAACAGGCTGCCCAGGGAAGTGGTTGAGTGACCATCCCTGGAAGTATTTAAAAGACGTGCAGATGCAGCACTTAGGGACATGGTTTAGTGGGCATGGTGGTGTTGGGTTGACGGTTGGACTCGATGATCTTAGAGGTCTTTTCTAACCTTAATGATTCTATGATTCTAAGACCGCACCAGGCAACTGCCCCGGGCTTGCTGGATCCCACTGACATCTTCTCAAGTGCGATTAGGCAGCAGCCTAGACCTGCATTTTCACCTGACATGTCATGAAACATTCACCAAGAGGCTTAGTTCTAAAATCCAGCTGAAAACTCCTTAAAAGCAAATTTGAAGACCTTCACTCATATAAAACAATAAAAAAATATTTCAGACTTGCAGAAGCTGAGGATTAACTAAGCCTAACGTTGGTGCAGTGCAACTCTGCCATGTTATCAACCTCCAAAACAAGGTGGGCTGCATATCTATCCACCCGACACTGAATTATCCCTTAAATAAACAATCAGACCCACAGCAAATTTCATCTCCCCGAATAACTCATTGCTAACAGACGGTCTTCAGGGCTTGCAAAACAAGACAGAAGCAAACTGCAAAGCCAACAAAGTACGATTAACACCCTCCTACAACTAAGTTACCACATCTCAGAGCAAAGGGTAGAGTGTTTTGCCTAAGTGAAGAAACCTGGAAATTCATTAATTCTGACAATTCTGGTAGCCAGCAAAGGCGGGCAATGCAAATCTTATCATGTATTTACGTTAGAGACTTTGGACAGTGTAACTGGCTTCAGTGTAGGACATACTTTTGTGGGTGACATATTAACAGATACCAAATCACCTCTCAGTCTTAGACAAGGACTCTTAGAAATGTGCTGTGTTTTTCCTCACTGACATTACTACATCTCAGTCTTCCCAGAACAGCAGAATTCTTCAGTAAAACATACCACTAATATATAGCTAATGCTAGAACACTTTTCAAAGTCATATTTGCAAATAAACACAATTTCTTAATTTAGCTAGCATTAAGAAATATTTCACCAAAGTTACTTCAATATGCCACTACTAACATCCTATTAATAAATATCCTGGCATGGTTACTTTCTTTTATTTCTAAACTTTAGTCCATGCTGGTACAAGGTGCAGAAGTGCTGTGCACGTACAATTTGTACTTTTCTCCAGAAACAGTGGCACAGGATAGGATATTACAGAGTCAGGAATATTTATCTCAAAATATCTTTCAATAGATATCAAAGCATACAAGAACCAGAATCACAACGCCATCAGCTTCAGCATCTGGATTTGATAGGATAAGTCAGTGTGAAAACTCCACAGGAAAACTCGCACTATTCACCCCATTTATTGTGCATGCAGATTCTCTGCTGAAGTTTCCCTGTCCTTATGACAGCTATTTTTATACAAGGTGACCGGCACTTTTTACCATGCTTCAGAAACACAGCAGTAGCAGAGGCAGCAGCAGCCATGGCATGCCCACAGCAGAGCTGCAAACAGTGGCCACAGCTCTGCTAAAGACATTTCTGTTCTTCATCCCTTCTCCCCCCAGTCCACCCCTCCTTTCTGGCCATGGGTATTTCTGCAGTAAGGCTCTGCAGAGTACTGTCCAGCTCCAGAGGTCTAACACGAAGGCACTGCACGAGGACAGCTTTGGGCTCCAGTGCTCAGCATGAACATTATTTTTATGTAGCTGCTTCTCTGTAATTATAAAAATGTCAGCTCAAAATTGCATGGCAGAATTTCAATTAATTTTTAGTTCTGTGGAAGACGATGGTGGCTTTTTAAAAGTTCACTTGATATCAAAACAGCCTAGAAAGAACAAATGTAATTAAAACCTTCCAGAAACATTGTGGTTGATTAGAAGTTTAATCACCAGCATCCAGTGAAGGAAACTGCAAATACCACCTCCACTGCCATCAGAAAAACAACTCGGCTGCTCCCAGCACATATAGCCAGCTCCTGATTTGATCACTTCTGTATTTTTACAGGTTACTTATTATTGCTATAAGCATATGGAGGTTTCACCATCTGCCCATAAGTACACCATAGAGCACAAGAAATGGGATATGCCTAACTTCAAACATTTATTTATGTATTTCCACAGAATTCCTCATCAGGTGTTTGTGCTGAAAACAAAGTTTTCAACTCATACAGAAACTTCACGCCATAGCTGATGCTGACCAAGATACGAGTTTGCAGCCAGTCAGCAAGAGACTTTTGTATTACATAGGCATTATGTACATCTCTAGTGCCTTTTTCATAATAAAGATTGCAAGGCAACTGCACGGGCCTGCAGGATCATTATTGTTTTCAAGTTATGTAGGAACGTTCCTAGTAAAGAAGTAGCTCGATAAAGCCAGAAGTAAAATGTTTGTTATGCTTTTTCCATTCTTAAAAAAGAAAGGAAAACACAACTAGTTGTTGCATCACTTAAGCTTCAGTAAACGAAAAACAAGTGTAGTACATGAAGGAAGCAGAGGGAGATCAAGATCATGTCAGATTTTATCACCCAACTGTTATAAAAATATAGGTTTCATTTTTTTCCCTGATTTTTGTGTGAGCTTGCAGAGGGTGAGCATTGCCTTGCAACATCTGAAAGTCACTAAGGATAAAACAAGTTCTTGGTTGACTTTATGTCCTGAATGACTAAGGAAGACTGAATGACAAAACCAAGAGAGTAATTTTTAAGCAGAGTTACATCTGTGTTTGCACATAGAAAGTTTCACAATTGGTAGTTTCACTATTAGCATATTCTTTTTAAAAAAAGATTTTAACTTGCTACTTATACACATTTTAAAAAATACAGATTAATCCTCCCCCCCTTTTTTTTTTTTTTAATCAGAAGCCTCTATTTTCAAAGTAGCATATTTAAAGTATTTCATCATGGCATGATCATAGTCCCACGTTAGTGGTAAACTTTATCAGCTGTTTGCCACTTACACTTCTATATATCAGATCAGAGAAGACTTGTGGGCACTTCGGTGAACACAGCCTATAAACCAACGGGAAAAGTAACCTTAAAACAAGAAACAGAAAGAAATTTTAATTTTGATGGTCACCAGCAGCAAATGCAAATTCTTATTAGGTCCTACTGGGGCTGTGCTAGGTATCTGTAATGCTGTTGGTCTTCATATTAATAAAATCAATCAATGTTTTAATAAGCATAGTTATCACGCACAGATTACTGATAGCAAGCAATAACACTTGCTCTGACATTGACTCTGGGTCAATCAGAAGAAAGTTTATCATCTTGAGGATGGGGGGGAGGAAGGATTGGAAATAAGACAAATACACTTTTAGTTTTCAGGAAAGAAAACCCAGGGTCATTCTGAGTGTAACACTTACTACTTACAGGTAACAAGAGACATTGCTTATGGGAGATTACCTACTGCAATTCTGCAGCCTTAGCTCCTCATTACCGAGATCCTATAGCCACACAGAACTTAACATAATTAAATCTGAATTTGCCCTTTTGCTGTGGAGGTGAGGGATGGTCTTTTCTGTAGAGCTGCAGGAAAGAGAAGTATTTATTCAAAAATAATTTCCTAATGAAGGAACCATCAGTAACTGATAGTACTCTTTGCAATAAACTATTCAACCAGTGTTGCTCTTTGACAGACTAGGAGTCACAAACTTTGCATGCAGCCTTGCCTTAAACACCAAAGCCAAGACCCCACAATTTGCAACCAAGTTGGGTGTTGTCGCCCTTTAACAGATGCAAAACTTGACAAAGATGCCAAACAGAGAGGAACAAAACAAGCGCTTGCTCTCGGTGCGCTCCTTGCACTGGGACAGGCCAAGCCACTGTTTAAAAGGAGTTAATGCCCTGATTAGAAAAGGGTATTTTCAGACACAGCTCCCAGAATTACAGTGGCTTTTTCATGGCCAAAACACATAGAAATAGAGTATTTGATCTGCAGTGAGACATCCAGTGACAGCATTTCTACCTCCAAGCTTTCTCCTCCCTCTTCAGTGTTATATATGATAATCTTCCCTTAGAAATACTAACTTTGTCTTTTTTTCCCTAAAATGATTCAGTTCTGAGTAGATATTCCACTCATTTTTCTAGTGGTCATTGATGCCTTTTAAATTTCTCTCTCTTCATTGGTGTTCCAATGTCTTCCAATTTAGTAACATTTGCAAATTTCTTTAATGTCCAGTTTAACACATTTTCCCAATCAGCAATGAACTTGAATTAAGTCCTGCAATTGATTCTAGCAGCTCTCTACCAGAAGCCTTCCCCACATTAACGCACTGCCTTTGTGTAAAATCTTTCAGCCAGCTGTCGGTCCACGTGGCCGCGGTCCTATTCAAACCAACCGGGACTTTTCTTTTGTTATAAAATGGAAATCTGAATGAGGAAATATCAACTGAGTTATTAAAATCCAAATATATCACATTAGGTGCATTCTCTTAATCCACTGAAGCAGTTACAGCAATAATTAAATGAAAGAAAATTGGTCAAGACCATTTATAGATAAAACCTCGAAAAAGAGCACCAGGGAGCCGTTAAAGCAGGTATCTGAAGAGAGAAAATATCTAAAAAATGCAGTGCAATCCAGTTAAACTACTTCAATAGCAATCACATAATCAGCCATGCTAGACTAATTATCGTTTAAAATAAAGAAATAAGAGGGAGACAGATATTGTTTGTTAGACCACTACGTAAAGACCCAAGGTGGATCTGGGGGAGCTGTTCCTCTCGTCCAAGCAGTGGGCATGGCAGCCTGAGTAGAGACAGCTACTGGACAGGCTTTAGTGGTGGAAAGCCCAGATCGAGTAACCTCCTGACTCATTACTTGTATATAAAACCAAGATTTGAAGCCATTTGTCATTGTCTAGAAAATCACTTTGACCCTGAATACGTCATTTAATTTCTTCAGGGCTCGTTTGCATTCCAGCTGTTTAATATGTTACAGGTTGTGATGCTTAATAATGGGGTTCACCCTCTTTATTTGTGTGTGTTGCGCAGGCTGTGAGTTCACCAGGCATGGATACAAGCAGGGAGCAAAACCAACCTAGGCACGGCCCAGCACAAATGCACAAAACAGGTCTGAAAATTTAACTTCGTTCATACAACACGCACAAAAGCATAATTTCTCCTAGAAATATGTAGACACAGTTCTGCTACCTGAGCTGCACTGCTGGAAGAGCACAGCACAGAGGTGACAGCCAGAGGGAGCGGGGCTCTGGGGAGCCAGTTAGCTCCAAAGCTCTTGCTTACAGCTGGCTTTACCTATCCTCACGATGCTGCGACTGATTTCGGAGAAGTGCAATATGACCACAATTCCTAAGGGACTTATAGTGGCTCCTTATGATTGGGTATCCATGTTTCATAAACACCCTAAAATACTTAACAGAAATTTTCCAAAACATGGGAATTCCCAGAAAATTAAGACAAAACACCAAACCAGCAGTTTTGTGAGGCTCACAGCCAAAAGACACTTCGATGGGAAACCTACTTCTGCCACATACAGAGTCCCTTACTTGGGGCACTAACTTTGAACTCCCTGAAGTTCTGCATTGCCCCATTGTGCAACAAGCACTTAACAAATGTTGTTATTTTACAACTCACTGCTTATTTTCAGCACTTAAAAAAGCACGTCTTGCTCTAATGTGGTCTGCTTTCACTCAGAGCTAGCACTTTGGGAAAATGCTAGAAGCACTGAATAATAATCATCAAACAATATCTAAAGATAAGTAGTATCCAGGCTGTCAAGATATGCTAACAAGTACTGATTTAGCATCAGCTTCCTCAGAAGTTGGACCTAGGTTTTGAAATACATCACTATGCATCCTACAGTGGTATTAGCAGAGTCTTAAAACCATCAGACTTCAAGGAAGACTTACAGCCAGTTGCTTGTATTAATCAGTTTAGGACCTGACTTGGGTGCAATCCAGGCTTCTATTATTTACTGCTGACATATGCTGAGTTGAGTTTTTTCTAACATTTCTGCCTGATTCATAAGGACTCTAACAAGAATATTAAATACGAGCCATTAAATTTATTTTGACTTGACTAGGTTGTCTTAATTATTAAGAATTCTATTTAGATTAATACAAGGAAACCTCTTGACATATATTGCCTTCCAGCACTGAAAAGATTATAGGAAATGGCTGTGTGTAAGAAGGCTTCCCTTTGAAGTACAGTATTTGGGTAGAGACAGCTTGAGCAATGCCTGTTAGGCAAGCTTCATGTTCCACTGCTCAGGCATGTATTAAAACCACAAGGCTCAAGTACATAACTTGCTGCGAGTTCAACTGCCCGCAAAATGACAGCGTTGCCATTGTGCTGCCAGTCTAACAGCGCCTTTTTCTCTCGTGTACACACTGTGCAATGTTGGCCAGGTGAGGAAGGATGGGTGGTTTCCCCTCACACAACAGTTCTAATGCTGCTTCCCAGAAGGGACCCCAGGGACCGTTACCACGGTCCTTGCTGTGGATATGCTTTGTCTTCCCCCTCATTGCTCCCACACATATTTTCAGCAGACAGCTGCTCAAAGGAACTACTCTCCTCTTAACCCAGTAGCTACGAATGGGCTGCAGTCCCCTGCACGTCATCTTACCTCATGAGCCTTGCGTCGGAAGAACAAATAGGCCTTCGTGGCTGCTCTGAAAATAAGTAAGCCAAGATGCTTTCACAGATAGAAGGAAGAAAATTTCAGATAGGAAGTCCCTCAACTAGAAGCTCTCCGTCTCTGACGACTAGCTCAGATACTGGCAGTAGACTCATAACTGCCCATGAAGAACCTCAGAGACTATTTGCGTCTATAGAAATGCAAAAGTGGAGATAATTTATTTCCCAACAGAATAATTTCAAAATCCTGTTGAAAACTTTATGATATTTTAAATCAAGAATGGAGAATGCCCTCTGGGCCAGCTGGCATTTTTGTCTGAAAGCAGTTTCAGCAGAGAAGCTCCACTGAGGTTCTCCATGATGTTTAAACTGGATGCAGAATAAAAATTGTTCATGGGCCTTTTTCTAAACCCAATTAATGTTACAAATTTTGCCCAATAAGACATATTAAAGAGTTATTACTCTACTATGAACATTAACCTCTGTTGCTAGGCTCTAAGCATCTAATTTCTATTCTCCTCCCAAGTCACATAGGATCTTTTAGCCAAAGTTACAGGAGATGTGTTACTTTTCAACAAAGCAGCCCTCCCTAGGGGTGACATGGTGCCACTCTGTTTGGGTTTGGACTATGCAGACTTGAACATCAGGAGCACAAAGAACTAATGTGGTACCTCTTTGTCTCATTTTCAATGCATTTCTCTCCATCCCAAGACAGACTCCCAGACTCACCTCATTCAAAAGAATTGCCTACCTTAGATTACAAACTAAACCAAAAAAACCCAGCAAACATGGTCCTCTTATAAACACACACACACACTAACCATTTGTCACCCACCTCCGTGCAATATGACTTGCAGGATCTCATGGAAGCACCTTTTCTTTTTTCAAAGTTGTTTTTTCCACCCATTTTTTCTACAGTTTTTTTGAATTTCTGTTTCACTTTCAGTTAACCTACTTTCTAGTTTCCCCATCTAAATCTCTCCCTCAGACGTCACCTGTTGTGTTCTTCCTCTCTTTCCATTGCCCTCGCTTCTCCTGCTGACATCTCAGTATGGACTTCTCCCCCTAGTTAGGTTTTCATCTAATTTTTCTTTCTTCACACAGAAAACATCCTGTCCCCCAAAACTCATTCTTTCTAGGACAAGAGAGCATTTCTTACCTTGATATATTCTCTTCCTCACTTTGATCAGTATCTACTACTTTATTTCCATCTGTGCATCTCACCTACAAGCTCTGACTCTGTTCTTTGCTTTGAATCCTGCCAGCAGGTACCGGCTGGTGGGCGAGCCAGGGGTGTTTGAAAGGCCCGCAGGAACTCAGCAGGAGTCTCTACACTGCAGAGGACCACAGCAGGGTCCCTCCTCCCAGTGAGGAGGTGGTAGCTGCCAGCTGCCTCTTACTGGGTCCTTCTGCTTCCAGAGCCACAGCTAGTGAGCTGCTGGCTTTAGACTTAGTGCTTCACCTGGGGGTAATTTAATCCAAAGACTCTCACTGGTCCCTGAACTGAGGATTTCCTTGGTTCTCTCTCTTCCCTTTCCGAACACTGGGTTCACAGTCAGCTGTGAGTTAAACACTCAATTAACCTTGCAGGAATCTCTTGCTAGACTAAATCATTTAACCGAAGCCAGTAATAAAATTATCCTTTCCAATACTCACATTAAATTTTATAGATAAAATTAATCATCAGATCAAAGGCATCAATTACAGATTTTAAGAAAGTATCAAAATAACTCAGATATTACATTAGCTTGAAAAGGGCCCAGCAGCAATAACCCATCTGACAGGAATATAAACGTTGGCATTGGTGGAGGTAGTAATCTAACAGAGTCTGGGTGTTCACTCCTTACCACGTAGCTGGTCCTTTCATCATAGCAAGTTATATGCCACACTTAATCTGTGCTACTGTTCCTGACTGCCTCCTTGTCCTGCCAGGTTTGGGAATGGTCTACAAGAGGACGTGCTCTCTGCAGGGACTGAGGCAAGGCTGGTTGGCCTCCTGTACCCCTGGTTCTCCTCCTTGCCTTTCTTAAATATGAGTGTAATAATAACAGCCTTTCCTCAGCCAACCACAACCTTCCCTAGTTGCTGTGGTTCTTCATAGATGATAAACAACTGCCTCAATCACTTTGACTAACATTTTCTGCACCCGCCGGCAAATCCCATCGGATTGAATACATCCGTCTTTGTCACATAGTCCCCAGCCTGTGCTTCCGTGGCTGCCTCTCTCTCTCCCACCTCCAGTGGTACACAGGGGTGGCTGGGAAGAGGCAAAACAGGCATTGGGAACTACAGTCTTTCCAGTATCATCTGCTGTTGGGTGTCTCCACCAGCCATCAGCACACACAGATTTCTGAACACGGTTTGCAGAAAGCCTCACCCAGTTGGTGGGGTGGCCTGCACAGACCCCACCACAGCAGCCCCCCACCAAGCCTTCTCTGACTGGCACCAGGGACCTCCACGGGCTCATCACTGGCTTCATAATGGAACTCTGTGCAGGGTGGGAGATGCACTTTCTTCTTCTTCATTATAACACGTTTCTTTCTGCAGTACAACTATTACAGCCCCTTAATGGAACTAATCAGTATTAAACCCAATTAACTTCTTTGATAATTCAGCCTCTTGCCATTTATTAACCTAACAGTGGATTGTATATATTAATAATGTTAAAGGTTACTTGGTGTAAAACCTATTCATATTGTTCAGTGTGCCCACAGTTAGAGCATCATGTACGCTCCCTGAGCACGTCAGGTGAGCTGAACATTGCAGTTCTTACAGCCCCAGCACATCCAAAATACTAGGAACACAATTCCCTCGAAGTACCATGACGTTTATTGGTTACTGGAGATCAACTTCTAAAATCATTCGACACACCTTTCCCATTCCTTCCCTGCTCTGCTACCTCAAATCAAGGGTTTCTTAAATGTTAATTAGAATGCTGATCTTCAGTTGCACAGGTGGAACATCTCTGTCTGTGTGTTTTAACAGTTCTTCATCTACAGCAGAAAGAGGCTGGCACTCTGAAGTTGTTTACAAGACATCACTGTTTTTACACAGCTCCAGTGATAAAAACATTGAACCCAAAGCACAGTCATTGAAAAAGTACACCACAAAAGCTTCAGAAAGCATCGAGAAGTTGTAGTGTGCAGCAAAGATGCTTTTCAAAAGCACACACCTCACTGCTGAAATCATGTGTATGACGCAGAGGCTTGGAAAATTATCAATATTTCTTTCCAAAAGCTGTTACATATTTGAAAATCAAAATATTAACATGGGAAAATTCTTTTCCCTAAGCCAAGCTCAAGGCACGTGAATCAACTACAAAGAGCTATTTCATGTTTTAGGCAGGCGGTGGAGGGGTAGCTGAACACGTTCTCTTTTATCTGGTTATACTTTTCTCTAATTAAACACTTCAGATGTGCACAGAGATGTCACTTGGCTCCCACGCCAAAGCAGGCTCTGTGTTGCTCTGCGGTATTTATATTATTATTCCAAGGCAGCATTCTCAAATAATAGTTTTCAGATTACTTTTTCCATTTCTTACAAAGACTTTCAGTCTCCCAAGAAATAAAAAATTTCCATGGAAACACACACCCATGAGATACACGTGACAGCTTCTGAGCTGGTATATAAGGCACTTGGCTGCTGTAGCCCTTCTCTGCAGAACAGAATCACTGGTTCAGTCATTACTGGTTCTTTTCTCCTTCCTATAATTTATGCTTCTAATGAATTTGAACTAATTACACAATTGGGTCACCTTATATTCCCAGCCTTCCATAGACATTACACTTAATAGCTACAAAAAAGAAAGCTAAGACTTATTTCTTATAAATATTTTCTCGAGTTTTTGGGGTTTTGTGTGGGTTTTTGTGGGGGTTTTTTTGTTTTTTTAGGATCTGTAGTTGTGCTTTTACTATGCTTGCTTCATAGGGTAGATTTGTTCCTTTCATTTTGCTTTAAAGCTGTGAGATGACAGGATGTGTGGTTTGACGATGCAAATCCCCCTCTGCCTGCATTTTGCTCTGACTGGCTGCAGCCTGTTACAGGATGGAGAAGCACATGGGTCGCCCGTGCAACCTTCCGCCTCGCTGCTGCTGTTCAGATCCAGTAGGTCTTGAAAAGGGCAAGGAAAGCAAGAGAGAGAAGAGACAGGAATTGAGAGGGAAAGATGAGAAGAGAGAAACAGAAGAGCTTCAACCCAGAAGACCTTGTTTCTACAAAAATGCAATTGCTCTCACAGGCCTGACCTCACCCCCCCTTTTGAGCAAAAGCCCAGTTGATAGGACAGACTCAAACTTGTTGCAGTTAAACTGTTTCTTTCTCTGCGTTTTTAGGTTTTTGTTTCTAAAATGAATGCATTTAATTAGGAAAGGAAAAATAACCCAAAGACCTTCCACCATCTTCGTCTTACAGCAGGTATCCTGACAGCACGCCCCCAGCGCAGCAGCACCCCGGAGCGGAGGCCAGGCAGCCCTCCATCTCTGCAGGCTTCCCAGGGCACCTCCCCGCAAACTCTGCCATTGATTTTTCTCAACCTGTGATGTGCTCACAACCTGAGGGGTTTTCAGAAGCAATGCGATCATATCCCCCCCAAAAGGGATCTCCAAACCACAAATAGCAGCTCTGAAAAATACTTAGCTGCTTCAGAGTCTAAAAAACAGTAGCTCAGTGCAGCAAAAGTAAAACGTAGAGGGAAAGGTGTCACCCTTGGAAGTCATACTTGGATTTTTTCCAACTATATCAGAAGAATAGGATTTTTTAAAAAATAAATAAATTTTATAGGGCAATAAAAAAGAAAAAGCACCACCAGGCAAAGGAGTAGCCCCTAATTCAGATTAACATCATGTTGCATGCACATTAAGTATCCTGACACGTAAATAAATGCTGTACTAGAGTGAGCGTTTGAAGGGCAGGACACAGGATCCCCATTCTGCCTCTTTCTTTATTATACTCTCAGCGTGAAATACTTTCCTCTGAACAATTTCTCTGCTTTGTCTCAACCTGGAAAAGCTTTTCTTCTGGAGGCAGAATAAACCTTTTATTAAATCTATATAATCCAACTGTATAAGATTATATTACAAGTAACATTTTTTTTTTTAAAGGTTACACATGAAAGTGGGTTTTTTGATTAACCATGTTACAGGGTTCAGATGACCCTAAATTATTACTGTTGCATTTAAAGAGAACATTTAATATTTAAAGAAAAAGCCTCTCTTGTTTTACTGATAAGTAACAATATTTTCTCATCTGTTGAATAGTTGCTAAAGATCATGTTAATTTTTCGTTGAGTGGAGTAATGCAAGGTCACAGCCTTAATTAATGTTAAGGGAGAAAACTGAAGCTTTAGTTTTTCTTTTTTTCAGAAGTGAAATTCATATAGTTCAGTGAAATGTTATGATCAAAAAAGCCTAAATCTACCAACATAGGTACTCTAAAAAAAGCAGCAATTGTTTTCAACCAGTTAGTCATTACTATACAGAGAAATAAGACATTTAACTCAAGTTTCTGATGTAAAAGTGTTTCTGGAACTTTTTTTTTTTTTAACCTATCACATTTAGGAACTGAAAACAGATTCTATGAGGAAAAAATTTTGAACAACAAGGCACAGGCGCATCTTTAATTGTCTCTGTGGTTACTGAATGCAAGTCTTGCCAAGGAAATTCCTCCCAGAAGCAGCAGAGGCTCATGCTGCGCCGCAGGAGGTGGGGGCGGACTCACCTACCATCATTTCAGGGCTCTTTTAAGGTTTTTTTTCCCTCTGCCCTCCAGCCTCCCCCAGACACAGCCAGGCAGCTCTGCCGGTCTCCATGGGGGAGAGCTGAGCCAAGCTTTACACACTTCTTCCGCAGCTCCTGCCAAGGGCAGCATTTTTCCTGCATTATATGCCATGGGTTGCAGCGTGCACCATGCTGGCTGGAGATGATGCTATTCCCAGGTTCCCTGCCTGAGGCTACGGCACAGTCTCTACGGAGGCACTCACTTGTCACCTCTCCTCCACCACTGCTAGTCTCAAACCTGTCAGTCAAGCTGCCACTCAAACCCAGCAGGCCTCAAAAGTCACCATGAGTCCATGCGTGCAAAGCCACCTGGACCCAGTTCACGCATCACATTGCCCTCTCACAACACTGGAAATCCTGAAAAAGACAAGGTCTGGGAGACACCATCCTCAGCTTGCAAAAAACAGTTCCCTCCACTCTTTCCAGCAGCGTGCAGAGTTAATGTGCTCCAAACATGCTTTGGACAGATGCAATATCTGCAGCAGTTAGGTTAGCTGCAAGTATGTATCCCACTGATCTAGGACATCCACAGAGAGCAAGAGACACTTGAGTCCATATGAAGCAGAGGTGCACTACGATTCATTGCAGGCAGACCCCATCCTCTGCACCATTCTGTTCTAGACTATATTTCTTTCTGTCTCATAGGATGGGAAATCCAGCTGATTTGGGGCCCTCCTCCAAGAGAGGAATTCTCTGCTGTGCCCTCCGAAGTCGGATACCTCCTCTCCATTTCTTTCCTCTGCGTTTCATTCCCAGCTAGTGCAAGCAATTCCAGCAGAAGGAGTTTCTGAAGACTTTACCTTCTGTCCCCCTCGGCATACCAGGAGGGAAGGCTGCCAGTCCCCCTGAGTGCTGAGGCTCCCACTTTGTGCCAACAAATACAAGAGATGAATGTCTGCATTACTATGGGGTATTGCAGACAGGAAATGCTGAGGCTGCTCTACCTTCGCTACCCTAGAAATATCCCCCAGGGCAGAAGCTATGGAGGTGCAACTTTCAATTCCACAAATCACCATGTAGTTGCCCATTTAGTTTTCGTGGGATTAGAGTGGGAAAATAATGTGAGAGAAAAATTGCAGGTGTCAAAATTCTTCCTGCCTGCTCTATTCTTCTTTATCATTGCAGATGTCCTGTTGAAGTTATCCTGATATTGCTATGAAAGCAGAGCTGGAAAGCAGAGCACTCCGTGCCAAGAGCTGCTGAGTTTTGCAGAGGCACATCCTCAGGGAACTACAAGCAGGACACCTCTCTGCCATCAGCCTGCCTAAAGCAGGCTGTGCAAACAAGGTTAACTGTCCTCCCTCTCCCTCTGAAAGAAGGCTTGCCAATATAATCAATTAACCCTTTTCTAAAAGTAAAGAAACAACTCCTGCCTTACTGAAAAGTAAAATGTGGCGGTGCAGGTTTGTTAGCATTTAGAAGCAAACATGGGCAATCAAAGCAATCGGGGTTAGCGATGGGACTGACACCAAGAGCAGGGGCTGTGACAAGGCAAATGGGCAACTTTCCTGCCAAGGGTCCAGCCAAGCTCTTCAAGGGGACATGTAC
Source organism: Aptenodytes patagonicus (assembly GCF_965638725.1). Classification (NCBI taxonomy): domain Eukaryota; kingdom Metazoa; phylum Chordata; class Aves; order Sphenisciformes; family Spheniscidae; genus Aptenodytes; species Aptenodytes patagonicus. The sequence continues at coordinate 19,284,012 of NC_134960.1, read as the reverse complement.
AAATACATACAGTAACTGCAAACCACCGAAGAGCGCACGTTCTCCGTGCAGTGTATATTCACATTTTAATGGAGTTTTCAAAATTCTTCCCTATTTTGAGGATTTTTAAGGAAGAAGCAGAGCTGGTAGGACATACGTGGAAGCGCAGAGGTACGCATCTTCGTTAACACCTCCAGGGGAGACAGGAGGAACTTGAATTCAGAGCAGCAGTTCGGAGAGGTGGGAGCAAAAGGCAGCATATATGGGGGCTGCAAGTGATGGGACCGTTACTTCAACTTTTCTCTTTTTTGGTTATCAGATTTGGTGAAGGGAGAAGTTGTTAAATAAAAAACCCCACAGCAACAACAACGAAAAAACAATCCACAAACATTCACTTTGGTATACAAAAAAGGTCATACTTTCATGCTGTCAAACCCCTTCAGGCTTCTAATCCTGCCATTGACATTAGAATCTGAAATGGCATATCTGGATTCTGGGCTGGACTTTGGGAATCAAAACAGCTCTAGGAATTTACTGGCATTACAACCAGTGGAGTGAGCTAGCAGAGAGTGAAGTCTGAAGGCTGTCTGCGCCTCCTCTTGATTAGGAGCCATAGAAAGGGGTTTGCCCTAAGCAAAGGCAAGTGGCAGAGTCAAGCATTGATTTTGCATAGGACAAACAGAATTTGTATTTCCTATGGGTGAGCAATAAAAGGCCAAAGAGGTAGCTGAGTTAATCACATCTGAAATTCAAATGACATACTCAATACTAGACTTTAAATAACATTTTCAATTAATGTCTAAATATACAGTGGATTTTACAATGAAATTAAGTTACTGCAAAAACATGTTACTGTCAGCTGAACTCTTTTTCTGCTCACAAATAGATATGCAGTGTTATTGATGATATAGCACACTCACAGATTTATGACATCATCTACTATTTTCCTGACTGCTGAACACCTCGCACGCAGCTCCCGAGCATGTACTGCACGCAGCAAGAGCATCTCGCGCACAGACACAGGGAGGCCTCAGAGGAGGCTACAATGGCACACAGCTGAGAGCAGAGGATGTGCAGAAAGCGTCTTGTGCGGCACACGCATTGAGAGATGAGCACAAAGAGAAATATTGAACGAGCTCAAGCTGCCATTCACTGAATGGCGCCCTGTGGAAAAAATACTGTGTAATCACGTAACTGAAGGCTGTGTCATAATGCAGGCTCACAAGGAAGGGAAATAGCATCGCACAAACAATATTAATTCTGTCCTTCTACTTCAGAGCACTGACATAGTTTAAAAGAAAAAAAAAAAAAGAGTGAATGATCACAGTGTATTGCATAAAAGTTCCTCTTCTAAAAGAGGAAAAAATCCCATTCTGTGTGACCCGAGGAGGATCTGCACACTACGGCACACATCTCTATCACTTGGGCTGAAGGTAAGACTACAGAAGCAGACATGAGAGGCAGGTAGTTATCCCTCCACGGACCAGCTGCTCTGAAGATAATATAATAGCAGGTTAAATGTGTTTGAATAGCTCCATTTTACATATGGAACAGATACGGATCCAGGCACGGTGGATTTTTTTTTTTTAAGAGACAGGAGGGAATTCACACAGGTTATCTTTAGTCTAACAAGGAGGCTCTCTCTAGACTCCTCCCCGCAGCTGATGGTCAGAGCCTGGCTCTGGAGGGTGATTCACACCAGCTAAATTGGGCTCCTGCTCTCAGTCCCTCTCCAGAGGGGCTGCTCATCCTCCGCTCTCTTTAGAGAGGCCCCTGGAGAGATGAGCCTTACCCGCCTGAAATTAGCCTTTGCAAATACCTTCCTGTATCTAAGCAGCACAAAGTCATACTGATCTCCGGATCTGCTGCCAGCAGGGATTATTTTCATAGTATCACGTTGGCAGGGAGCGTGGTTTTATTGCTTTCCTCAACCAGTGGAAACACTCAGTCATATCTCATCTCATTGGTTCTTTGCTATGGCAGGACCTCCAGACACAGGCAACTCCTGATCTTATCCGGTCACGGCGTGTAGCACATAGGTAGGCTATTCTCTTGTTGACCAAAATACTTCTGGTCTTCACTACCCGTTTTTGACAATGAAAATTGTCTTCCTAGACATGACGATGCTCATACAAGCCTCCAGTTTTGAGCTTGCCTGCTTTTAAGCTGCATGAAAAGGTGAAAGAGTTGAGTTCTTAGCTTGAAGGCCTCCAGAGATTTTAATTATTTCTGCCCTTAAAGAACATCCAAGGGATAGAAACCGCCCTCTCGTCCAGTGCCCTACAGTGACTAATGAAAAGAAAAAGTAGCACAAACAGATGTGTGCAGAGACTGTTTGCAGGAGGTTGGGTCTGTTCAGTGAACTAAGGCAGACAGTGTCATTCATTTCATGCACTTCGTATTCATGTGTTTGTTACAGTCTTCACTTCAATCTGACCGGCAGGCTGATTTTTTTTCCCTCTTTGTTGGTCTGCTCCCCCCACTCCTCCAGCTTAGTCAGGCAGTACTGGAAATCAATAGTTACATCAGTATTAAACCTGGGTTAATAAAAGGACAACAGAAACTGCAGAGTCTTACTGTAAGTATTTGATACTCTCACATCAGGAAGGTTGAGCTGGTTTCCAAAAGATACTCGGCTGGTTTAAGCTCCTCCTTTAAGGAGAGCCAAAGAATTTCATCTGGCAGTGAAAAGTATAAAATGCAATTCTGTTAGGAAAGTTAATGAGAGTTCACAGGCAATAACTCATTTGTATGGCCCCAAGCAAGTCACAGAGATCAAAATATCTTTCTGTATACAGTGGAAACTATTAAAAATCCTATAGGCTTCCCACACCGACAGCTTCTAAAAATTCAAAGAGGTACCACACTGTCAGGCAGCAGAATCCATATTTCAAACACAAATATTCTAGTCCTGTATCGCTCAGAAAGGCAGTATGGTTTATTATGCAGCAGACGCAACATGCAACGGAGTTTCAAAGAAAAAGTAACAGTCCCTTCCTCCTGGCTCAGCAGCCATAGCAAAGAAGTAGTATTAGACCCTGTGAGAGGCTCCATGGACTGTCATTTAAAGGCCAGCACTGGGCATAGCTGCCTGGGGTTTGGGGCTTCAAGAGTTTAAGACGATCCTCTACCCTCGCAGATGCCACAGGAAACAGCAGAGCTGCTGTCACCAGGTGACTGGCTGGTAGCATTTGTACAGAGAACTGACAGGAGAATTTCTGGTGGGCGATGCCTTATCACTCATCTGAGGTTTCCCCACACAGAGAGAAATAAGTTAACTACTTAAAAGGACACTGATAGAACAATCCAAATATACCCTGAATTTTTAATAAAAGAGAAAACATCCCTTAAATCAAAAACATTAAATGACACTGAAGCAGTGCCATGCCTGTGTAGATGAAGTGAATCATTATTATTGAACAAACAGCTGGAAGGCTGTTTAACTTAGCTGTGCTATGAAATAATCAAATACATAACCTTTACCCAACTGCTTTCTGCAGGTTCCACCTTCTAGCAATTTTTGACAAGTGAAGCTGACAGGGAGCCTTACACCAGACTCTGGATCTGTAGCTCCGCCAATTACCTTCCCCATCGCCTTGCTGAATAAGATCGTGATGTGTCTGCAGTGAACAGCCCCCTCTGACAGGTACAGCTGTAGAGTTTTTCTGTTACTATGTGCCTCAGCCACAACTATCAACACAAATTATGACAGCATTTATCTTCCTCTCTCACTTAAAGTATGATTTGTCTCAGAAATGAAAGTGCAAAGATGACACCCCCAGATACCAGAGCTGATTATACATAGCCCCCTCACAGACCCTTAGTTACTAGAACTGCATGAACAAGCATAAGGAAAAGTAGGTTGGATTGGAAAAGAAGGAAGGAACTTGATTTTGCTTTTTTAAATCCACCTGTCATCATTCCTACATGAATAAATAACAGATGTAAAAATTACCTTTTGGAATTTTCTAGCACAATTTAATCTGTCACTCTAAGAAAGTGCACAGATCTCTCCTGAAGCTCACTTTATTTACTCATATTCTATGGCTGTTACAAAGAGGGACCGTTCAGTGGCACGTCATCTCGTGGCATAACTTACCTCTATTATTACTGCATACACTTAACTGGCTTGTTTCTTTCCTTAATTTCACATCAACAGTTGCCCAGCTCTTTCATTCAGGAGGTAATTTTTAAGATCAGAATTCTCTGAGATCAAGACTTCCTAACAGGTAAAACTGTCACATTGCCTGTTTACCAAGTATAAAAAAACTCAACAAAAATTAATGTTGGAACATGAAGAACATTACATAACCTGAAAGCTTGGCATCTTATTACTGAGAAAATCTAAGAAAATCTAGAAACAAGGCTGAGAAGAAAACAGGCAGTGAACACCAAGCTAACAGGATATAAAGCATGCTTGTACACAAAACGGTACAACATACAACTGTACTTGTTTTATCAGACTGGTTAAATAACCCCACGATTACTGGCAAATGAAAAATTTCTAGCATTGCAGTCTGCCGCAGTACGTCTTTTCTCTCGTTTCTCCTCTTGCAATTCCCACAGCAATAATGAAGCAGTAAAAACTTATAAATTTTGTCTGACTTTGCATGCATGCACACATCCCCATACCCTTACCATAGCCAGCGTTTCCGAAAGGGAGTGAGCAATGGATCTTGTTTGAGAGACCAAGTCACATTACACAAAGAATGGTAAGACAGATAAATCTAAAAGTCTCATGTTCGGCACGTGAGAAAGACAAGCTAAAAGGAAAAAATAAGCTTTAGTTGCACAAAGGCTTCCAAACGGGCTGCGTTCAAGAGCACACGTATAGGCAACCCAGTGACACGGGCAGGCGTGTCACGTCCCCAGAGTGGCCTGGCTGCATGCAGAGGAACAAATGAATCTTGCCTTACCTACAAACCATCAACTTGTTTCCCTTATAGAAGAACAAGATGATGATGATAAATCAGGTAGTTTATCCTCTGTCAGCTGCACAAATTTGTTCATTAGCAGCACCGGCTCCCAGGAAGCCAGAACTCCTTCTGCAATGTGCATTCACAGAGTTTTTAATCAAAACTTATCCCTCCCCCCACGCTAGCTAGCTGCCAAGGAGTGGGGAGAAAAAGTCTTCATGAAACATAAAAACAGATCATCAGAACCTTTCTTTTAGAAGAAAAAACCTGCTGAAATCCATTCAGAAGGCAGGAGCCACTTCTCCGAAACAGTGACCATCAGAGACAACTGCACAGTTAATTATTCAGCAACAAAGACTTGTGATAAAACCTCATCTCTAGATGGATGCTGACCACTTAATGCAGCTCCTAACATGCTGTTCATCAAAAATACGGCTCATCTGACCTCAATTACTATGGCTCTTTTAGAAGTTACTTCTGAGAAACTATTCCAAAATTTTGGTGGAGCTGTGAACAAAGGGTTGTAATAATAAAAGTTCAGATTTATATAATCCTCTGCATAGCCAAAGTGACCTTACAAAGTCAGGAAAGCCGTTTCAGAACGTACCCGAATGTTCATGCAAAGGTTCGAGCATCTCTGCAACTCCCGTGTCAACACAAACAGTTCTGCTATTTGTTCGTGGCAATTGCATGCGCAAATAATTAAAAAAAAAACTTTATATGACTTGTGATGCAAGTAAACATGTCAATGTTCTTCTTTGGAATAATCTGATCCACTATGGCCATATCTTCTGTCTTAAGTATGAGCTTTTTAATAAATGAATGCTAAAATACATAAACAGATAACCTGTTGCTGAAACACAGCCATCTCTCAGAAAAACATTTTTTTCTTCACTTTATTTACAAAAGAGAGAGCTCTGTAAATATTTATAAGAGAGTGCTCATACAAAGTTACAGATTTTACTAAACTTTACATAACTTGCACAAAGAAACTGAAAAACAGTTTGGCCACCTGACATAATACCTGTAACATTCCCATACCAGCATTTCAATATCATTTTCCCACCTGTCAACTTGCATCATCTATTCACACCATCCTGAGCATTCAAAACCCGGTCTAATAGGCAAAATGCAACATTGGCAGGTTTTATTCCGATACAGGAATAAGAGCCCCACATTACTGCCTCTAAGTAGCACTGAAACCGGTAGTCTCACAATAAGTATTTAAATTTTCCCCCATAATAACCAGCAAAGTGGTGTTCCCACCATCCTGGACCCAGGTACAAAGCAAAGGAAAGCCATTAAATTCATTCCTAGCCTATCCATTAATGTTCCTCCTTGCCAGGCTGCAAGAGCCCTGCAGAATGGACCATCCACAGGAGGTGACCTTAGTCCAAGAGTTTGAGAAGTTCCTCGCTGCCATCAGCTTGTTGGAGTAGAAAACCAACATGCTCCTCCTTGCTCCACTCTGGTGGGATTTACAGCTCCAGCTTGGAGCGCCTCTGACCTTGCAGGGTAAGGGCTAACCAGCCAGCAGGCACCACTGCCACGGAGGCAACAGCACAGCAGCCATGCAGACAAGTACCGGCTCTGCACAAAACTTGAGCAATCGTTTGGTTTTATAAGTTAATGAAAAAGAGTACGATACCATTACTGCAAGAGATGTGAGCGAGTGATGTGAGGCTGCATTCATTGGGCTAAGACATCTTTTGTAGCCCTAAGATATAATACAATTTTTTGTGTGTTGTTATTATTACAGAAAAAGATATGGTAAGGGTGATGCTGCTCTGGCCACTAAGCTATCAGCCAAAAAAAAAAAAAAAAAAAGAGGGAAAAAAATTAGACGAAAGCCCATCTTCAAGAGGCTTGGAGCAGAAATGCTGAAGTACTGCTGGAAAAGTACAGCGCTGCCAGCATAAAATTGATACCTACCAGAACATTGTGTATCACGGGCTCCCCGGACACTAACTCACTGGCCAGAGGCTTGTGAACACAGTCCCTGCTCATGCCTTCCTGTGCCGTCTGCGAGCTCAGCTGGCTCCTGCACTACTGCTGAACGATTTGGAGGAAACCTATTTCGCAACATGCTGGTAAAGTGCAGATTTCTGTTATTTATCAAGTGTGCTGCATACTTGGTCATTTGACACAGATAGCATCCTGATGCTGCTTCTGCCCCATCAGAAAACAAGTTATTAGTGCATTTTCTGAAATCTGCTTTCAGCTGTAATGGTGAAACGAAAGATCCATTAACTTCTAACTAATAGCAGAAACTCGCATTTACCCACTTATTCAGCCAACCTTCAAAGATTCCCTAAGTATGTGAACTCTCAAGTTTCAACAGATCCCGGGAGACCAGCACATTTTTTTAATCTAAACCACATAAAATTTGCAATTTAAACTAATCGGTTCAATTCCGCAGTTTCAGCTAAGCTCTATTTTGAAGTTTAGATGAAATCTCAGACCAACACAGTGGCTTAAGCCACAGAAAGAAAAATGAGTATTTTGGGCACAGTTCCCATTGTCACCAAGAATTGCTGGTTTAGCACAGGATCCAGGGTCTCACTGTACTTGCTAAAGGAAACTTGTATTACTTTCTAGCTTTTAGATATTTTTTGATACTCATCACTTCTGACACCTATTATCATGCTCCTCATCACATCACTAAGATGGCGAGCATGAGCTACTTTACGTGGTACACCATAGCAGGGACTCACTGATAGGGGTAGGGACCACACGGAGACAAGAAAATTGTTTTTCTTCTCAGATGTGTCCCTGATATGTACACCCCGGTGGAGTGGAAATTGCTACATTGTCCAGGTGTGAAGCAAAGACAGGGAAAGAGAGATGAGGATATCAGAGATTAAAAAGCAGAAGCAGCAGCAAGAAGCAACAATCCAAGATGTACTATGCAAATCTGAAAAGTAAATTTGAGAAAGTGTATCTCACTTTTCACATTAGTGTTGAAACAAGCTGGATTCACTCTCTAAAAACTGCTTGTCATTATACTGATGCTATTTTCCATCCCAAAAGACATATTATTCAGGCCTGGTCTATGTCAAAAAGCATGACTACGCAAGGAACATAATCTTTCTTTTTTTAAAGCTAACATAGTTAAATCAGCAGCAAGTACAGCTATCCTAGCATAAGTGTGACTTAGAGCAGTTGAGCTCAATAGTCTCTTGCATGAGAACAGATATACTTCCAGAAACGTGACTACACTGGCACAATTGTATCCACCATGGAGGTATTTTACTGTCTTACACTGGAAGAGAGTTAAAGCAGCACAATTCTGATGTCTCCAGGACAGGTTGTGCTGGCAAGGGAGAAACAGGAGCAATAACTGAGGTTTGGGAAGGCATACATTAACACTTTAAAGCTTAACTGATATCTTCGGTAGTATCAGCAGCCCTTTAAACATCCACAAAAAAGCTGGTCAAAAAGTTAGTCGTCCAAAACATGTCTGGTGGCGTGACCTCATCCAGCTGCCACCAGCCGCCTCTGAACTGAAGAATCCTTACCACCAAACAAGTTTTCATTTCCAGTTATGAAATGAAGGAAATGCAACCAAAGATTTACAGAAACAAATTTAATTGTCTAGGCCAAGCTATCATACATCTTTATAGAGCAGAGGTGGCATCTGAAATCTGGCATAAAGCAACTACAAAACAAACTGCAATTTCTACTGATAAACCAGGACTTTGGGTTTTCCCAGGTCTCCTCCTTGCACTTACTGACCAGAGCAGATGCTTTGATGAGTCCCTAGCACACTGTGGCAAGACAGGCAGGATCCAACACCTTTAAGGCAAACTGGAAAAATATATCTTTTTTTATTATTATCTACTCTGTAGATCTCTGGCATATGAAAAGCGACTCAGCTGCCACCCACTACAGCCATGGTCCCCAGCCCCTTCTATTGCCATTGATTACGCACCAGCAGGTATGCTCATTCAACAGTCTTTCTGACCCTGTGGCTTTCTGCATAGAGGTCTTGACCATTCAATGCACAGAGCCGTTCAAACTTTCTGGCAGCAGCCATGGACAGAACCTGCATTTCATTCCCTACACCTTGCCCTCAAGCTTCATTTTCCCCCCATTTCCTTGCCACAAGTTAATATCACCACCTTTCTCACACCTACTGTCACACACACACACCCCCCTTACTTGCTGATGCGAGTAGCAATGAAGAAACATTGGCTATTACAGCCTTTTATTAGTGCCATACTCAGCAAAACCACAGGGAGATTGCTGACAGCTTTCACCCGTCAGCACAGACACATTGGGCAGCCATGGCAGCCCCGTGCAGTCTGATAGTCCCATCTGTCCCCGCTGCGGGGCTGCCTCACAGCACGCCAGCCAGGTGCCAGTTTTCACTATTCATCCAGCCGTAACCAGGCTAGGCTGGCAGCCCTCTGCTATTTGCACATTTACACATCTCCCTCCCTTTTATTTATTTATTTATTTTTAGGAACACACAGTGGGGTAGATCTCTCTGACATGAGTCAGAAACAGAAAAACTTACAAGACAACACGCAAGATTCCCCTGTGATTCCACTGATATGAAACGGTGCAGCTTTCCTCTGTGAGATCTAACCATGTATTCGAATCGAAGCTCAGAAAATAACTCACAACAACTGCTCAAGAAAACAGCATGCAACCCGTTAATACCTGCCTCAACAAGACGAGAGAACATTACTGCTTACATATCCACAATGAGACATCAGTCCTCCCAGTCTGAAGGAGCTGTGACACAAAAAACAACCAAAAAGCACATTTGGGGAGAAAAATGAAAATGCAGAAGAACTAAGACATTTTATGAATTCCTCTTAGGTTGCTGGGATATTCAGAATGAAAAATAATTCTAAGATGTAAAGATTGCTTCTGTATATTCTAGTAAAATATCCACACTTTTCTCCCTGCAACTACTGTTTCCATATTTCCTTGTATTTTAATCAAGGCATAGGAAAAAAAGATTTAGAACACCAGAAACCAAAGAAAGCAGCACAAACCCAGGACAGCATCCCTCACTATTTCCAGCTTTTCCCCCCATGCTTTCAGAAGCGTCACTCCCCCAGAAAATCAGTTATTCCCCAGCCCTGACCCAGAGACAGCTGCTTTTTGGGTGAGGCACCCAGTGCATTCCCTGCTTTCAGTTGTCACAGGAGCCCTCGGAGAACCAAAGGCCGCACATTACAGTGGGGCTTCTAGGAACACATCACCATACTTGGCTTGACTGAAAAAGGTAAGCTGCCTACAAATGACTGCCTCAACGTTTTGTATTTTAGCTATCATGCATACCATATACAGCAAGTGGGAAAGCTGCATCAGGTTATAGATTTAACCTTAGGGAGAGAAAAAACCATCCAAAACCAGAACTGTTTCCAGGCTGTGACTTTTGATTAGTCATTTGTCTTGGCTGTCGCACATTGGTGTAACACCATTGGTTTTCAAAGCCAGTATCTTCCAGTTAAGAATATGACCATATGATCTGAGAATGATGACTTCCCACTATCTGCTAAATTTCTGTATTTCTACCTATAAATATACTGAAAATAGCAGTATTTTCCAGTTGGTAGGGTACTGAGAACAGACTGGTATTTGCCAGCGTGCCATGACAAGAGCTCAGAAACAAATATCTCCACTTTCATTTCCCACCGCCAGACTGGGAACCTGCCAGAACAGGTACCTGCCACGTCAGGCATTCTCCCTGCCTCAACTTACTGACCTGTGCTGAACCACCACTACTGCTCATCACCACTTCTTCTCCCATTTCTTGATACATTCACTGCTGATGATTGTCCCAAAGAGCCTGAGAATCTATTTCTCAGCCCGATGAGGGAGCACAGCTTATGCTGCTTCCTAGAATGTACTCCGACCCTAACCCAGGAGGCTTACCTGTGTACAGGGGCTCGGGGAGCACTCACCCTGTGATTTCCAGACCAAGCCAGATGATGTAAGGAGAGTGGCAGCTTCAGTAATGAGAACATCCATCCCCACAGCTCACGTATTGATCACTGTCATCAATTCTTTCCCCCTTACGCTTAGCTGGTAATAAATTTTTATCTAAGGCTTCAACATCTTACACCGCAAACTTGTTCTTTCATGTACCCATCACATTTTATTTTGTATCAAGGTATTGATTTTCATGGCACCTTTGTCAAAGTCTGCCCTGTGTGCTACCTGAGCCGTACAGTGGGCACTCTGTGGGGGGACACTTCACCTCTTGGAGGGTGCTGGGTTTCACATCTCAATCACAGCAACAGCTCTATATAAACATCAGGTCCTTTATTTTAGGAGATTTAGAAGCAAGTTACATCATAATCTTACTGCTGCAGAAAGGTTATATTGTAGGAAGGACAGGAGTGAACCAGATCTCAAGAAATAAGCAACATTTATGAGTGGCATTTTATTTCTGTTCTATGTCCTTGTTGAGATAATTTACTGAGTTATTTAAAATAGTTCACCATCAGATTCTGCATTCATCTCCTAACCTTGCTGTTCTCCAGAGGATTATAAAATTCATTATTATGGCTATTGAAACCAATCCTGTAGATGCAGAATTTCAAAGGGCCTGGATAATTGTGTAACTGTGAGCATAACTAGTTATGCAAGATGAAGTAATGAGGTCAACAAAGTATCATGCTTCAAGGCATGCATTAGAGGGGTCAGGAAGGAATTACACTCAGCGTACAGCTTTGCAAACCTGGCTACACTTTTTTCTCTGACACAGAAGATACTGTCTTCTGTAGGAGAAAAGATGAGAGTTTGCTGCTCCCACACGTTATTCTTTTGAGTTAGCTAACCAGTAAATCCCATTGGGTTTAGGAGGCAACACACAGGAAGGACAAGAGATCCCCAGCTGGTGAGATCCTTTGTTAAGGAAAAGCTGAATTACAGAAATATATTTAGCTCTACTTTAATTTTTTTTCTTTTTTTTTTTTTTTTTTTTTTTTTGGTCAGTCAGCTGCTGTAAGTCATCCCACTAAGGATTGCTAGATATCATCTAAGGTTTTCTTTAAACTTCCTTAAAGTACATCCCATGGAGCTTTCCTGCTCCCTGCAATGTTGTATTGGTGGCTGTGCTCACGCTGACACTTTTCAGCTCTGTGCTTGGGAACGGTAAAATAACGAGTACAAACCAAGTGCCGCTGCCACGGGGCTGGGGCTTCGCACTGGGGAAGTGTCCTGCTGGACTTCTTGCACATGGAGGACTACAGCCATGTCCCAGGACAGCATGCTTATTTTTAGATACTAGATATAAGTTTTTATATATATATATATATATATATATATGTATGTATAATACACACGCTTCCATGTAATTTGCCTTTTTTTGTCCCCAACTATGACCTTATACAACCCTTGGCTAAGAATGCTTTTGTCAGGATATGGTATTTTCGTGAATACTTTTAAGGCTTCAAACAGACCCGATACCTTGTCAAAGATATCTTTCTTGGAGCAAACACCTACATAAGAAATTATTTTAACACAGATAATGAATGGCAGAGATGACAGCAAACCAAACCACATATTTATCTGCAGTCTCACTAGCCCAGCCCGTCTACGTGGCACGGGGGTATAAATTATCTCTGGTTCTCGCAAGCGCTACCTAAACTTGAAGGATTTCTGGAATAATCACAGCAGCCACGTAGCAACCCTATCCCGCTGTACGAGAACAGATTTAAAAACGATAAAGGCTTTCCATGAAAGACTACTAAACCAGCCTTTGTTACAAAAGGAAAATCACCTAACAATTGGGCATCTTCTGTAGAACAAAATTATTTCTCTCTTTCTTTCACTGAGGAAACAACAAGCATGCAAACAAGGGAAAAACAGGTAGGAAAGAGGAAAAACACACAAAAAAAGGTCAAAACTCAGATACTTAGGTTTGGTCAGACACGGACCTTCTTCGTGAGATTCTACTAGCTTTGAAAAATGCATTTGAGGGGAGAGAGAGGAAGGAGAGAGAAGCAGCAGCATTTTCTGACCTGCTTATAAAAAAGACACTATTCCACATACAGAAAAGCCCCTCCAGCTCGCAGTGCTGCTGCTCCCCTGGGACAAGAACCCCCTACGTCAAAATTTGCTAGAGTCCTTCCTCAGCGCAACATTCATGCGAAGGTGCAAAACCCTTTGTATAGCTACAGAGCGCAAGTATGAGGCTTAACCTTAGTCTTGAACACAAACCTGCATCCTTGCTCCCCTGCTTCCCCGTGACAGGCAGCTGAAGGGGCCAGCACTGCACACCGGTCAAAAATCAAACTGCTTCGTTTCACTCAGGTACGTGAGAGATTAACCACGTCCCAACCGATATTATTTCTATTCTGCCAGCAAAATCTCAGACCTGCCATTACAAAGTTATCAATTTTAGTTTGGTTGTTTTCTTCCCCTCTCCCTCAGCCCTGAGTCAGTGTCTTTCTCTTTTTAAGTGTTTCCTCTGGTTGCAGTGACTGGAGGAGGTGGCACTTGGTACGGAGCAGGAGCCAGCTCTGCCCCGCTGCTCCCAGCAGCGGCTCTCCGCTGTGCCACGTCAAATTAGGAGAAAACTGTTATCACTGCTGAGTACCAGGGACTCAGGAACACCCCTCACCCCTGCCGCTCACAGGAACTGGAGCTCGGAGGCAGGTGATACACATCGCAAAACATATATTTATGAACTTCAATGCTTCAGCAATTTGCTGGCAAAAGCCTCCCCTTTTCCAGTCCAGTCCGTGGTTATAACACTAGTGTCCAACCAACTGCTCCTTACTTGCCTTGCTTCCTAGGAAAGCAGCGGTTCTCCCAGGATGGCTGGGACATTGCACACCACTGCAGCGGGCTCCAAGCGATGGCAGGTTGCCAGGGAACCCCTCTAACATGGCGCTCGTGTCCCACCAGCACGCACCCTTTTTCTCTGCACTTTATGAACCTGCTCAAAGGAAACAGAAGGGCCTTAAAGGTGGTTTCCAACCTTGCCATCAGAAAAGGCAACCTCACCTTCAAATCTCTTATAGGGGAGTGAAAAGAGGCCAACCCTGCGCATGCATATACCAATGCTCTTCAATAAGATGCATGCAGAATGAAGATATATAGATATATTAAACCAAGCAGAAAACACCACAAAAGTTGGTTTCCCTATCTAGCTATATAATGTTATTTAGCTAGATTAATGGTTGTATAATATTGTATAGACAGATAAAAGTATTATGATCGAACTTCTCCAAGGTTGGCCCTCTTGGGCACCAACAGGCACTTTTATTCCAGCCTGCGCCAGCTTTGCTCGGTGTTTATGGCAGCGGCACTCACTGCTTTGTTTTGGAGAATGTGGACTGGGTGTTCACATGTGGATTGTGGGCTGTCCATAAACTCAGCTCAAGCAAGGCAAGCACTTAACATCATTATGGCAGACAGCAATATTTTACAGTAATATGTTTTAGTAACAGAAACATGAGTTTTTAAACACTTACTGGGCAAAAGGAAAAAGAACACATGGTTCCAGCCGTGACAAAAGGGTAAATCATGCTAGACATCAGGCAGCTTCACAGCCAGATCCCAGTTACTGCAGACTAAACGCCTCCAGATACCGTCACTGCGGGAGGATCCCTCACACTTACCATGTGGCTCACTGTTTATAGCCCCAGTGCAGTCTCTCACCTGCAGTGCCTTCGCTTACCAACAGGGAAAATGTTGCTTAGGGACGTCTTTCCCCAGCTGTTATTTGTTGAGTGATCTGTACTAATTTAATCTAATTATCCATTCTGCTTCAAATCTGAGTACAAAATACAATGCAATATCACGATGGGCCTAGAGTATGAGCATATCAGTCACTGTATTAAATAACAGTAATGTTAAGGTAAAGAAGAAGTTTTAAATGCCCAGATGACTTTTCTTTTTAAAAAAAAAAGATGGTATTTCAACAGTTTTACACTATCTTTTAGAAACATCATTAAAAGACAATTTCACTTTTTTCTTGCCAATTTAGAACTTCAAAGAGAATATAACAGCAGCAGTGAAATAAAGATTTTGATACCAGTAAGAGTTTTGCCTTCACGGATGTATAATTTAAACTGCCAGATTTTTTGAACATTTATGATACAAAACATAGTCAGTCAGTAATAGTCATGTCCCTCAAGACATCTACTAATTTGTTTTATTGCCTTTTTATTTTTGTCCCCTTTCATTTTCTGAAGTATAATCATAGTTCAGTGACTTCGTCTACAAGGAATCCAGCAACAAAGCTTTTGCTGTAATGATGTACATCAAATGAATCACAATTCCTTAATCACCCTGTTCCCTTTATTGTTGCCTCATTTGAATTCATAGGTTCCCAAAAAAAATCAATTATATTTGCAATTTCTTCACAAAAATTACACAGATAAAGAACTGAAAGCATAATGGTCCCTACACTTTCTAAAAAATAAAGCAAAAATAAAAATTAATCATAAGTTACTGCAAAACTATAGGGTATGTTTTCAGACATCAAAGCTTTCTGCATCCTCAGAGGAAGAAGAAATGGCACTGATGAACTATGTTTTTTTCTGCCATGTGATGCTACATGGTGCACAAAAGCAACCTTCCCCACTGGAATAAGACCAAAGGTGCCGTTACAAAAGAATCATGAGATGAGATTGGAATTACAGTAGGTTTTTTCTATTCCCGTTGAAGACTTGATAATGGCTAACAATATCATCCATAGCGAGAGGAATCAACACCCTGGACATAGAACTGCCACACAAACAGCCAGAGACGCATGGCTGCAAGGCCTCATTATTGGCTGAAGAATTATCTTGAAAGTAATTTCTTAGTATTTGCATGGAAGGAAACACTTGTACAGGCATATTTTTTTTTTTTTCTTATTGTCTCTTGCTCTCACGATGATGAGAATAGTAATGAAAGTCCCCTATGCTGTACCTTAGAAACTGCTTTTTCTGTTGAAGGACACGCTCCTGCCTGATAGATTTGATCTTGCTTGTGAATCTTTTTGGTTCAGAGCATGTCTCACACCTCGTTTACTTCAGTATTCTCATGAGATCCCAAGATAAAAGGCCAGCTTCTGTCATACACTCCAAAAGACTTTCTGCAAGCCTCAAGAGACAGTTTTTAAGCATTTCTAATGGATCTAGTATCCTAGGGCCTTTCAGGAGTGAGCAGAGATCGAGCGCCCTGCCCCATCCAAGAGCAAATCACTCAAAAGAGGAGCTGAACAGGCTCAGCACGACCTGTAAAGCCTGTCAAAGGTTTGAGGAGCAAGAGCCTGGTTCTAGAGCCCAAGCAAATGCCACATAGCAAACTCCCTCAATCAGCTCAAAAGACAAAGTGAGACACAGTGGTATGTATGTGTTCTTCCTTTGAGATAATCATTTTCAATTTCAACCAGTCCATTTTGATATTTCCGGTTTCCAGTCCACATCCCCAAAAGTAATTTGCACATAAAGACTGGGCAAACAGATGTTGCTCCATGTGATCAGAGCACACAAATGCTGTCTGTGCATATAAATTACATTCTTCTATCGCCAGAAAACTGACACACTGAAAGGAAAATGATTTATCTCTAGGCAAGTCGAGACATCAAGAATAAATATTTAATCATGCAACTAACTTTAAAAACAAGGGAATTTTACCAAGTTTATCACATTAAAAAGAATCCCTACCTGAATTAGGACCATTGTATTTAAATTGGATGCTATTCAATTCCTACATTGAGACCACTTGAAAATTTGGCTAAGGAGCTCAGGCCATATGCTGCTCTTACTGACGCTCTTGTAAATCCACTGACACCAAAGGAGTTAGTCTAGATTTTCACCTAAGGAATGGTAATTTTGACCTACGCTTGTGTCAGTTTTGTTGGAAGATATGCCTTGGAGAGGTCGTCTCTCTCTCCCTCATTTAATTATCTATTTCTTTTTTAGGGGAACCGTGTAAATCCCACCAGTCCAAATTTCAGGGTATTCTCTTCCTGTTGGGAGAGGAAAAGACTTTACACACCTTGATATAATTATTTCCCATAAGCTCTATGCAAATCTGAAGCTTTCATTTATGGAAGATGAGGAAACGTTGCACTTCCAAAGCAACCCGGCCAGATTTAATTTTGCAGAAGCAATTAGTTTTAAGCTCGAGAGCAAGAGAATTTAATTCTTCTCCTAAGAGACAGTAATGTTCTTTTAAATATATGCACAGGCATTTAGATATTATATGTGCACTAGAATAACAGTAACTAATGAATAATAATTTGCAGTTTGCTCTCATTTTTCCCCGTGGCTTTGGCCTTCAGCCCCGTGGGGTCAAACTGCACTCCCAAGGCCAGAGGGAAAGTAGCAGAAACTGCGCTGAAACTACAAATGCTGCCCAGTTTCTACAAAACCATCAATATGCCTAGCTCCTGCAGCTTCACACAGAACCAAAATTCAAAGCTAGAAACCAAATCTTGGGAAACTTTTGCACAAAATTCTCAGATTTATAACTAAGACTTTTTAACATTCAAGTTCCTGGTAAGAAAAGGTGTCATGATACACAAACTTCCAAGCAAATGTCAAGTTGGCAGAATCTAAAGAGGAGCAGGAAGGATCTGGGAGAGCCAGACCCGCTGCCCAAGAAGCTTTAAACTGATGGCAAAAGTAGCTTAAAACTTACTAAAGAAGTGCAGTAGGAGCCAGTCGCAGGCCTATGCAGCAGCAGTGACTTTGGTTCAGCCCCCTTCAAAAATTGTATGAAGCCTGCCAGCCCAGTAGGCTAACCCCTTCTTGAATGATAATTATTTAACCCATTCTGGGCAAAGTGCAATGATTTGCCATTGCATCTTTGAGAAAATATCAATGCCCCATTAAAATACATCTCAGTAACTTTGGTCTTATTTTCAGCTTTCTAAAACTGTAGCTATTTCTCAAAGGGCTGGATCCCCATGGTCCTTAATCTCAATGGCAGCAGCTCAGGCCCCTCTCTACCCCTGTGTTTCTAGTCACTGGTGAGGACCATCAGCTCCCACTGTGAGCAAGTTCACAGGGAAGGACAAGAAATAAGGAACCCCAACTCTATTCCCGCAATTTACTGACATGATAACTGGTTGGAGATGGGGGAGGGCACACCAAAACCAGAAGGGAATGGATGTGCATGAGTCAGAGAGAAACACCCTGACGTCTGCTCATGCACATGGGGGTTATGAAATAGCATTTTGCCCAAGATTAACTTGCAGATTAAAACCAAATCTCACATCAACCCCTTCTTATTCCTTTCCCCTGTGGTAATGCCGCCCCAGATCCTGACTTTGTGCTGGTGCTCAGACCGACTAGACTGGAAGAAAAATTTTCTGCCAAAAAGTAAAAAAACAAAACAAACTGTTACTCATGGAACCAGATGGTAACTGCCCATCTTTTTCTTATTTCTCAGGGAACTTTTTCCTTCTACCTTTTCCTCATCTATTGCAGAATCAACTGAGCACCTTCACCTTCAGATTGCATTCAAATCCCAGAAGGTGGATAAGCATTCAGAATAGCTCAGATGTCAGCAACAATTTAAATAACCTGCTCACTTAGATGACCAGCAGACTTCCAGATATATAAGAATCCATTTTGAGAGTCTAATCATATAAAACTGGTTTCAAATGCAATATCAAATCTGATATTAAGATACCAAAATGAGTATTCAAACACAAAAGTAGCTCTTTTTACATGCATGAGTATCCAGTCAGGCAGATAGGATTATCCTAAAGTGTGCTTATATTAAAGAAGTTAGGCCTTCTATATCTG
This sequence comes from Aptenodytes patagonicus, assembly GCF_965638725.1. Lineage (NCBI taxonomy): Eukaryota > Metazoa > Chordata > Aves > Sphenisciformes > Spheniscidae > Aptenodytes > Aptenodytes patagonicus. The sequence goes on along the minus strand of NC_134960.1, from coordinate 19,265,399 downwards.
GTAACAAGATAAAAGTATAAAAATAACTCACTGGTTTCTTCGTCTGAAACTTCAGTGAAAATATTTAATACACAGGGTAGTTTTCAAAACTGAATTAATTATAAGAGGACCTGCAAAAAGAGGAGCTGTTAGGTGTAGGATTACTTTTGTGAGAACATGCCTATTTTTGCCCAGTTGTGTAAGTTAAAGGTGTTTCATCGGAAGACTACACATTCACATTAACAATCTGAATTAGTGTGAATTTTTACAGCAGCAACTTCTCACGTGCAAGATTTTGTGCTTTGTTGTGCACAAAAAGTGCGTGTACAGACATGCAGAAAGCCTGTAAACCACTGAATAGGTTTAAACCCCCCTTGAACCCCGAGTCCAGCACATCTGCTTTAAGGACCTAAATACAAAGAATATAACAGCAGAGTCAAGCCATTTCACTCTGATTTCTGTAATTCCACCTCGGTTTCAAAGAGTTCTTATTTAAAATTACCCATTTGTCATTTAAGCCCCAAATACTGCTAATAGCAGATTATACTTAAAATTGCTCTAACAGGTCTAGCTCCCACACAACGAACACTGCAACACAGAATGGGAACCCTGGGGGAATTTGTTCCCCAGGTAGAAAAGTTTAGACTGTGAAGCTGCATAAAGAAAGAGAATAACCAGACATTTGTACGTGGAATAACATTTTCTCCCAATAGAAGTCTACTTAGGGAGTAGCCTACCAGAATGAGGTAGGGGATTAACCTATATACCTTCAATTTCTACTTTGGCATGGCTCTTTTTTTCTTAGCTGACTGTTCACTGGCAGTGCGGAAATTCCAGGCAGCAGGATTAGCAGCACCAAAAAAAATCCAAATTGTCCTGGGACTTTGCTGCTGTGCTGCTTCTGGACCATTCCTGAAGGTCTTTGTCTTCAACCTTGCCTTTACACCGTGAAGTTAGAGCATTAAAACTATTTACCTCCCCTTTTTTGCTACCATGCCTTGCACACTTGTAAGTAAGCACATACCTTTATATCTCCCAGTAGCCTGTCTCTTACTGCCTTCTGTTTTCACTCCCTGTCCTCTACCACTTCTATGACACTACAACACTTTTTTTAGCAAATGAGAATTATACTTTTGCATGATTCTTCATAAAATCTTAGCATAGAAATCTGGTTGTAGAAAAGTGACCCTGGACAAGTCTACTTAAATTATTCTCCTCTGCATGAAACCACCCCCTTAAGAATTATTTGTATCAATCTTGTCTATCACGCCAGAAAAATGCCATATCTAAAAATGCTATGAAGATAACAGCAAAACTATTCATAGTTGCTATATGCTATATGATATGGAAAAGGAATATGTGCACTTGAAACCTACAGTTATCTATGCTGGCACCTGAGCCACTACATCGCTTCCCTCCATGCACCACAACTGCCATAGCTTAAGATTATATGGAAGTACCTAGCAAATATTAATAAGGCAAGAGAAAAGTTGAAAGAAGACACTTTTGCATATCCACTTTCCCCATATGTAAGAGAGGAACAGCAATTGTTTGCTAAAAACATTTGTAAAAGTATGAGTAGCCTGCATTACTGTGCCTCCCCAGCATCTTCACTGGACTGTTCCCAATTATTTCGTACTGGCAATTCTCAATAATACATTATCTCATTTATTCAAAACTTCTGAGAAAGCTTATCTCCCAGGTTTGCCTAAGCTGCTTCCCTTAACAACACACTATTCTTTGAAAAATTCCAACGTGTCTCCAGGTTTGGCGTGTTTCACTCAGGAGGCTAAAATAAATTATTGCAGAGTAAATAGCATTGCTAGTGAAACTACACCCACTCTGTGGGCACCTGCCTTATATTGTGGTCATACAAATGCATACTGCAAACTGCTGCTAGAAAATTCTCTAACCCCATCTTTACTTGCTGCATGCAGAGCCCTCAGCAATGAAAATGACACTTTTCAGTGATGCTCTTCCTTTACTGCTTGTACAGGGGACATTTGCCTCCTCACTCATGGGATCCTCGCCACCCCTACCTCCACCATCCCACTTATTCCTCTAACCCTACCGATCTGTCCATTCATTTTCCAACCTCCAATGTCCCTTCTGTGGCACAGGCATCGCCACTCAGGGCAGCTCTGACAGCCTCTGCTGACGGGGAAGGCTTAAACCCTGTCTACTTGACACATTAGGTGGCAACTCCCAAGCAGCCTGTACTCCGACAGCTCAATACTTTTAATTCTTGAATGACCAAGCTGCCATTAAGCACATGATGCAGTGTTTCCTATGAGGGAATTCCAGGGGCACCTGCTCAGCTGTGTTGCTAACATAACATCTCCAAGCCCAAGCAAAGACCATTCAGGTTAAACCAGATTCAAGACTGAGTAAAGAGAATATAAGCAAAGCTAAAGAAACCTGTCTGACTGCCTTGAACACATGGACGTGGTACCTATCCATGATCCCACCTGCATAAATATTTAATCCACTGCAGGGATTTGCAGAAGTTAGGCTCAGCATTTTAAAGCTATTCTGTTTCCTGGAGCCATTCAATAGCTCATACAAAGGGGCACAGGGTAGAGTTCAGAGATACTGGCATGAACCCAGGGTCTAACTTTCATGCATTATAGCAGAAATATGTCCATTTTCAATATTTCTATTTTTTTTTCTTTGAAAGGAAGATAAGGGTAGCTACTTGAATACTAGATCTTCCGTGATTTCCTAAAAGATACTTCAACAAAAAAGCCACTTCTAGACTTTGCCCCAAGCTAAAACAAATTATTTAGTTTCTTTTCAATTGATGAATAAAGTTCAACTTCTCCTTTTGCAGATTTTATAAGGTGGAACATCAAAGAACAATGTTCCTCCTTTTCTGTGTGTGAAAACATTAGCTTTCCTCACATTTTTACCAGGTACAAAAGTAATTTAAAGCATACATTGGTACAGCACTTAAGCCAAGACCGGTACAGATGCAGTGAAACATTTCAATATCATTTACAACAAAGAAAGATTCAAAAGGATTACCTGTCATCCAAGACATGAACATTACGACAGGCAAAACTACACATCTATAAGGAAGTGTTCTTGAACCATAAAAAAGAGATTTCAATTTTTACTTACTTACATATGCATTCACATTTTAATTTGAAGCTTTGGATAGGCTGTTTTAAAAGATGCATGTAATAAAACCTGAAGGCAAAAATGGTTCAGAACTAATCTCAAACTATGAATTTTGGAAGCTTTTGTATTTGGGTTTGCTAATATGCCCAGTATAATGAATACTTTTGCATACGAATAGCCCATCCTATTGCTATCAATAGCCCATCCCGAGCTACAAAAGGAGAAAAGAGACGACCTAGCAGCATCTCCAGAATGTCTTCGCTGTTGACTACAGCCTTTTCTCTTGCTCTCTCTTCTTTGCAACGATGAGGTCTGTTACTAAGAGGAAACATAAGAGTTTTGAGAGTAATTATCTGAATACAAGAGGAGATGTCACGACATCAAGCAGAATAAAAGCTGCAGCGACTGCCCAACAGAGGTAAATATGCTCCACAATACAGACAAAAAGCCCATTCTTAGGCTCCTCTCGGTATTTACCGCATGCCAAGAATGGTTTGCACTATATTGTCTCAAACATAGACATCTCTCTTGCCACGATGAAAGCTTACACTGCATTTCATGGAAGATAGAAGATCATTGCAATCTACAGAAATACTCCAGTGACTGACCGTTTTAACCAGAGATCGTCCCAGAGAGAAAGATTTCACATTTCTGTCAGGAGGACAAAATACAACATTAGTCATTAGTCACCAACAGACCTTTTCAATACAATAAAAATCTACCACTAATAGTCTAGTCACGGAAAAATAGTCTGGCTCATCGCTGCTTTCATTTTGGATGAGTTAAGCTGTTAGAAGGCGCACATTCAAGCAGGCTGGGTTGTCGTGTATGTACACCCTCTCTCTAAATGTAAGTTCCTTAAGGTCTCCTAGTTTGGGGTGAAACCACTGAAAAAAATCCAGCAGGATATTGTCCTTCCTATCTGTCCCACTCTCAAGTTGAAATAAATCAGTCTATTACATTCTAGAACAGGTGAAGCAAATAGACTAGTAGACATGAACTGATCAATAACTGAAGTCAGGACCTGATGTTCTGGAAGGAAGAAATCAGCACCAACCTGTTCATGGTCGAGCTTGTCAACTTTTTCCACTCCACTTCCACAACAAATGATTAAATTCACTATAGCCTAGGTCCAAAGAAAGCCCAGCACATAAGAGCACATAGCAGCAGCAGTGTGCATAACGACACATCCCCGAAGTGGAAGAGCCGCCCGATAGCTACACAACTACAAACACAAACCCTAACACAACTTCAGGCATGAAAGAGAGCAAATCTTAGGTTGTCATTAGAAACAAGCTTCTTGAAAACCCGAAGTATTTCCTTGATGACAGCTTTGTGTAAATTGCAATAAGAAAGCATCTTCAGCAAATGTTTTCCTGTCAGTGTTAAAGCCCAAAGTTTGCAACACCATGTTTGTTCTCTAATCAGAGGTGAGAATTTATTTCCAACGTCAAAGCTGAAAGAAAAACAAGGCTACGTGAGCAATTTATGGAAGGAAGGACGGAGATTGCTAAAGTCCTTTTGCTCTTAATTACTGAAGATTTCAAAGCCAAAGGGAATTTTGCCTTCACATTTCACTCCAGAACTTTGCTGAGTTTTACGTCTAGTCTCCTTCCTGGCACACATCTAAAAGGAAAGGGGGAGTTTACAAGGAGGCAACAACTTACAATATTTGTATTTTAGCACTGTCACACCCTACACTCTTCCGAGGAAGTCTTTCCTGGTTTTACCACAGAATACCTGGCTACACCGAGGCATCATGTTACATGCTGTAATATTTCTGTAGATAACTGCTGTACTGTTGAACTCGTATAAGATGTAAAGGGAAATGAAAAGCTAAAATCTTGGAAAGAGGGATGCAAACATTGCTACCTATTGAAACACTTATTTTTAAGTCAGCCAATGTCTCTGTATCAAATATAATCAGAGAACATTATGCATATGATGGATATCAATAAGCAACACTTTACTCCTTCCTGCATTACTAATATGCAATAACAGGCAGGTAAAGAAGGATTCTCAATACTTCCTTTAAAAATTCAAAAAATTATGAAATTTGAGGTGTAAATGACCAGGCTAGGAGGCACCTGTCCTTATACAGAATATTTTCTTGGCAACCACTAAGAAAAAACATTCAGGCAGCAATGCAGTACAGGGCAAGGAAGACTGCATCACCAACAACATTAAGCAATTTTTTACATCTGCTCGGCTGAAGTGTCCTTGCAGCTCTGTGCTTTGTTAAAGGGAATTACAAATTTGCAACCAAGTAGTTTTCATCCAAGTTATAAACATTCAGAAAAAATCTCATCTTGTACATGCTCAGTAGAGACTAGTTACAGTTAATTAATTCCTGTGTTTATGTGTTCTTCCACACCAGATGGCTTGGTGAGCTATTCAAGCACTCCCAAACAGGACATTTTTTGGCAAGTTCCTTACGGAGACTGGACACCACTGGCAGTTTGGCAGCGGCTCCGTACCACTATGAACAATGAATAAATAACGCTGACAGGCTCAGCTGTTCCTCTGTTCCAGGGGACGTGCTTCCGTCTTGATAAACTAGCTTAGTGAGCATAATAAAAAGGCAGATCCAAATGGGCTTGGACTGGTTGTTTATCCGTAACTTCAGAATATGCAGCCTTTCTCCAGTAGAAACCATTTATACAGAAATTCCAGCAAGACGCCATTACAAATGAATGCTCTGATTTTAGATCTAACTACAACTCAAAGTGAGAAATCACTTTGGCATGTATGTCTTCTGTACATTCCACATGAAAACGAGGCATCCATTTCACAGATGAAATGGCACATACCAAAATTTATATTATGCCTTTAAAATGCTCTTGGTAAAGGTGACTAACAGCTAAACTTGGAGAGCACATAAAGGTAAAATAGGGCAGAAGACTGAACTGTCAAAAAGTCAGCGTTCTATAATTTTTCTGCAGAAAAGTCAAATCTATATCAGGGAAAAAAGGACTATTTATGCAAATAGCTGTTGAAAATAGTCAGGAATTATTAAAGAGAGAGGAATTTGGTTCAACAAAGCCATCTATTTTGCAGGTTTCTTGTGTGCCTCTACTCACAGTCGCCTCTCATGTTTTTCTTTTCATCTTTAAACTGAGAACATCCACTTATTTCCAATCCGCTGCCACACAGTTATATACACTGCCTTGCATTCAGTACAGGCCACAGGGGAGCTGGTAAATGATCTTCCTGGATTTTTTGCATATCAGGAGTAGGAAGAGGAGTACTTGCAAAAAAAAAAAAAGTTTTTTTAATATTCAGGCTGTAGAGTTTCATGGAACTTCCCGTGAAGTTAGAGTGACCTTCTCTGTTAAATTTAACTGAAGTTAGATCTGGCTTTCATTGAACATGAGCAAAAGTCTGCCCCAGCTGGTTTCCAAACATCTGTGAAAGGGGCTTCCATGCTGAAAGCCATACCTTCAGATAAGGGTGCCTTAAACAACAGCCCCCTGCAGCAAACCGAACAGGCTGAACTCATTAAAGAACCACCTCTGACTCAACGCAGCAGTAAAAACTCAGCAGCATTACAGCCAGAGTTGGTTAAATATTTATTGCCTGGCAGTTTTAGCTCTTGCTTACATATTATCCACTGAGATCATAATCATAACAAACATGTCTATAGCTTATTGTTTTCATGTATGTATGTGGGTTTTCAACAAGCTGAAAAATCTCATATCTGTCCAGACTTACTGCTCATATGTAGACTAGTTTTATACAGGTTAATTGTAATGACCCCCAAGAGTTACCCCTGATTTAATCACTGACTCTGAGATGGACTCAGCATAGTTCCCAGACTGTCCCATATGGGGAATACATGGCTGCAGCTTCAGGGTCAACCTTGGTCACAATCCTACTGCCCGTGGCCGTAACCTCGTCTCTTAATGCTTAAGAAATTGCTTTTTCATAACTCAATTTTTGGGATATCGTACAACATATTCAAGAAGCAGCAGGAGATAAAGCAGGAACAACAAATGATGGAATATTTGAAGCTTTACTATTGCCAATATTTCACATTAACTGTTTTCAGGATATGGCTATCATCTCCAAATCAAAAAGACATCAATCATAACCACGTTGTGCTCCCAGCTAGCCATCCATTAGGAAGAAGAATGACACCTTAGCTCTTGCGTGTTGCTGCGATATTCAGATTAGAGGAGACAGCTCCTGCTGTGCTGCTGAAACTCTACTGGACTATTAGGAATGCATTTACTCCATGAGGATCATCGGGCCTGTGTTCCTCCTGGTGGGAAAGGTGGAGGCTCAAACTTTCTTTAGGCTGTGCAATTGGCAGTGAGCCCCACCAGAGCTACCCAGGGTGCAACAAGGATGTCCCAGACCAGCATTGCTAATGAAGGACAGAGCAGGATGAGGACAGACATCCAACAGAGTATCAGGTGTTGGAGCAGAACAGAAATAACTCGTTCTCTAGGACAGAGAAAAGCAGGTTTTCCCTACCAGAATGCAGTTTCCCTAATGCATACGTACAGGCAGACAGAGCCGGAAAAGCATTTCACCTTTGCAGGAAAGAGAAACGTGATTTTCTTTTCTAAGCTGAATTCTGAAGCGAATAATATTTCCCTGGTGGACAGCAAGTGTCAGTCAGCATTTCCAGCTTCAAGGAACTATCACCCAACTAAATTTGGGAAGGCTATAGTCCTTCATTACAATTTTTATTCTTCAGCCTTTCAGCTTTACCTCAAAAATAATTTATGAGCTTTGTGGCAGATAAAACCTCCCTTCTTTTAAAAGGAGTTACACCCTTCTGCTAAGAAAGCAGCACCGAAATGGGTCTTTTGGTTCATTTATTTTTGTAACATTCACCTCATACACATCTCTCTTGATATATAAAGAACTAAATTATGCACGACTGAGATGTTTATGGTTACTGGATCCAGTTAAAAGAATATGAGATCCCGGGAGCACAGAAATCCCCATGCACTGAGGCATCACATCCCTCCACAGTTACTATCCAAAACTGGAATAGACTCTGATTACATGAAGAGGAGATGAGACTTCCAAGCAAAGTTTTGAAACGTGAAAACCAGAGGGAGGGAAAACCCCCACCAGTGGGGCCCAAAAGAAAACAAACAAGAGGTAGAACAATTAAAGCTCCTAAATCGGTAACAATCACTGGTGAAATTTCAAAATCCTGGAACGTGTAAACAAACAGAGCTCTGTTATCCACAAGGAAGGAGATGGACTTGAGCACAATGGAGACACGTAGAAAATAGTGATTTTTCTTAAATGTTGCCCTGAAGCCCTGAAGATATTGATCTGCTAAATATCATTCAAGTAAACCAGGATGAGAGGGCAAGCTATTAACCTCCAGTTTGCAAGTCTGAAGAATACTGCAATCTGGAATACAGCTGTTAGGAGATATGAATATTAAAGACGCCTGCAGAAGGAAGGAGAGCCTGCTGAAGCATTTTTGACTGCTCTTAAATTAATGAGCCAAAACAGAACTGTGATACTTTGGCAGCTTTTCTTACAAGACAGTGACTGTGCTCAAAGAGGAGAGTGCTGACAAATACAGATCTATAGACAAGGTATGTACAAAATCTTGGTATGTTTCTGCCTTCAGAAAAATCATATTGTGTTGAATGAAAATGTTATAGTGAAAGCAAGGTGAAACTAGATTAGAGACTCACCATTTAGAGGGGAAACTGAAAACCAGAAGGCCATAAGAATAAGAATTCAGAAGAGATTTCACAGCTCAAAAGGCAAGAGAAATGCAAAAGAAAGCATTGCCAAAGATATAGCAAAAGCGCAGCCCCAAGTAATCTCAAGCATTTCAAAAACACTGTACCAAAGCTACAGAAATAACTGTTAAGAAAAATGGAGCCCACTAGCAGCAGATGCAAAGACGACCACCACACAGGTGCACTGATAGCACTGGAGAGGCAGCACAAGGGGCAGCCAGAGGGACTGCCATCAACAGTCTGCGAAAACAAGAGCTGAGACGACGCCTCAGCACTCTCAGCAGATGATGATACAACGTTATTTCATATAACTCTTTGAATTACATATCAGTGCTTGTGGTTCAACTTGAAAATGTTGTGGAAGTCTGAATGAAAAACCTCATGAACTGGGGAAACCAAAAATTTAACGTAAGGACAGTCCCTACTGAAAGACTCAATCGAATACAAGCTACAGTGGAAAGTTAAAGATGTGCGGCTAGGTTTCTTATAATTACTGGGAATATTAGGATTAAAAGTATGTGTAGCTTTGGGCTTGATTCAGTGAACAGACACTATGAGACAGAAAACAATTACTCAGTCCTCAAAACAATGTGGAATACTTTTACAAAGTCACAGGAAAACATAAAACCCCGCAGAAAGCCATGAAAGTTGGTAAGACTAAAAAAGCAGGACAAAGCCAGCCCACACCAACTCCAGCTGGAGCTATACACTCGATCACAGAGCAGTGCTAGCAGTGTAATTACTGCTTATGTGCCACTGAGTTTCTTAAGAGAGTTTATGCTATTTATTTAAAAAGGAACGTGGCCTCAAAACCCTTCAAACAGTTCTGAACATCTCAGGTCATGATTTCCTCACCCTAAATATGCATGTTTCAAATTTACCAGAGCAGCTCATGCTCTGTACACCTCTCCTAGGCTCATGGGAGCAGTACATCAGTTCAGTGTCTTGTTTACAATTTGAAGATTACGCTTATACACATGAATTTTGGAAAACTCAGACCAGATCCTTAGGTTCAAATGAATATAAACCAGAGACTTTGGAATGAATAATCAAACTTACACAAACAGGACATCTGATGTAACCCTTTCAAACACAGCCGTGTTACTACAGCAAGAAATGACATTTCTCACAGCTTCCAGAACACAGTCTACAAAAGGACATCACTGTGCACAGTTATGCAAAAAGAAGTTTTCAGTCGTTTTAAGTGGCGTTAGCTTTGTACTTTCTGTTTTCCATTACGGGTGTGAATGAACACAAAACTTCAAAACAAAATTCCACTGAAATTAATGGGTTCTGCATAACAAAAAGACTTGCTGAGCTGATATAAAAGTCAGCAAAATTTGTTGGAAATTACTCTGAGGTTCAGTTGAAAAATTAACTAACTTCAGTGAACCCAACTATTAATACAGGTTCCGAGTTTCATCAGTACCATGGCCAAACAGAACCACAAGCAGAACCTCATACAAAGAAAGAGGTATCCTGAATTTCAAGGAATGCAAGACTGGAGGAGGCTGTGGAACTGATGTGTAGATGATGGCATAACTGTGCCTTCTCACTGGGTGAAGCAGGACTCTGACTACCTTCCTTACCATCCTTGATTTCATTTGTTTATACCTTCATGACAAAAGGAGCACAAGGGAAGTACAGTACTTGGCATCCCTCTTCATCATAGCAGAAATGTAGAGGATAACTGCTGGAGCCAAACGGAAGAAATTACATATTCATGAAGTGCAAAGTGACAAATGAATTAGGAAAAATGCCCTGCTTGGCAGCTAAGCGCCAGACCACAGACAGGTGCAATTAAAGGCGGATGAAAGTCATCCAGAGCAGCAGGCAGTGACATCTCTGGGGATGGTCTGCAGAAGCATGTTTTTCTAGGACCTCCTCTGGGCAGCTAGGTTGTTTAGCCTCTTGTGAGCTTTCTGATCTCTCCTGGCAGTAATTAGCAACTTTGCTCAAAACCTTGCAGATGAGAAGTCTGCTTTCTCACTTTTCAGTGGAAAAATTCCTCTTTTGCACCATGCCCAAACTGTGCAGAAGTGAGTGAAAAATAAAACAAATGCAGAAAGTCACGAGCAAATCATCCAAGGAGCAAAGCACAGACACAAATCAACAGAAATCTGAATCCAGTTAAGCACATTGCTGCTTTCTTGCACAAGTAGGGCAATCTTCTCCCTGCTGTTCTGGCAGAAGGGAACCATGAACTTTTTCCATCAGCAATTTTCCACAGAACTTGTCATTCAAACACTTTTTTACACTCTAGAAACACACGGAGAGATTGTGGTTGCAATACTCCACTGGATACCTACATTTGGTTGCAGTGCACAGGAACTCCCACTGTCTCCAACTGTAACTGAGGAGCTCATCACCTGGGGAGTCGGGGTTTATGCAGAGTAGGCTCAGCTGTTCCCCAAGGAAAACTTCAAAACTGCAGAGCTGTCTGTAGTATTTGCTTTAGGTAAACAAACATACACCTATGAATGATTACACGATCGGTACAGTCAAGTATTATTTGCATGGTCAGGAATACTTCCAACTTCTACATACTCTTTAGAAAACAAAAAAGAAATCCCAGCAAACCATGCCATACATTGCTGTGTCACCTGCATTTGTGTTCATTAGTCATCTCATTTCTAGCACCTAAGACCTCCTGCACCATCAGCATGGTTCTGTTGCTGCAGTAGTGAGAAAAATGTCATTCATTAAACAAAGAACTTTTACTGAGAGATGTAACATACATTGGGACTTCATGTTAAAATACCAGATCAATTTGATTAAGTATATATTTTTATGGCATATATATTGTATGTGTATATATTTTGTGTCAATGGAACAGATAAACAAACACACACCAAAATTAATAAAGCTGCAGAAACAGCTCTCACCTAAGGCTTGATGCAAGAGCATTTACAGCTAACAGGCCCCAAGTCACAACATCAGACAAACTTCTCCCTTGTCTGGCAGGAGCAAAAAGAAATGCAAGTGTGCATGTGTGCCCACATTTATGGAGGGTGGGGAAAAAAGTATATCCAAAGTCAATCTCCCTTTGGATGCAATGATTGCAACGTGCTTCTCGGATTTAGTCTTGGACCAAATCAGACCCCCAGATCCAATGCCTCCAGACTTCCAGAGTGTCTAAAACCAAACTGGAAGGTTTGTTTTTAGAAACCTTACATAAAGAAGTCTTGATCCTGGCATTTGAAAGTTCTGCAGATCCTCAAAAATTTGGTAAGGACGACACTTGATGCTGCAAAATTCAGGAAAGTAAATCTCCCACTATCACAAACTGAAGCTTGAGCAAGGGCAACAGGAGCAGGCTTGAACTGCCAGGTCAAAGCAGCACTGCAGACATCACCCCAGTACACTGCACCCTCCTTCCCAGAGCTGGAACTGGCCCCTGATGAGCAGTCTTCCTCCAGCTGCAGACAAAAACAATTCACATCTCTCTAGGAACAAGCTGCTACTACAAACCATGTTAAAAAGGTCTTGCTATTTTTTTGCAACTCATTTTAATAACTACTGCAGCGTAGCTACACTTGTCTGCATCCATACGTGTAATAAAAGGGGTGTGTACATCTGCTGATGGGCACAATGTAAGGCTATATTTGATAATTTCTGCATTCACTTAACTTCAGTGTTTCCAGTTGCCAGTGTGCTGTTTTATGTGAGAACAAATTATATCTTTGTTTTTGCCAACACAGGAGGTGATAGCATATTTGCACCTCTATCTATCCTAAAGCTGGATGCTCCTTCACAACTTAACGGGGACACATATTTGAGAATATGCCTCATAAAGTGGTCTTGAATCTTAGCACCAAACTCTACAAGCAAGCCTCAAAGAAACCAGCACTTTAAGGAAAGAGAGGGAAAACAAACCAAAACAAAAAGCAACACTTCCACAAACACAGCTCCACAACTGACAAATACTTTGGACCAAGGTAACATTTGAACTGAAGAATTTTGCTTCTCTATTCAGCTGAGTCAAAATCGTTTATTTTAGGAAGGCCAAGATACTTGGCTCTGACTCTGCCACTCATCTTTTGCCAAACGAAGCGGTTGTTCAGACAGGGTGATGGTGTCCCAAAGGAAAAGGCACAGTTTACCTGTAAGAACTTGCCACAGAGCAGATGGTCAACTGCTCCATGCCCTGTGTGGAAAAGGCCCAGGAAGATTAGTCTCCTACATCTACAAGCAGAGACAACCTATCAACTGAATTCTCAGCAAGACCACAGAAGTGTAATTTTCCCCCTCACCCCCCCTATCACCTGCAAACTGTCAAACTTGGCAAACTCCGCTCAGCAGCCTGAGAAGGCAATCTCTTGATTATCTCATTCACTGGCTTAACAATGGATTTGATGCCCCCGTGGCACGTATCTTCCTTCCCCTCCAGACAGACATGTTAGCACCACCAGGAATGTGGCTGGCGTGCCGTTTTTCAGCAGAAAAACTTAAATTATGTGTTCTTTGGCAAAATAATTCTAAGGCATAAATGAACACAACAGGATATATTTCTTGCGAAGAATGGTCATTTTGGTTTTTTTTCTGAATATAGTCCCACTGATCATATATTTTTCATATATATGGAAAATAAGTAACATTTGTTTTCAGTACACATGTGCATACATGGATAAACACACACGTTTGTTTTTAACCTGGTCAGGCTATTACATGTTAATTGACTGTGGTAAATTCAATAATTGACTTATAGTCTTACCCTGCTTAAAAGGACGTAGATTTTTATGTAACATATCTCTTATTTGCTGTAGTTTAAATAGAGACAGGAATGTGGAGACACAAGAGTAAAAGAGTTTATAAACTGTGATAAGTCTCAGGTAAACTAAATTAGACTAAAAGGAATCAGAATAGGAAGGAGCCATCAGAGGTGCCCCTGAGAAGTCAATAATATAAAGGCCTGGTTGGTTTCTATCAAGGCTAAAAAAATATTGTGACCCCAAAAAGAGAAATAGGTACATCTGCTTGTATGATATTTATAAATACTTATTATATACTTAGAATGAAAAAGTCTGAGCTGTGACTTGTTCCTTTGTGCTGGTTTTGGCTGGGGTAGAGTTAATTTTCTTCACAGTAGCTAGTGTGGGGCTATGGTTTGGATTTGTGCTGGAAACAGTGTTGATAATATACAGGGATGTTTTCATTACTGCTGAGCAGTGCTGACACAGAGTCAAGGCCTTTTCTGCTCCTCACCCCACCCCACCAGCGAGCAGGCTGGGGGGGCACAAGAAGCTGGGAGGGGGCACGGCCGGGACAGCTGACCCCAACTGACCAAAGGGATATCCCACACCACATGACGTCATGCTCAGCATATAAAGCTGGGGGAAAAAGGAGGAAGTGGGGGACGTTTGGAGTGATGGCGTTTGTCTTCCCAGGTCACCGTCACGCGTGATGGAGCCCTGCTTTCCTGGAGATGGCTGAACACCTGCCTGCCGATGGGAAGGAGTGAATGAACTCCTTGTTTTGCTTTGCTTGCACATACTTTTGCTTTACCTATTAAGCTGTCTTTATCTCAACCCCCAAATTTTCTTACTTTTACTCTTCTGATTCTCTCCCCCATTCTACCGTGGGGTGAGTGAGCGAGCAGCTGTGTGGGGCTTAGTTGCCGGCTAGGGTTAAACCACGTCAGTCATATTTGGTGTCCAACGTGGGGCTCAAAGGGTTTGACACAGCAACAGATTTGATTGGAATGTGCTAGATCAAATTTATAGCTATTATTGCTGTTTAGCTATTAATGGGCAGGCTCCTGTGTTTGCCATGGGGCTTGCTTGCCTCACTGTATATTAGAGTTAGTGCTCGTTAGTGGCTGCATTTTGCTTTTGCTGCTTGCTGTGCGGCTTATCATCTTACTGCGCTGTGCCTGGGAACATTTTGATAACAGCAATGGCCATGTGCCTGGGCTGGCAGATGGCCAGGGCATCGCTGCTGTTTCTGTGCTGCTGTACTGGACAGGCTGGAACTCCAGTGTGAACTCGAGTCGAAGGGACTGTGACCTGTGGATGAGTCCACGTGGGAGCAGGACACCCCAAAGCATCTGTGGCTGTGGATAAGTTCACACCAGAGCAGGTACATCTCAAAGCGTCTGTGGCTGTTTTTATGTCTGTGCCACAGCAGGTATACCTCTGAAGGGATTGTGGCCCAAGGATAAGTCCACACTGGAGAAGGTACACCTTGAAGCATCTGTGGCTGTGGATAAGTCCATGCTGCAGCACCTCAAAGCATGTCAATTAAAAGCTAAACAAGCTTAGTTGCCAACTGGGGTTAAACCATGACATCCTTTTACTCTGATCTCAAGTCGATGCAGATGCATGCCCCAAAGCCCTGTTTACAGTGCTTCTAAGCCGAAGTCCACCAGTGATCTCCGATCTTTAGAGCTCGAGTGTCAAGACATTGGGTTTATCTCCCCCCATTGTTATCAATCATTATATTTCAGTCCTACATGAATTCTTCATGAAATATCTATATTGTACTCAGAATAATTACTATTATATTTATTACTGCACATCAAAAACTTGGAAAGTTTTCTTAAAATCCAGTTAGACTCTTATTTCTGTAGATCAGATCCTTGAACTCTCTCAGTTCCCAGCTCATGTTCAGAGAGTCAACAAAATTCTCTGTACTCTCCAGAGCTATGAAGTATTAGAAGCTTCCCACAATCACTCTGCTACAATATCAAACAAATCAAAGGTGTCTCAGATCTCTATAGTCTTATGTCTTAAACAACAGCAGGTGGAATGCTACAGTTTACAAAAAGTCTTTAGAGAGCATTAGGAGGTATTGCGTCCTGAGGTTAACGGTTCACAATGCTTGCCATATAATATTTAAGAACAGGTAAAAAAAAATCTCTTAATATCTTAGGCTCTGCAGCTACATCATATTTTAAGCACTATGAAAATTCATGTTCTCTCAGACTGGCTACATGTAGCAACATTTAAATGAAGAGCATTCTCTGGTGTTTGGGGTTTTTTTTGGTTTTTGGTTTTTTTTAACAGAAGCTTTACTTTTTCACACCTGGTTTCTTAATCCAGGTTAACCCAAACACTCAAAATTCTTTCTACTTAAAAAAGTGTCCTTGATTTGAACAGTAGCAAATTCACTATACCTTTGATTTAAAAACCATCTCCAGATACTTTTAAAATGACATTTTTTAGATGCTAAAAGGCATAACAATAATAATAATAATGAGCTGCCCTGTCTGAAGAAATGAGCTTTGATTTAAATAATTATCTAAATTATTATTATATCACAAACATTCCTGTTACTGAGCATATTTTGCCAGCCCTTACTCTCACTGGTATTTGTTACAGTTCAATGCAATATATGATCCACTTTCAGTACTGTAATTCGTCACATTGAATCCCATAATTTTAATCTTCTGTGGCAAATACTGTTAAATACATGCTCTTGCTTACACATGGTAATTTATTTGGAACTTTGTTATCTGCTGATGATTTCAGACTAGAATATTTTTAGAAAGGATGTTTTTCTTCTTGATTATAAGATCAACTCTTTCTTAATAAGAGATGTTTTGACTTCCATGCCCACATATGCACAACTTACAGCCCTGATTTTAAAATTCATAGTGCCTTCCTATTTTTAAGTATGGAGGTATATACACAGAAGCTCAGCAAAAGTTAAGCAGGTAGCACATACCAACAGCACTGTGAAATTAAATTAATAAATGCATAGTCTTGAATTTTTCTCACAAGCATTAAAAAAATCTAAAGTGACAAACGTGTTGTATTAAGCAAAAAGAGACCACTTTGCCTCTGCAGAGAGCAACGTGCATTCTGGGTGCCCTAGCTCAGGGCGTCAAAGTCTTTTTTGGGAAGGAAAACAATCAGGCCTTAAATCCCTTCTTTGTTCAGCACTAAATGTTCCCTCTCACAGGATTCAAGATCAGGCTGTTTCGGTGTGGAAAAGCTTACTTTACAGGAAGTGATAGAATCAATTTTCTGGTAAGTAGGTTTTTCAAGGTTTTGTTTTGTTGTTTGGTGGGGTCTTTTTTCCTTCTCCCCTAAATGAGCAGCTGTTGGAAGTTGCTTGAAGGTTTAGGCTGGCTGGTACCAGTCCCTGTAGGAATGTATGAGCGAGCAAAGAGTGGAGAAGGAAGCCAACGGTGCATGAAATATGCAATTTATGACAATGCTGAACAATACATCTCTACAGCCTACTCAGGGGAACAGCAGTTTACCCCTGAAGGGTCAGCATACCCATCTGGAGCTCGCCAGAGATGCTCCCATGCCAGCAGCACCAGTTTACTGAACAAAACTGTAACAGTGACTCTTTGTCCTACTGAAGGAGATGATCAGCAGCCTCCAAGGTGGGAAAGAGGGTACAGGCAAACGGCAGGGGGAGAAAGACACAGGGAGGCAAAGCAGTGGTGGAAGGACAGAGAAGACAGCGCAGATGAGGAGCCCAATGGGAGCAAGTGGGAGCTGAAAAATAAAGCAGGGGAGAAGGAACACTGGATTTTAGGGCCAGGAGCAGGAAAGAACTGGCACCAGAATCGGCAATTGTATTTTAGCATGAAGGCATCATTAGGGTGATGTGGAAATGGGACCATGCACTGGGGCAGAGATGTACGCCAGCTCACTAGGAACAAGTTACCTCAGGCATCAGGAGCTGTATAACCACACAATAATGTGTCATACAAACCCAATCGGCAACTTAACTCAGTGTTGTAGGCTGACCTGACACCATGTCTGTATAGTCCAACTACAGTTGTCTTTATTTAGGTTTTGCTGTATATCTGATCTCATGCACCTGGGAGGCAGTGTCATCAGAGGAAATGCATTTCTATAAAAGGTGTGACATTTGAAAAAATAAAGTTTTACCAAGAATAAAGCAGTAACACAAAATGCTAGCAGAGGAAGCTATTACAGGTGATACAGGAATGCTCTCAGGAAATCAGCAGCCTGGTAAGCTTTGTAAGCTAAATATCAGCACTGTGGTACAGAGTTAGAGAGCTAATGGGCTGTGTATTTGCTTCACAGAAAAAATATTTTCAGTAAAGCAGCAAAGATGCATATATACATCTGCTATAAATATTTAACAACTCCACATCAGCTTGAAACAAGCAGACTAAATACATCCGTCATTTTCAACCAATCTCTGTTTCCAGTGGTGCAGACACAGGTAACACTACCCTCTGCTGTAGGAAACCACAAAGTGCCTGCCTGGCTGGCACAGCCACCGGCCCCAGGAAAGCCTCTGGACACCGTCTCCTCCTCACCCACGGTGAGCACACCACTGGTTTCCCCAGCGAGTCACCCATGGCCCATCCTGGTCGATGCCCTGAAGCCACTGTGCGGGGTGCGATGGCAGCGGGGAGCTCCGAGGTCCCCACAGCTCTGGCACACGCTGTGCCCTTAACTGGCCTTGCAGCTGCCTCGCTGCCTCTGGCTTTTAAAGCAGGGGATCGCTCCTTGGTTTTGATATGGACTATCAGAGGTTTTATAAAAATAAGTGCATTGAATTACACAGTTTAAAGAGTATCTGTACTGACGTATACTCACTTAGGCTTTTGTTCTTCTTTATATTAAATTATAATTTATTACATATACATCATTTTTAAGTTATGTTCAGTCTTTCGTTACCTTTTCCCCATGCCATATTCTGTTCCCTGTTCAAATCAGAGTGATCTGACCCAAATATTTACTTCCTAGAAGGCTGAAAAATAAATATAGTTGCTCTGTTGCAATCAACAGCCTAAAATCAGAGCCTACAGCTCAGACTTTGCCCTAAAGAGCACAAGCCAGGGCTGCTGAAGCATCTCCTCTTCCAGGGTAACTCAGCTTGTGCTAAAGGGTCTCTCTCCTAACTCCTCAGGCACCCTCTTCTTTCTGTCAGGACAGCATACAGCATGCAAACAGCAGAGAGCACTCTTATCTGCCTTATAAACCCGAGTCTAAGAAATTCCCAACTCACAGGCTGAGGACAGACAAGAGGGATTAGCTGAGAGCCGGATCCTACATTGCCCCCTGCAGCAGTCTATGTGTGTGCTCACTGGGTAAGCGAGGAGAAATCCAGCTGAAAAGGGCAGCCTTAGCCCCAGTCCCTGGAGCTCCTCTACTAGAAACTGAAGCTATGCTTGCAGCCTTGGGAAAGTTCAAGATAGGGAGGACCATTCTGTGTGGCACAGATGGAGAGGCAGGCACCAGAGTGTGGTCCCCTCAGGCAGTCACACCTCCCTGACCACATGGTGAGGATGCAGCCCAGCTGCCTTCCCTCCACAGGAAAAGCACAAATCAATCCCATGAAAGATTTGCTCAAAAAGATGTGAAATGGAAAAAGTTTGGACCTGGCTTTCAGCCCACTAACCCTCTGAAAATTCAACTACTATGCCCCTGGTACTGCTGCTGCCCATTTAGCAAAAAGGAACCAGGAGTGCCAAGGACAACTTTGCAGGAGGAGTGTGATGCTTTCAGGTTGTTGTGGTTTAACCGGGCAGGCAGCTAAACACCACATAGATAGAGACAGTTCAATATGACAAAAAAGGAAGGGAAAATAATAATAATAATAACAACAACAATAATGATAAAAGAATATACAAAGTAAGTGATGCACAATGCAATTGTTCACCACCTGCTGACAGATGCCCAGCCAGATCCCGAGCAGCGGTCACCACCCCCCAGGCCAAGTCCCCCCAGTTTCTATACTGAGCATGACGTCACATGGAATAGCCCTTCGGCCAGTTTGGGTCGGCTGTCCTGGCTGTGCCCCCTCCCAGCTTCTCGCTGGCAGGGCATGAGGAGCTGAGACATCCTTGACTAGTGTAAGCACTGCTTAGCAACAACTAAAACATCAGTATGTTATCAACATTATTCTCATCCTAAATCCAAAACACAGCACTGTACCAGCTACTAGGAAGAAAATTAACTCTACCCCAGCCAAAACCAGGACACAGGTTTAGGCATTTCAGAAAATATTACAAAGATAGATGGCACAAGTGAACTTGCAGTATCCCTAACTGCACCTCTCACAAGACAGCAGGGCAGCTGGACTGCAGAAAAGTATTCTAACCTGAGGTTCTTTAGTCAGAAGATGAATTTATACATATTTCAAACTGCATCAGTACAACTTCAGCTTCTGTTTTGCAAAGACCAGATTAGACGGAACAATAACAACTCAATCCATTCAACAAACAGGACAGTAGTTATGGAGCTTTCCCGTATAACATTAACACCTTTAACCAAGGGCAAAAACACCTTTGAGCTGACACTGCTAGGAGTGCTGGAAGGACATGTGTAAGAAGGACCTGCAACAGTAGCAGGTATGCACCAATGTCAAATGAAAATGTGGGATAAACGAGAGCTCTTGCTTACACTGATTTATGTCTAAACTCCAGAGCAGGAGCTGAGACCTCTGGAGGTAGCTAAATAGTATCTTAAGTTGCATGAAAGATACAAAGTCATGTTATTTAACGGTCTGTTTCTCTAGCAGCTCCTGCACTGAAGGCTTTTGAAACCCCACACCTTTATATAGGTCAGGGGAAAATGAGATGGCACTGAATCTTTCTGAGTGTGAAGGAGGTGGGGGAGACACATTCAGCCGAGAAATCCTTTCACAAAATCACACTTGCACATCTATTGATCTTGATTACCCTAATCCCTTTCCACATGGAAGTATCCATCACTGCCCTGCTTTCGAACTACTGCAAAAGCCTGCAATGGCTGTTAGCTTATATACAGCTCTGTCCAACTGCCCTCAAACAGCAGCATGTCCCTTTCTGCATGCCCCTTTTCGTCAAAACCCCAGACCACAGTGCTGAGTCTCTCATGCTTAGTGAAGACCAGAAAGCCTCAGACTACAGAAGTTACCCAAAGAAATATTTGCAGGTAGAATGAGCCATCAACAACCCCATGCAGCACTACAGGCTTGGGGAAGAGTGGCTGGAAAGCTGCCTGTCGGAAAAGGACCTGGGGGTGCTGGTTGACAGCCGGCTGAACATGAGCCGGCAGTGTGCCCAGGCGGCCAAGAAGGCCAATGGCATCCTGGCCTGTATCAGAAATAGCGTGGCCAGCATGAGTAGGGAGGTGATCGTGCCCCTGTACTCGGCACTGGTGAGGCCTCGAATACTGTGTTCAGTTTTGGGCCCCTCCCTACAAGAAGGACATTGAGGAGCTGGAGCATGTCCAGAGAAGGGCAACGAGGCTGGTGAGGGGTCTGGAGAACAAGTCTGATGAGGAGCGGCTGAGGGAACTGGGGTTGTTTAGCCTGGAGAAAAGGAGGCTGAGGGGAGACCTCATCGCTCTCTACAACTCCCTGAAAGGAGGTTGTAGCGAGGTGGGGGTCGGTCTCTTCTCCCAAGTAACAAGCGATAGGACGAGAGGAAATGGCCTCAAGTTGTGCCAGGGGAGGTTTAGATTGGACGTGAGGAAAAATGTCTTTACTGAAAGAGTGGTTAAACATTGGAACAGGCTGCCCAGGGAAGTGGTTGAGTCACCATCCCTGGAAGTATTTAAAAGACATGTAGATGAGACGCTTAGGGACATGGTTTAGTGGGCATAGTGGTGTTGGGTTGATGGTTGGACTCTATCTTAGACATCTTTTCCAACCTTAATAATTCTATGATTCTATGATCAAATGAACCTATTGAGACTGGAGACTGAGTATAGGGAAGGTATTTCACTGGGTGATACATAATTAAGCTGGGGAAATCCTTCCCACAACTGTTGCAGGTTATATATTCATATTGTTCCAAAGTGACTGAAAAAAAACCTCATGGACAAAAAAAAAAAGAAATCCATGAAGTTTTATTAAAGTCAAAGGTCTTACTTCTAGAGTTCAATAAGTTTCTAGATTACTGATCTCTAGAGATTAGGAGTTTATTTAGGGAAGTACCTGGATATGATTTCCACGCTCTAACAGCCTTTCCTTGGGACCTGATACCTGAACCACCTAAGACAGGCTACCAAGCCTAATGGGCTTTTGGGCTAACCCAGCATGGCAGCACTTGTGGCCAAGAAAAACACATTTCAGGGATTGCACTGTTAAAAGGAAATTAAGAAAATTATGCAGCTGCAAGGATTCTGTGAAAACAGGCAAGAGTTTTTGTAATTCCCAGCCTTGGGCTTTATCTATAGAGAACAGTCAGTAAATGACATTTGAATTACTTTAAAAAGTAGCTTAGTTATTATGCATTACACCCACTTGTTCCTAATGCTGATGGTCTTTAGCCAAAATTGAAGTACCCTTTGTTGGATTCAGTTTATTTTATTTCGAAAGTGAAGTAAAAGGAGAATTATGGATACTTGAATCCTGAGAAAGAGAATCAGCAGCTCTAGGATTTAATGCACTGTGACAAATACAGCTGGACTTCACACATTAGGTCAGCATGCTATAAACAGAGCTGACCTAAAGTAGGAAACTGAGGCAAAGGTCTAGAAAACAACTGCTTCAGAGTCTGAAGTAACAGAATAATTATGGCCATGGGAATGGAGAATTTCCCAGGGGACAGGACAAAGGCTGGACAAATTGGGGGGACCAAGCTGCCCTCCTCAGGAACACAATTCCTGTGTGACCATTTTAATTTTCCATTTGTAAAGCAGAAATTACAGCATTTCCTTTTTTCACAACACTTATGCAGAGATGAGCCTGTTAAAGACTATGAGAGGAAAGCTATGGCTACAAAGATCACAAACAGCTGAGGTAGATCTACTGAACTTCAACAGGTATTTTTGAAACTTTTTTGCAGCTACCAGGTGAATAATAGCTTATCTGAAAGACTCAGAAGAACATCATTTAGACTCAAGCAAAAGGTCTTCAGATGGGCAATTCTAGCACCAGGAAGGAAAGAGTAATTACGTGTAGATATCTGTGATACCAGAGTATCACAGCAACTGCTACTTACTAGGCTGCTCTAGTCTTTTAGCAAGAAACTAAGCTCCCAAAACTAACAGGCCAGACTGCACATGGCTCAGATTGTTTTTTAAACACCCTTAAAACAGCACTGCAGAGCAAATTATAAACTTACACATCCAGAACTTCATTCATTTCCTGTAAAAACAACCCAAGCTCGGAAGGTTGGTGAATGAGGCTTCCCCAGCTCTGCTCCAAGAGAGCAAATCTGAGCTCCACGCTACGGAGCCTGAAAATGAATTCATAGATGTGGCACACCACAGGCACCACTGCAGCTCTTTTGCTTATGAGTAAGGCATAAACTAATAACACCCTTAAATGATTGCTGTATCTGACTATGAGAGTGCTTTTTAATTCTATTATTTTTCATTCAAGTTTCATTATTGAAGGAAGAGGGGGAAGAAAAGCAATTAATGGGAAAAGATAAACAAAACCCACGTAGATAAAGAATCACCCGTGCTCACTTGATCCATTGCTGCAGGCAAATTAAGTAAGAGGAGAGGCAGGCAGAGTTTTCTGAGCAATATGTTCTATTGCAAGCTCAAAATCTTAAAAAAATCAGACCTTGAATGTATTGAAACAATTACTATAATAAATAATATTCATTATAACAAATACACCACAGTGCAGCATGCTGTTCTGTTGCCCACCCATCCCCAGCAAAAACCTAACAAATGGTATTAAATGCTCTTAAACCCAGCTGCAAGATTTGGGTCTTTTCATTAGAGATTGACACCCAGCTTTGCTAAGATAGGCTTTCTGGCCATGGGCTCATTTCCTTTGACCTGTCTCTCAGCTTCTACACCTATGAAATAAGAGTGACAACCCAGAGCCCACCTTTGGAAATGAGCCCTGTCCTATTAGCTAAATAGTATCGAGATGAGGATGGGCTTTTCCAAAGTAACACCCCAAGAGAGATGCACAGCAGCGGAGCGCTGAGATGTGAGACCATTAACTATTCCAGCTGTGCCACGGCTATACTTCTGCCATGCTGTCACCTCACCTAGTCCTAATGCATGCAGACCCCACATGTCTCCCTTCACAACAGCTCTGCTCTCTGAAACTCTAGAGAGCATGTGTGCTTTTGCAAAGCTCTTTTTGGATGAGAAAGCTTGGTATTATTTTGTGATTTACTGACTAGGAAATTCTGTAAATCATAGACTCATAGAATGATTTGGGTTGGAAGGAACCTTAAAGATCATCTCATTTCAATCCCCCTGTCGTGGGCAGGGACGCCTGCCACTAGACAGAGTTGCTCAGAGCCCCATCCAACCTGGCCTTGAACACTTCCAGGGAGGGAGCATCTACAACTGCTCTGAGCAACCTGTTCTAGTGTCTCACCACCCTCACAGTAAAGAATTTCCTCCCTAATATCTAATCTAAAATCTACCCTCTTTCAGTTTAAAACCATTACCCCTTGTCCTATCACTAGGACAAGGATAAAGAGTCCCTCCTCATCTTTCCCGTAGGCCCTCTTTAAGTACTGGAAGGCTGCTATAAGGTCTCCCTGGAGCCTTCTCTTCTCTAGGCTAAACAACCCGAAATGCTGCCAGAACAAAAAAGTACAGTCAACCTATTTATCTAGGTTAGAGTACAGGGAGGGTTAAAATACTGCTTAATGACTGAATTTGACATTGCAGAAAAGATATTCCTGCAAAATCACAAGCAATTACTTCCCTCCTACCTTGCCCCGTTATCTTGTACCAGCAGCTTTACATAAATACTTGCAAAAATGTACAGAGGGCTGCTGAGTATTTGAACTGGCAGGTGAAAGCAGAGCACTATTAGGACAGCCTGGTAAGGGTTAGGACTTTGGCAGACTATGCATCAACTGGTTTTCACAACATTTGTCAACAGCCTCTACCTTCACTACATTGCAACAAGGGAGGTGGGTCCCTGCCACAGACAGACCCTGCCTGCTTGCACAGCTTTATCTCTTCTTTATTAATTCAATCCACAATATTTGTGTTGCTCAGGTGATACCAGTACTATGCATACATGAAAATGCAACCTCCAAGAAGTTAGGGAATCAGGACTGAAGCTGAACCCACCTGCAGTTTTAGGATGAGTGGAGCAATATGAAATGCCCTTGATAACACTGCTGAAGTTGAATAAAAGCAGCGGGAGATGTGCACAAATGGGGATTTTGGAAGTGCTTCTTGTTGGCTGAGCTCCCCCCCCCCGACGTAAAGTGGAAAAGCAGTTACTGGGGTATTATAATTCCAAAAGCTGCAGAGAAACACATTTTCCCCCAAAGCCCCCGACAGCTTTGTAGTTCAAGTCTACTTTCTCCGGAGCTGGAGCTGTTACTCTCTGCTGTTTGGTTACAGAAAGAGGTTGGGTGTGACACCTCTTCCTTGCACATAGCTCAGTGCTTGTGGCATGAGGGCGATGGGAAGAGAGGAACTATTTCTCATGTAACCCACCAGGCACTGTCCCCTGCATAAGGTTTGCCTGTCACCCACAGCCTCTATTCTCCCTCATTTCCTTGGTACCTTCTCATTTTAAGGCACAAAAATGCTTACCTACTAGAGACAAACTGGAGTCTAAATGCTAAACTATCCCTCTCCTCAGGCTGTGCAGGAGCGGTGAGCTTGGTACTGAGATTCCTGGGAAGAAGAATGTCAAAAGCCAATATGCAAGAAATCCTTTTGCATTTTGTCCTGGAGGCATTCATACAGCTTCAGTCCTGTGTAGTCCATTGATCAGCATGTGCGTAAATGGTGAAGGACTACAAGCTCTCTCCAAACAAAAAAGTTATGTTGTGAATATTTTGAGACTGTGGATTTGTCTTCAGATGAAGAAGAAATGATTTTAATGGCTTTACTGAGAATCAAGAAAACATTCCCTATAAGTCTTTTTTGAAGGAAATTAGAGCAAGAACACACTAGCACATAGGAAAATGCACTAATTCTATACGCTACTTTGTGTTCATACATTACAAAGCACCCCTCCAAAGAAAGCAAGCACCACGGTCCACTTACAGGCTGAGAGTCAAAATACACAAGGAACCAAAAAGATCTTGGGGCCAGCAGCATGCCTGCGGCAGCAAGGAGACACCTCCCAAGACAAACTCCACTGGGCTGTACCACCACCGTGTGCCACGAGTGTTATGGCATCAATAGTTACTGACGGTACAATACAGACAGCTTGGTACAGTTACTAGGCTGTTTCCCGGTCGAATTAAATTTCGATCGCATACAAGTAGGACATATGCAGCATCCAAATCCTTATCAGTTGTCATGAAATGTATTTTCATTCGTGTCTGATCATTCCTTTACTTAAGGTTATTAGGGTAGTTTGTTAGTTCACTAAGATAATGCAGATGCTGCAAGATGGCCAAATGGTCTAAACTTAAAAAACATTTTTTAAAATCCTTGTTTACTATTAATTTGCTTCATTAAAGTAAACTACTACCAAGCAGCAAATACAGAACACAAGCAAAAAGAGTCCCCAAACAAATAAAGACTCAACATTCACATGCGGCATCCATAATAATTCACAATTATTCATTTAAGTATTCACAAGCATTCTGACCACTTCTGGGAATGAACTTAGCACAAGCAAATTCTTACACTGTAGAATTTCTCACTCCACAGTGGCCCAGAGGTCTTTTCTGAGCACAAATTTGGGAAATAAATTATTTTTATGAAGTGCTCCATCATGAAAATGCAAGCAGAAATTACACTTTGATTGCCATAAATGCCATCAATTATTTATTTCCTGTGCAATGGTTACAGAGGCAACTGCTATATTTTAAAAGCATCATGCAGACAACATGAAACATTTAAGTGACTGCACACTGCAGAGAGCTTGATATAACCAGACTTTATTGCGCTCTTCACTGGAATGAAGACTGGCAGTTTGATAATCAACACTTTCATGGAAACTTAAGCTTATTCAGAGCCACTGAACACAAAATTTTTACCCTGGCAATTAAACACGTATGCAGCTTGGCGCAGCACGACAGAGCCAACTGCATGCAAATCTGAGAAAAAGACCATTTATCAATAAGAACCATGACTGTGCCCAGAGGTAACACAAAACTTCCAAAAACCAAACTACAGATAAAGAGAGAAGACAGGGCAGAAATCCCATCTCACAGCCAAGTTCTTAGCACACCCAGATTTCTCCTCAAGCAGAAAAGTCTCTTTTTTTACTCTTTTCTACTCACATTTCATTATTCTGTGTGTTCTGTTTACAACTCTTGTTCTAGCTTTGCAGATTACTTGGGACTAAATTAACTGGACTAGACTCCATTACTTTCAATGCTGCAAATGTGTTATTTCCTGCTGGGTTTCCTGCATCACTGGTGCATCATTTTGTTTATTTTTCTTTGAGAGCTTATAAAATGTTTTTAACCCTCTGGATTGGCAGATCTGAGGACCAGACACTTCATTAGCTAACGTCATTTATCCAAATAGCAGTATAGCACAGGGACCTTATGTTCATACAAAGGTCTGGATCCCTTTGCTAGTACTGCTACTGCTGCTCTTGAGTACTAAGTATCAGTAACTCCTAATTTGACTTTGCATCCTGAAGGGAAAAGCTGTGGGCTACATGAGCACAAGCCTCTATACAGCCAGACAACATGCAAGCGTTGCTCAAGTCTTCTGCGTTTGGCTCTGGATACCTTCCACCATGGTTTTTTTCCTATAGTCAAAGTAATTTCTCAGCACATGCTCTTTTCTTTGTGGAAGTATCCATCTACTGCACCCAGGAATAATAATTCTAAGAACCAAAATGAAAACACACTCTGCAGGTGATGTGTGCTTAGCACTTGGAAGAATTTGCACCCCAGGCAGCAAGGAGAACTTTCTGTCCCTCAGAGACTCCATGCCAATCTGCCGTGGTGCCACCTGGTGCCGCTGTTATATTACACAGCCACCTTTTTAGAGCAAGGAAGAAATATGCTGCTGCCATGATTTTCAAAACACACTCACAACTAAATAGCTATTTAAGATTAAGAGGCCCCAAGTCACCCATTAGGTTGAGGATGCGCACAACGTAGCACTTTCATGACTATTATATTACCGATATACAAGAGGAAAATATAAAAACTACATGTGCAAGACGGACTGCAAATACAGAAACTCAGATTGTGCTCAACAATGAGAAACAGAAGGGCAACGGGCTCCATTTGGATGAGACATCATCTCTTCTGGTCCAGTCTCTTCCTCTCTGTATTTACACAGCAGACAATAAAAAAGGAACAGGAATATCTGCAACACCACCAGTTTAGACGAAACAAGTGGCAACGAACAGAAAGAACTAAATTGGAGAGTTAAGTACTGTTTGAAAGAGAGACATAGTGATTGCCTGAGGCAGGCAAATGACTGGCTGAATGAAAGTTTAAAAAAAAAAAAAAAAGAGTTTTGTCAGATGCCTGCGCACACGGAGCAGTACACCCTCGCTCCACTGGAGTGTGCTGTTTGTTTGCAAGAGGAGTATCAGCTCTTGGCTTCCCGAGGCTGCAGGTAGTGCTGCGATCTCCGTCCCTTCCTACCCTGCGCGCTGCTGCGTGGATCTGCAGCAACCCCTGCTCTAACGCCACTGTCTGTGTATTACAGATGGTGGCAGGATTCAATCAGCTGCTCTATTGGCAGGAGCCCGTATCAGCAGCAACAAGGCAGCTGCTCCACCAGCAGCTCGTCTCACAGTAAACTTTACCTGGGACTCATCCCAGGCAGATCCCCTTGCTCTGAACTCAGCCAGCCTTGAGGCTAATAGAGCTGGTCAGTGCTGTGACACTGCCGCAAATACAGACCTTTCCTTTTGCTTGCTTATTCAATAGTTCCACTCATTAGCCATCGTGCAGGCTAATTAAAATAGAAAGCAAAGAGGGCAATGGCAGTCTATACTTTGATTGAGGACTGTAAAAGGTCTCAAGTTTGCTTCCTTTCAGAAAGGGAAAAAAAAAAAAGGAAGAAAGATCAATGCTGTTGCAAACATTCAGTGCTTGAATAACTTTGCCTTCCATAGCAAATACTGAGAGCCAAACCTCCAATAGGGTAAGCTGGTCTTGATTCAATGAAGCCAGCACAGGCTTATACCACTACAGGCTTTGACCCTTAGGAACCAATTTGTAGTGGCTGCTCACGCAGAACACAGCCAACCAGTGGGAAAGCAGTGGAAAGAAGTAAACTCTAAAACTGAATACCTGAACCTTTTATTCTCTCTTCATAGTGTACATTAACATAAATAAAAAGGCATTCAGGTTTGAGCTTCAACAGTTGCTGCAGGAGTCAGGATGCTAAAGTAAAGCCAGGACCGAGACAGTGAAGCATCAGAAGATTTCCACTTGCAAATTACTGCATGACAGAACCAAAAAGACCTTGCACAGGAGGGTAGAAAGATCATTTGCTAGCTCTCCTCTTCATGTATTTCAAATAAGAAATGGGAAAAGTAGTCAAGGAAGCCCAAGGCAATTTTTGAAAGAAATTATACAGTGGAGCAGCAATGCAATGAAGATGGAGACATGACTTGATCCCAACTCTGCAGTAAGATTCTGAATCTACTCATTACCTTCTTTTACCTATTCCATCCTCACGTTTCAGATCCCTCACAACTCAGCCTCACCCTGGAGAATAAGAAGGGCTCCTACAGCCATGCTGTCACATCTGAGAACCCCCACCTTCACTCTGAAACAGCGACAACTTTGCTGGTCCTCACAGCTACGTGGACAGGCACTGTGTGCAACGTAATGCCCAGGTCTGCAGAAATGCAGACAAATACCTGCCATGCCTGAGTGTGCCTCACAGGGCTGGTGCTCTCCCTGGGACATCAAGGCTGTCCATAGCGAAGACGCTGAAAAGCGGCTTAACTCACTTGCCTAGGGCACTGTGCGTGCCCAGAGCTCCCTCCCTGCCACCACCACTGCTGGGCAAACACGGAGCCTGGCTGCCTCCTCACTGGCATGGCCAGGTCTGGGACATTGCTGCTTCACAGGAGGATGAGACAACAAGGGAGGTCCAGTCTTTTCAGGAGAGGACAACCACATCCCCTCTCCCCAGCAGGTGGTGATAGGGGTCACAGCCTATGTGTAAGGGAAAACACATTCAGTCTTACTTGAACAAATTCAAATAAAGATAAGACTTCAGTTTCTTCCTTAAAATTACCCAGTAACATGCCATGTGGCTATAAAACAAACTGACTACTATCAGTTTTTACTACACTGTATATAGTGCATACATAATGAAAACACAATCTACTGCCCTAGCCCACAGGAGGGGACAATTTGTTTCTGAAATGAAGTTTGCTCGCTAATAATGGCTGGCAGCAACTGCTGCTGCTGTCATAATGATAGCACTTTCTTATTTTTATGTCTCTATTCCCTGCAACAATCTAGGTGCCTCACCGTGAACTAATGCTGCCATCCAATAAAACATTAAAAAAGGCATTAAGTACAGCACCGTGCCAAAAGCTACTGCAACTACAAACAGCAGTATCTAAATGACCCTGTTCAAGAGTCTGGAGCATACTAAGGAAAATGTTTTTCTTGCTTACATCACGATGTCCACCATACATTCCTCACTGAAAGCCTAGGTTGAGGTCAGGACCAGGTCCCCAACAAGTAGGGTCGAAGACAAAATTTTAATCTTCTTACCAGTACAAATGGCTAGGGGCTGCTCTACTCCCAAGCGCTGCTATGGATCATGCATACCTCCCCACTGTTCCTATATGCAGTAGAAAGGTACAAGCCTTTCTACTGCTGTGCTGTAGTCCCAGAGCAAATGAAGAAGCATCTCTTTAAAACTGCTGCTACAAACTATCATTTGGACCTATGCACTCTTAAAATGTACAACTGAAAGAACAGAGATATGGAGATAACTTGATTTTTCCTCTGTAATACTCTGGCACATAAGAGCATCCCCTATGCTGAGAACATTGATGAAGGGGGGAGATGTTACTTTAAAAAAAGAGCAGATGCATCCGTGAAGCCGAGTGCAGAGCTGACTTTGCACTGCCCATCCTCTGAGCAGGGGTACTTCTGGCCTGGGCGCTGTGTAGCCAAATCGGAGCAGAACCAAGCCCACCATTACATGGTGCATTGTTAGGCCACAGCACATGGGCATGTCTACTGATCAGCATCCTTCGTACACTGTCCCATGTCTACCTATTGGTCACTACAGAACAAGCTTTGCATCCCACAGGATGTTAAAGCTTTCGAGGAGAGTTATTAGCCCACATACCCCAAGAGACAGCTGTTGCGAGCGCTGAACAAAGAGACGGCACAACTCAATCTGACCCTGACACCCCTGCAGCAGCCCCCAGCAAGGAGTCAGGCTCACGCTGCACAGGGGACTGCCCAGCATTCAAAATGATTTACCCATCCTCAGGGTGAACCTCCACGACTTGGCCAGACCAGCCTAAGAGTCAGGAATGGCTCGCCTGAGATTCTCAAGTCATGTGTTGCTCTGAAACATCAAAGGCAAGGCCTGTGCCATAGCAGTTTCACACAACTAATGGCATGGCTGTGCTGGATAATCCCTGCTGCCATCTGTCAAATGGCCGAGGCCAGCAAAGCCAGCTTGGTCTTAAGCTGACAGTCTAGCATCATCCTAAAACAGAGCAGTGGGTCTATTGCAATCATCTGCCACAGCCTTCCTGGGGTATGTGAAAATGGAATTACACTGTTCACCACACAAACAGATTGTGGTGTGCTGATCATAACCTAGGGGTTACTGACCAGGAACTTCACTGACTGTCTGAGCACGAAGCACTAAACTTTCGGCCTCTGAAAATCCTCCTGTTTTCCTATACAGTCTTAGCCCAAGCAGAAAGTGCAGGTTCTTGTAAAGTCAGCTGCTGATAAAGCAACTTTTTGAAGAGCTGTTTTAGCTGTGTGCAGGAGATCAAGCAGTGAGAAGTTGGGATACAGGAAGTGCCTTCTCAAACATAATCTCGACTCACTGCAGTTCTGATTCTCTCCAAGCCCGGGGCAGAGATATGGACATCAAATGCAAGTAACAGAACAGACAAGCCAGACAGAAAGTAGAAAGAGTGATTTTTTTTTTTGTTGCTGTTGTTTACTAGTTCTAGTCCTCTCTGTAGATTAACTACCATGCAGGTTAGTTAAAATAAGTAAATAAAAAGAATGCCAGCTGACAAAACACAGCCACTGCCAAGTCCGACCATACAGCCTGAGCCTCAGCTACTTCCCTTAGCTGCAGGCAGAGTATTCAGCCAGAACGAAATGCTGCAGCCTCAGCACTTTTCCTATTTTTCCCCAAACAAATAATGAAATTGAACATTCAAATTCCCTGGTATGGCTGAAGGGATACATTATTTTAGCAGATTAATAATTACCATTTTTTTTCTGCACTGATACATTATTTTAAGCTTTAGAAATACACAAAAGGGGGAGAATTTCCCCAAGGCTATATTAAATATAAAATCCATTCATTATAAAAGAACACCCTTTTTATTATGGACTGCACTTGGCAGTTGTGTTCATGTTAAGATATCATCTCTTCAGAAGTATAGTGAGTTTCTTTAGAGGATATGTTAAAAGACACCACTCCAAAGCTAATAATTTGCAAGAGGAAAAAAAAAAAACCAAAAACCAAAGTACAAAAACCATTGCTACCTACTCAGAAACATCTATTAAAAGTCCTGAGGTGTAGTTATTTTAAGAACATGAAAATTATTTCCACACTATTGCTAATAACGCTCTGACACTTTGATATGTTCCTGTCTCCAGAGAACTCCTGCCCGCTCTGGAGGGGCTGTCAGAAAAGCAACTTCAGACCTAAAAGCTCCTGTCTTGCATATGCATTGGGAGAACAGCAGCCACGGAAGTAGCTGGCAAATATTTTCCATAAGAAACAGGGTGAATACTTTGGATTAGCTCAAAACACATTTATCTCAAATTCCTGAAAATGATACTACATATACTGGTATTCTTTTAAGAAAGATATACAACTTGGCTGCTCACATTTCTTTTTTATTATTATTATTTATAATTAGAGTATAAATGTTTGACAAACTATTTCTTTGCTTGACTAGGGAAACTATTTGTTGATTTAAATGATTGGGCTGCCTTTTTAGGAACTGGATTTGTCACAAGCAAAGGGAGGGGAATTCTCAGGTATCCTTGCTAGAACAGGGTGTTATTCCTAAGGAACAGTGTCAATAAACTTAAAAAAATAAATCCCTATGGTTTAGATCTCCTGGTCTAATTTCTATTAGAACCTCTAGATAGCTCTTGCTATTAAAGAATATTCCTCTCAAGAGGGTGAGATGAGCTGGCCAGGAAAGCAGATCGTTACAGACAATCAAGACAGGAGCTCAGGATGAACTGAGAGAATTCCCATAGCCAAACTGATAGGAAAAGTGGCTACTGCCGACTTCCAAAGCAGACTCTGTATTCGGAAGTTCAGGCAACACTGCTACAGGAGACATATGGCCTTCTTTAAGGTTTGCTGGGACCTTCAACCTTTGGCACTGGTTAACTAAACTACTTCAGCAAAGTGCTACAGCAAGACTAAGCAAGACGAGCGAGCCCCTGCTGCTGTGACTCCAGCTCCTAAGGGCTTTCCCCCAGGCAGTAGGGGCTCAGGGAGCCAAGCACGTAGCCACAGTTCCTGCCCAGTCATCCTGCTTGGCTCATTACGTTTCACAGTTTTCCCTGTGTAAATATGAGGGAAAGCCAGCACTATGTGTAAGTAACGTGGCTGCTAATGCCTGAAAGTGATAACCTAACTTAAGCCTGTAGTAAATGATACTTAAAGTTGCTTGGAAAGAAAAGCAAACCTTAAGAGTGTTTTGGCCTAGCTTCTTAAGGAAACAAGCTTTATACAATTGCAGTAGCTCATCCCAGATGTCTTGCCCCACCTGGCCAGAGGAGAAGTGATCCCCAAAACGATAATCACCTTCCAAAATCAAGAAAACAGACAAGTAGGTAGAGGTGAGGTGCCGC
Organism: Aptenodytes patagonicus; assembly: GCF_965638725.1. NCBI lineage: Eukaryota > Metazoa > Chordata > Aves > Sphenisciformes > Spheniscidae > Aptenodytes > Aptenodytes patagonicus. Next base: position 19,231,784 of record NC_134960.1, on the reverse strand, counting down.
ATTAATGCCCCTGCATAGGGCAAGGTTGTGTCATTGTCATGAATCAGAAAAATCCACAAAACGGAGGAAGGTATGAACACTCCACTCACAGGAAAAACTTAACTTTCAAGTCAGACACCACCCAGCCCAAACATGAGAGGCAAAACTAGGTGAAACCAGGAGATGTCTGCCACTCAAGGAACGACTTGCCTAGTTTCACACTGTGATAGGGTCTGTGGGGGAATCAAACTGTACCAAGCTCAGCAGGCTTAAACTCCAGCTGTACAGAGTCACCAGAAGTAAATGTAAAGTTTTAAAATTATTTTTGCTCCTTTTTAAAGGGTCTCTGCTTTCTATAAATATAGTGATGTTGTAAAGCACAAGGTGAATGAGTACATAATAAGGCTGATTAAATCAGTAGTTAAAAAGTGTTAAAGTGTTGGGCTTCGCAACAGAAGACCTAAGTCTATTGGCTTCATATTGGCATTTCAGCAGCAGCACAGTAGTGCTTGCAGCGTCCAGCTGTGGGAAGGAGGCCAACTACCCTGAGCTGGCACTGGACTCCCAGGTGCAGACACCCAGGATGGAGACTGAAGAGAGGCAATGGTTGCCCAGATCCTAAGGTGCAGCAGGACTGAAAGTCTTGGTGAAAACTGTAGATGGCACCAAAAGCCATGCACTGTACTACAGCCAAGCAAAACCGCTCCACAACCTCATTCCGCAGGCTGTGCACGGTTGCATGGGTCATTTCTGCCAGCGCTATGTTGCTTCTCCAACAGTTTGCTTTTCTACCCAAGTCTGGCAGCATTTAAATACCATACTAGAAAAAGGGCCACAATCCAGACACCAGCTGTTACATGTTTTTTCTGTTTACAACACTGTTATTCATGTTTTCCTGACAGGGTATTTAAAACGGGGGGGGGGGGGGGGGGGGAGGAAAGTCCAGTTGAAGCAAACTTCTACAGAGTGTGAAGAAACCACACAGCAGAGCAGATAATTGCTCTGCAAAGCTTCTGCCTGCTGGGGGAAACAGTCTTCAAATATTTACCAGACAGCATATGCTAACAGGGAGCTGTCTAGTACTTTTGCTCACCATATCCTGAAAATAGATGTCGCTTATTTCACCGTATTATAAAAGTGGTAATACATTTACTTTAGGAATGTATAGATTCCAGATTTGCTCGTTTGCAGACTCTTGCATTCGTGTCTCAGTTGCAGGTGACAGGAAATTTGTTTCCCCAACAAAGACGCTACGGTTGAAGTGACACTTCTTGCCTCATTTTATGTAATTATAGCGGTAATAACTTGCTCAGCTAGGTCACACCCAAGAAAACTTTTTCCTGTAACTATTAGCTTCACCACAGAAATACAACTTCAGTTTTCCAAAACCACTTAAATTAGTCAAATTCAATACAAAGTTCGAGCTGAAAAAGCCCCATTGACCATTAGGAACAACCTGAAGAGACATATCAAGAAGCTGGTGGTGCCTCGCCCTGTACTCAGCCTTATTTTGCACAAATATCTGTAATCCCTGGGAAAAGGGATTCCTGGGTCCCAGTCCCTGTTCTGACAAAGACTTACTTCTTCATACAAAAGCACATTCACTAACTAAGGACATACAGAGAACATAGCCTCCCATCTCCTTGTCTAACAAACTTTGGCTCTTGGCTGTTCTAAAAAGTAAAAGAGGAGGGTTCAGGCACTCAAAAGTGTATCTCATTGCAGTTGGATCTCTCCACCCTAAATGTATGCTGTCAAAGCCCTACAATGTTTGGTAGCTTCCCTTTCCAAATGTTTTGTTTTATTTCTGTCATTTATTCTATATGTGTCCACAGTAAAACGCTTTTTTCTGAAACAAAGGGAGATTTCCTTTTAAAAGAAGAAAATTTTTCCAGCATTATGTTTGGCAAGTAAAATACAAAAAATTACATGTTTATTCCAGTCTAAAGTGATTCTCCATTTGCCAACCCTGGGTACAGCTGTGAAACTGAGAAGCCTTTCCACAGCCATGGCATCTCCAAAATCATGGTGGAGCTGGGACCAAAACCAGAAACACATTCCAGAATTAACGCAGTGAGGAAGTGTCACCGGAATTATTTTGTTTGCTTAAGCCCTGTTTCTCCATAAAAGCTCAGTAATTTTGGTAATCCACAAGCTCCGATGCAAAATGCTTTTCTCTCATTCAAGGTCATTCATGTGTTCGTCAGAAATAGGTAATAAGACACAAGGAGGTTGAAAATTTGGCCTAAGTACCCTTCAGCAATGCTCGGGATAGACACTTCAGTTAGAAAAGATACCGGATTAAGAAGAAAAAGCTTGACTTTGCCTTCTTTCTTTTTTCTCCCCAACTGCCATTTCCCTTGTACTTTTTCCTTGAGAGCCATTAATCTTATAAACCATGCTTTCTGTTGAGCTGGAAACTATGAACTTCAAAATCAAGTACCCACTTGTTTCGGGAATTAAAAGGCAATAGAAGCTACAAGACTATGATCTGTTCCTATTTTGCTCTCAGTAAAGGTGCAGCATGTAACTTGGAAGCACATTCTGAGTGATGACTGCCTGGCTGCCCTCATGGACAAAGCCACAGGGCATCATGCCCGTCCATGCTAGGCAGCAGGGAATCCCATGCAGAAGAGTCCTCAGGTTTCCTCCCCTGCTCCCAAGGGCTCACAAAATTTTGCATGCGTTTTTAAGCCACGGATAATATCCTTGAGTGATCAACATACCGATTATATCGGCACCACAAGTAAACCATGCCTGACTTGTTTAACTTTTCCTTAGCAATGCAAAAACGCAGGCAGTCCTTGCTGGATGCAGATGGCACATGAACTCCCTGTGCCAGACAGCACTCTGAAATCTGCACTTAGTCCCAATTCCCGCAGTCCCTGGGAAACACTAAGAGAAAACTGAACACAGCGACTTTCCAGTGTTTAAAGAGCAGGACTGCTCACCTGGCATTCCTTCTGCCCACATTGCCAAGTTGCTTTCATGCATCTGAAAGGGGCCTTTTACACCAGCTGGTGCAAGAAACAACAGGAAGAACAAAGTGAGTGATATGCTGCAATCATAAGGCTTTCCAAGACCTGTGTGCAGATGAATGTGTTACTTGGTGACAGGCAAAAGGACACAGCAAGCAAAACTTCTCATTGTTGTTACTTCTTTTATTCAGACCTATTATTTAGTTCTGAAGATCAGATCAGAAACAACCACCAGGACAAATTCAAACTCCCCTGGAAGAAGTACTACATCCTGCCCCGTGACTTTCAGAATGCTGGGTTCATTGCTGATGCTTAACAAGAACAGATAAACAAAAATATTAGTGTAAATACAAGCAAAAAGTCCTCTCAGTCCTATGCAATGAATATACTTTCTGGTGGATGTGGGTAAGCCTAATGTGACCTGAAATCGGATAAAAATTTGGATTTGGATGAAGAAAAAAAAATCTAAATTAAGACAAACCAGTATTTCATTTTATGAACAGGAGAGAACAGCTTTGCGCATAGCACAACACCTCCCACTGCTCTCAGAGCAACAGTCAATAGCATCCTCGGTGATGGTCCAAGGAATGATAAGGGGCTTCGACAAGGCACTGTGAAGGACCCAGGGTAAGGGGAGGCTGTGGCAACTACAGTCTCCCTCGTGGAGACTTGTTGCTGCAGAACTGCCTGAACTGCAAACATGTGGCATCACCTGATGGCTTTGTCCCTACCAGTCTCGCTCACATGGGCCTCCTCCAACTACTGTGCCTCGTCTGTTAGAAGATGGGAGCTGCCAGTATCATATTTGGATCGTAACCTATTTTTGTCTTGTGGGCATTAACTAAACTTTAAAGTAATAGTCATGAAAAGGCATAAAGTTTTGTGTGACCTGAAAGAACAGAGCAAAGCTAATTGATCCCTCACCGTCTCTGCTCTCAGTACCTAAAAGTTATTTTGATGGCTTTCCACAAGATAGTATTTCAGCAAGCTGTACAGATAGAGAAATGTTATCATAAGTCTTATCACCAAAGGCCAAAGCAACCGTGGAACAGAATTGCTTCAGGAAATAGGTTATGAGAATCAGTTTTAAGAAATATAGCTGTTTTCAGCTCTTACTTCCCCTGATTTCCAGGGCAGTAGGATCCAACCCGCCAGACTTTACAAGTTTCGCTAATCTGAAAAAAGAATGAAAGTAACAACGGCCATTTGGAAGAGCATAAAATGCAAAGAAAGTGCTAGGCTCTGCAGAACTATTTCTATATAGCATCTGGCTCCCTTTGCAAAGTTTGACATGAAGTCTGCAGCTGGACAATATTTCAGTTCATTGCTCTGTGCAAAGCCTCACATGCAGCTCTTTGGAAAAGGCAACTATTAATTAGTCCTAATGAGGATACAATTTGCTTTCAGCAGGCTTACTTTATTGACAACAGCAGAAACAACTGAGCTGAACAACAAAACAAGCTGCAATTAGAAGCTGAATGTCCACTGGCCCTAGAGCAACATACACAGCTGACTGCTAATGACAAATTAATCTACATCTCCCATACTAAATTTTGACCATAATGTAGAGCATAGGATACATACCATACCTTTCCCATCAGACTTAACTTCTCAACTGAAAGTTGATGGGTAAAACAAACAAATAAAAAACCCCTCAGAGCTATTTTTATTTCCTTGGCAACCCTTTATTATGAGCCAAAACACATCTGGAAACTGCAGCAGCAGATTTGGGGGGGAATCAGGAGACAGTTACCTCTCTGACATCCTCTGACACTCTGAGAAGTCAAAAGCACTTCTAAATGCTGAACTCAGTGCTGCGTGTGGAGGGGTATCGGATTAGGTGAACCACTGTTGTACACATGAAAGCAAATTCCTGAACTGTTGAAGACTACCGTATTAGAAAAGAGTAGGGAAGTGGCTGAGGAATGCTTTAAGATTGCTGGTGAGGATTAGGAAGCCAAAAAGGTCCCACAGAATATTAGGTGTTTGCAGCAACAACAAACTGACATTAATTTTCCAGATGTCTGGTGTCCAGGCCTATTTTCAGGTACTGTTCGCCTTTCCTTGCCACCACAGAAAGTGGCATCAAACTGGAACTGCCTGTGGGGAGCAGTGATAGAATTGACCCCCAGCAGCGTGTGGACATCTTTACACTCCATTTTCCTGGGACTCAAACCCAGGAAAGTGAAAGGACATCTATTTCTTCTCCCCTCAGTACATAAAACACATGTTCTTCTGAGCTCAGATATAAATCCTATTAAGTTTGCCATTTCCCTTTCCTCCTCCATCTCTTCAGTCTTTCACTCTCTTGCACTTGTTTCTCCTAAGCCTTTGCCTGTCACGCATTTTGATGTGTGTGGGTGCATGCACATATTTATGTGCAAAAAAAACAAGATTGGAGGAAAAAAAGATTAAAATATAATACGAAGCAAGACTCTGTCCAACAGCCTTGGAAGGTTAATGGTGGAAGAAAAGACAGGATAACCTGAGGAGAGAGGAGGACAAGGACAAAGAAGGGACTCCTGAGAACTACAGAGGAAAGAAAATGAGAGATGAGGGAGCTGTAAGAAGCAGGGGGAACAGGATGGGACGTACTTGCTGAACTTACTTACCCCGTCTTCCTGTTCAACAGCCCGTACTGTTTTGGCAACCCTTCTAGAATCTGCTTTATTTCCAAGGAATCAGCCATTTAATACTCCACATATATACTATTATTTGTTACTCTCACTAATTTCCTCTAAAGTATTCCTGTTTAAAGTTATCCAACGTGATTTTAGAAGAATATTTAATTCATTAGAGGTGGCTTTAAAATTTCATTTTACCTTTTCTATCCTTGTAGTCATTTCCCTTCTCTCACTTCAGTAGCTCAAAACATAGAAGCAGAAGATCATTTGTTCAAACCACTATGTTCTTCACCCTAGGATGCTTTTAACTGTGATTGAATTTTGAAAAAACCTTTGAAAGACACAGTTATCTCAGAATTCTTATCCTGTGAAATATCTCAGAAACATGCCTGCATACTGATCTTTGGCCTCTGTACATCCTTTGTACCCCCAGCTGGTCCTGCTTGCATCTGGAAAGGCAGCAGAAGAGAAACTAATAGAGAAAAGCACGACAGGTGTCATCAAGCCTATAATCTGATGCAATGGAGTTGTACAGGAAACCTTAAAAAAAAAAAAAGGAAGAAATCCAATTCCAGCCATTTCCACACATGCTTTTTCTCCATAATGCTTATTCTGCTCCACAGAATGTTATTTCCTATATTTCCAGTAGAAGTTAATCCATCAAATACAAAAAAGGCTTTTTCAGTATCCTTTGACCTTAGATCATGACCACACTGAGTTGAACACAACAGCAATTTATATTCTTTTCCAAATGCTTTTATGCAACAAGAACTATCCTAACGCTTGTTTACTGAACCTTGGTTATTTGTAGTACTCTTGGGGAATACTTTAAGAATTATAGTCAATCTAACTTTTACATGCAAGCAACATTAAGATTTTAAATAGCTCCTACTGTACCAAAGTGACCTTATGCAATCCAAAAATGGAACCAAACTGGAACAAAAAAAATATCAGGATTTAACAAAGATAAACTGTATAGACAGCTGTACATGCCCACTTCAGTGAATAAAAAAAAAGTCACACATCAGAAAACAAGCAATACTGAAGAACACTAAAGTGCAAATTTCCTTCGTACCAATGAACCAGCCTTTTGCCGTACTCCTTTTTATGCAAAAATATATGAAGCACGTAGTTATCAGAAGCCAAAAGAACTGAGGCTTGACCAGTCTCTCAAAGTTTGGTTACAAGGGTACCCTTGAGCCAGTCCAGCCCACCAAAACCCAGTCTCCCCTCCATATCACAACCTACTACTTGCCTTCTCTTAATCTAGAGATTACAGAAGCCAGGCAATGAATCCTGTAGCTTAACTGATTTCACTGAAAATTAACCCTGCAAACAAGTAACTGGAAAGATCCCTGACTTGCAATGTGCTCATGGGATCTTTGGATCCAACGCAGAGAAAGGACAGGAAAACACTACATCCCTGTTATTTCATCAAAGGGGAATCTTGTCCGTTGTGCTTGGCTGCTTATATACTTGAATCAACCTGCAGGACTGGGTGAAGAATGAACTTTGAAGGAGATTAGATGCAGAGGGTACAAAGATAGGTTTGGATGCAGAGCTCCCAAATGACAAAGGGCCACTGGGTCCTACTAAGATCCCTTGCTTTTTGTTGTTTGAATTCTCCAATCTAAATCCATAAAGCCCAGTTTGTCCATATTTAATGCCCTCCATTCTTTTAAAGTGTTTGGCATTGAGAAATAGAATTGTTAAAAAAAAATCCATTAAGAAACCACAAAACACAGCCCTGGAGAGACTAAATACCCAATACCACTTTTCACTTAAATGGTTTTGTTACGGAAATAACTAATTAAAAAAATACTAAGAACACAGAAGATGATTCCCAGTTTTCACCACAAAATATGAATGTTGAAGGGCAAATCATGTACTCATCCTAAATTATTAATGAACGTTCTTTCCAGTTTTCTGCAATACATACATATATAAAAATTTAAATAAGGGTTGTCTGCATTGTTTTCTACCCATTTGTTCTACAAAAGCTTTTTGACTTACAATAGGTGCAGAAAGAAAAACTAATTAGTATATTTAATCTGTGAACCCTACTTTCAGAATGGCTTTGCCACTGTTTTTATACATCCTTTATGGTATAACATCAGTGAAATGAAAAATCCCACCAGATTAGAACTTTCGAAAACTCAAGACAGTCTCTAAGGAAAAGTATTAGTGCATGAAATTAAACTACGTATAGAATTGTTCCACTTGAAATATTTGAGCATGACTTATTTTATTTGTGATAATGCAGTTTCTCCACATTTGCAGTAAAATAAATACTGGCCAAAGAACAAAAGGCGTGAAAACTGATTGACTACGATTACCGACATTTCCCCATACACCCAAACTGAAATCCTGCTTTCCAAAACTATTTTTTTTCACAGTGTAGCTATGATTTCTTCAATGGCCAGTCTCCAGTTGAGCTAACTGAATATTAATCACTTACAAATTTTGGACCCAATATTCAACTGACATCAGTTGAGGTTTGTTTCAGTGAGTTCACTGCATCTATTTAAACAAGCACAGCCCAGTCTGTCTTTCTGAACCCTAAGTGCAGTGACATTTCAAATTCAACTTTCTGTTAAGTGACCACAGTCTACACTGATGTAGATTCTAGGATGTGTCTGTATTGTAAAGTTACTTTCTACTACACTTCTACCTTAACCTGTTGAATGACAGATTAGCTGATGTAATTTAAAAGGAAAAAAAAAAAAAGAAAAAAGATAAATACACCTTCTGAATGGAAAATAGGTAAGAATTTATAGTGGCCAAGACTGTTAGGGGACTGGCACCAAATAGCTTGGTACTTAGTCCCAAATAGACTAACACAATATTTGAGCATTATGCTCCCCCCTCACACACCAAATACTGTTTTATTGTTGGCATTTGGTTACAAGACTTACAAGGTCAAAAACCTCAACATAAGACTAAATTCCTCCTCTCTGATCATATTTAGGCTAAGCTGCTTCAACCTGTGAAAATCAGAGCTTTTGGGGGAATGCAGAAATACAGTGCCAGATGCTCCAGGGACCTCAGAAACCTGTTGGTACCCAGCCCTGGAGCTTATACATCTCTGAGCTGAGCAGGAGACAAGGAGTTGTTTTATGGTTGCAAATGAGTACGCTACTTTTAGCGTATTATAATCCTTCCTTGGATCTGGCACTAAATAAGACCTTACTGGGGGATACTTAGCTTCATTGGGTGTTTACAGGCCAGGTGCTGAAGGCAATTGCCACAGTTGCTATCGTTATTAACAAACCTCAACATTGCTCATGGCTTCATGCGCTTATTTCATCTGGAATTGCACTGAAGGACCACCAGAATGTTTTTCTTACTACTCCAGCCACATGGGCATACAAGCTTTTCCCTCTGTGATCTTTTGAACTTGGAGAACAACAACTGTCTTGCACTTTCAAACCAAAACATCCCCGATAAATCCCCAGCATCTCCATCTGCAACAACTGGAGATTTATCAAGGTCAAGCACAGAATAGTTTTTCTGCCTACAAGTAGCAGACTCCCCAAGGATGCTTATCCTCTACAATAGCCTCTCTCATTTAAAGCATTGATTTGGCAACATTTAAGTATTTAATCAGGTGCTGATTCCACTGATTTTCTGGCCACACATATGTAAGCAGTTTTTGAAAAATACCAAATTTTGTAATTTTGAAAATGCAATATTTGATTTCTCTTTTTGAAATAACTTTCTCTTACATAACTATAGAAAGTTTTACTGCTTGTGTCAAATAAATTATTCAACCATATATTTTTCTTTGTTTTGCAACGTTTTAAACTGACGCATATTGAAAAGCATATGTAGCTCTCCATAAGCTTATAGTAGCTCTCCTATTTTTTCAACCAGGATAGTAATGTTTTCCCTACACGGTTTGCCTGTGCAACAGCACAAACCGTTAGAAGTGATGCTCTGGAGCAAAAGTAGTCAGACATGAAGTCCAAGCTCAATATGCAGACCTGTTGTTGGGAAGTCAGAATAGAATAGAATAGTCATTTATCCTCTCTGCATTTCAGCTCCTGTAGCAAATCTAATAATACTTTGACTCTCCTGTCTCATCTTTTGAGATTTATTTTCTGAAAAATGTACAACATCCATTATGTCATGGTCTGTCACAGCGAGGCTACAATAATAAAAGCATGAATGAGTGGTGTATATATAGCATATTTCCTGTACACAGTAGCTGAGAAGCAGGTTAATTACCTAATGCAAAAATCTAAGGCTCCTGTAACGGTTTCAGGCACAAGAAAAGATCCAGTGCATTCACAAGTAGCCTGAGTAAGTCAATAGCACAGTGCAGTGCTCCCTCAAAGTTATAACACAGCATCGGGAGTTTTAATAAATGGTTCAGTGGCTAATCCAATTGAACACGTGCCTGAAAGCAGCTTCTTATTCACTGCCCTGATTTACACGTGACTGCTGTAGTTGTCTACGTTGCCAGGTTGTGCTGGTTTTGGCTAGTGTAAATTTTCTTCATAGTAGCTAGTATGGGGCTATGGTTTGGATTTGTGCTGGAAACAGTGTTGATAAAATATAGGGATGTTTTCGTTGTTGCTGAGCAGTGCTGACACAGAGTCAAGGCCTTTTCTGCTCCTCACCCCACCCCACCAGCGAGCAGGCTGGGGGGGCACAAGAAGCTGGGAGGGGACACGGCCGGGACAGCTGACCCCAACTGACCAAAGGGATATCCCACACCACATGACGTCATGCTCAGCATATAAAGCTGGGGGAAAAAGGAGGAAGTGGGGGACGTTTGGAGTGATGGCGTTTGTCTTCCTAAGTCACCGTCACGTGTGATGGAGCCCTGCTTTCCTGGAGATGGCTGAACACCTGCCTGCCCATGGGAACGAGTGAATGAATTCCTTGTTTTGCTTTGCTTGCGTGCGCGGATTTTGCTTACCTGTTAAACTGTCTTTATCTCAACCCACGAGTTTTCTCACTTTTACCCTTCTGATTCTCTCCCCCATTCCACCGCACGGGGAGTGAGCGGTTGCATGGGGCTTAGTTGCTGGATGCAGTTCAACCACGACATAGGTACATTTTTGCATGAATGTTTCATGCAATGGCCACAAACCTGTACTTCAAAGCTACAGTATTTTACAGCAGTATGCCAAATGTATAGCCTCTCTGCATTAATTTTGCAAGTTTATCCACATTAGCTTAACTCTGAAAATATTGAAGACAAGTTTTACTATTGAAGAAAGTATTTCCATAAGGACATGCTTTAAAACTACGGTAATATAGATGTACAGAACACACTGAATAATTTTTCCCTAAGGGTTAAATGATATTGAATCACATGGTAGTTGAATATTAGGAACGAAAATGCTTGAATAAAACACATGATATCTCACTCTGGAGTGGAAGCATCAACATAAAATGTCATCTATAGTTATCAATATTAATGACAATTAGCAGTGATTAGTCAAGGACATCCATTCAAAGGTTAAAAGTGGTTTTGCATGAATAGATTACAGTCCAAACTATTTCTCCTGGGAAAAAAATAGGAACTTAGGATTAAAGTACTTTTTTCACATGCTAAAGCCAATACAACCCAGAAGAGGGGAAAAAAAAAGTCAATGGAATGTACATTTAGCAAGTTCCACAGCCTTCAACAAAAAGTTCTTTACAAAACTCAGTATCTAACCCAGGGTAAAACACAAATCTTCATTTAAAGGAAAGAAACTGCTGCTGAGAGCACAGGATAATGCTTAGTGAGTTCAAACTCTGCCTCTTGTATTGATGCACAGTGCAGACCTGGACAAGGTAGCTAACACCTCGGTGGAATTCATCATTTCTATCCTGCTTCAGCCAAAATGCGTCCTCCATAACCAAAGGACATACCAAAGCAACATACTAGTTCAGAGAAGCTGCTACTCCATCTCTGCAGGTGAGAAAGCATCCTACATCTAACCTATATTACAGTACCAGGGAGCAACCTGATTGTAACCCCTTATTGCTGTCACAGACTTCTAGCTTTCTATATCTACAAGGCTCTCACTATTGCAGAGCGTACACTACCAAATGCCTTGGAAAGAGGAGGGATTTCCACCTAGTAGCTGTCCCAGCTCCCAACGTGTACAGATCTACCAGGCACCAGAAAATTCCAAAGCATACCTAACCAAATTTTTCCTAATAGACTTTTCATACAAGTAGAATTCATTGAAGGGTGGAAAATAATAATAATAATAATAATAATTCTGAGTTACACAAGCTTGCTACTTCTGAAACTGCTTACTGATGTTCAGATAAAATACATATGTACATTGATGCAATGGAGCCCTCACAACAGATAAGGCTCTTGACAAGGGCTGTGGGAAATGAGCACACTGGTAACAATCTGCACACCTTGCAAGTTCCTGAACACGGTTCAAGAGACAGCCCAACTGGGCTCTCAAACAAAATTACTCCAGTCAAGAAACATTTCCTCGTAGCAAACAGCTTCACAAAAAACACTGCAAATTCAGCATGTTCATCCCTGGTGGAACAGCCTGAGCCTCAACGTTTGTTTGAGCAGCACCTCGTTGCTTTTGGCCCTTCCTTTCCAGAGCAACATCAGTCCAGTTTTGGAAATACAATGTACTTGAATTGTCTGTTCACTGCTCACGCATGGAGGTTGGGGCGGGAGAGGAAAACGAAGGAAAAGGCTCTGCTTTCCTCAGCATAAAGTTGCACAAAGCAACTGTCAAAGGAATCACTCCACAGGAAATTTTGATTTCCAAGAGAAGTCCAACTTGAAGGCTAAGTCCTGGTTTGCTTGATTAGGTCTCAGGCCCGGGAACAAGGGACTGGTTCTACCAGACTGCCCTGGCTGTGTCTCTGCATACACAGCTGTACCATGAGCATGCTGCTGGGCTGTGAATCTCTCCCAAAGTGGAATCACCTTGTACCTAGATGACATCAGCTGTAATGGTGCACACTGCTTTTATTGCAGCCTTTCAAGGATAGTAGAAAACAGCATGAATTTGGATGGGCAGCATCTAAATTACAATCTGAGCAGGCCTGCTGGCATGTTGCAACCATGTGTTTTATAGCTGCTTGTTTCCTCACTTATAATTGTTATTCAGACAGATAAAATTTACTCATTAAAGGATTCCTGTTACTGCTTCCCCATGAACAGTCTTATTCTCTCATGTACCTAGAGAGACCTTGCATAAATAAGCTTTGCTCGAGTACCTAAAAGAGAAAGAAAATTTAGATTTCCCAACTGATGTGCAAGGCACCAGGAAAATTCACCTACCTCAAATGGCATATTACCTCTTGGCACAAAAACCCCCAAACAAACAAACAAACCCCCAAAATACCAAAAACAGGGTGGCAGAAGGACCTACGGCACAAAGCCCCTGAATTAGGAGGGCTCCAATTCAGCTCCTCCTCAACCCTCCCTGGTCTCCCTGTGTCCTTAGTCACCCATCAGTAGAAATGGGCTTAGCAGTTACATCCTTGGTAAAGCACTCGAAAATAACCAGTTGAACAGCCTGATGAGAGTTGTTATTGCAAATCATTTTCCACAACTCTGAGCTACAGATGTATTAAGACAGACCACCATAACTGAAGTTAATAGAGGTTTTTATACATTTTTTTTCTCTGCACCCTGCCTTCTTCTAAAAGACTAAAGTTTAAAGATCCCTGCATTCAGAGTGGGATTTTAGCCAAAGCAAAACCAGACAGTTGCAGAAAAGGTTGTGCCTGTTAACAGGCTGCAGACAAGGCATCATGCTGCAGCAGTGCTCCTCAGGAAGGTGTTTCCTCCTGTGCCCCCTCTCCTGTACCGGTCATAGCAGGTATGAGCGGGACCAACACCAGTGTCACCTTCCAGGAACACAGGGAGAACTTAGGGCTGCGCTGTTCCTCTTCCTTCGCATGCAATCTACCCACAGGATGACGTCTTACAACTACCTCTTCCATTTATAGCTTTTGTTAAAAAACAAAACCAAACCCCAAGCCCCCAAAACCAAAGCACTACCCTGCAAAAAAAAAAAAAAAAAAAAATTTACATCAAGCATTTTGACTAGTTACTCTTTTACCAAAAAAGTGGCTGTTATTAAGCAGAGCACACTGTATTCTCAGTTGCTGAACCAGACAGGCAAGTCCTATTTGCGTTCTCTGCCTGGCTCTGACAGCGCATCGCAGCCCTCACCCGCAATTCCCTCCACAGTCAGAGCCATTTCATAACCAGCAGCACTTCCCTCCGCTCATTTGTTGTGAGGCACAAGTTCCAACAAATATTACCACTCCTGAACAAGCTAATGCTTAGAAAAGGGGCTAACAAAATACTCTATTGCCTTTTGCTGAGCATACAGAATGAGGCAAGCATCCTGTGGAGAAAATGAGTTTTATTGGACTATCCAATATTGTTGGGAGAAAAAACACCCACACGTGTTCTCACCTCAACATCAGTCCTTCTTCAGGTGCCACACAGAGATCCAGACTAGGGTGTTTGCTTCCATGCACTGAATATGCATATGACATATGAGACTAGCACAGATGGAAATGAAAGGTTCATGCTCATGGCAGCTGTGAACGCAGTACAAATAGGCTTACGGAAGCAACCTTTACTCTGTATTAGCCTTCACGATGACAGCAAGCGGACTGGGGGAGGAGGACAGGACCTCAGTAAAAGCTGTGCTAATTCACAAGGATTCTGGGGTCACTAAAGCCCACGTAACTGCATCTCTTCCACTAATCATACCAGCTGGTACACCTACCGTTCTGTGTTTGCATCTTCTGCTACAAACAAATACAGTTATATAGGACAAGACAAATCTAATTAATAAAAATAGGCTAGAAAGCTTAAAAATGAGATTAAATACACTAAGTGATACCCTTTTGATGTTTCTGCTCAGAGGCATGGATCTGCTCACTTTTAATACAGGTATACTGCTGCATGCAAAGGCATATGATTTGATGACATTTTAAAAGAAGAATATTTGAAATGCAGAACAAAGATGATCTTTACATACCTTAGATATGAGCAGACAAAGAAATGTAAATAAGCAATGGTAACATTTGCAAACAATGTCTTACAGTACTGACTTAAAACAGTAGCTGAGCATTAGTTTGGCTTATTTCTGTAAAACTAAAAAAAAAAACCAAAAACCATCTGTCTCTTTCAAATACCATTTGAAATTTACTGTTTTAAGTTACAAAGTTTTAATACACATTAAAGCCAAGTTTCTGAGAAGCACAAGAACACATGGAAGTTTTTTACTGCCTTCACTGCCTGGTGAAGAAAGAGTCATGTCTCAATGGATAAATACCTCCCCAAAAAGCAAAACCACAGAAGTCATTTACAGCATCCTCCAGATTTGCACGGTCTTCTACACATAATTCTCAACACAGGCAAACTTTGTCCCTTCAGTTATATTTAGTGTTCATCAGCTACTTAGTTTAACATCAAGGAAGAAGTCAATTTAAAGACTTCAAAGCAAAATTTCAACAGAAGCTGCGAGTCCAGGCAATGTACTGTCAGGATGGGCAAATACGCCACAATCTGAGACAGAGAAAAAAAAATGCTTCTGTTTTAAGCTTTTCATGCTTATTTGCACTTTCTTGCATCCAAACAGCAACACTTACTAGTTTCTTAAAATTTCTCTTCTATTCACACTTAGCTTTACTTTCAGTTGCCATGTGCAGCGTCAAGATTTCATCTGAAGTGCTTGAAATAAGTGATTTAGCTCAATGCCATACAAACATTGTCAGTCACAATTATGCTACCATTCAACCTCCAATTTCTATTCAAATTATCTTTTCATTCATGCGACCATCAATTATTCTGTGCATATTTAAGCAGAGACAAAGTGTTTTAAAGTCTCTGAACACAGAGATTTAAACTAATTTAGCCTATACTATATGACCATACTGATGTAATATTAAAACTTAAATACTTCATTTTCAGAGGACAGAGATACTGTTTTAAAAGCAGCTGAAACAGATAATGGTACACACCAATAAGATTAAAATTAAGTTATAATTGAGTAAATATTTATGAGACTTGCTGCTTATCAATTTTGTACGTCAGCGCTTCAGAGCAAAACGGCTTAATGGAGGTTCGTCCTCGCAAACTGCAAACAGACCTTCAGCTGAGGAACGAGCACATTCTCAAAAAAAATCACATACTGCTGATTTTTTTCCTCAGTGTGAGGCTGATCAGCAAAATACAAGCTCAATGCTTCAGCAAATATTTTACCTTCAGCAGTTGCTTTTAGAAGCAGAGTTAATCTATTTATTTTACATTTGGCTTCCTGTTTCCTTGCACCAATATAAAATGCAATTTGTAAATATTAAAAATTCATACAGAAAAAGTAATCTCTATAAAAATTGTATTAAGCATGAAAACATTAATTCAAGACGTTAGTCACTCAGCAAGAGAACAGTAGATGGTACATCTTTCTCTCCTTTTCAATTCTTTTAAATGGGCAAATAACCCAAAGCACAATAGGGAAAGCCAGCCAGTTTGTTGAAATTAAGTGCACTGAGAAAAATTCCTTGTTTCTAAAGCCGTGTCCATTTTAAGCCAATCCCACCAAGGGCAAATACCCTAATCTGCTCTGTATAGCCACATGTTCACCCTTCCTGCTGTGCCTTACATCAGGCCCCCCAAACCCCAGGGTGGCCCCAGGCAGCAGAGCTGGGCGTCACTCCAAGCAGCAGGAAGGCAATGGCAGCCTCTGCTGCAGGGTCCCCTGGTTATAAATAGGCTCAGATTAGAGACTCTGCATTCGGTTTTCTACAGAGTAATGGATTCCCCCGCCCCCCCCTTTATAATCAAGTGTTTTATTAATTCATTTTATGTGGGTTTGCATCAGCCTACATCTGTGTGTTTCTCATTAAATAAGGCAGACCAGCTGAAACAGGCACAGGATAGCGAGATGGTTTGCTGTTCACACTCATCCCCAGCTTTTCATCGAATGGCAAGCATTTATATCAACCTGTAATAAAGCTTCTGACCTGCAGAGGAAGACCTGTAACTTCAGTCCGTACACTCCTGGTGTCTGTACACCTTCACGGTGGAATTTCAAGATATTTCACCCATAGGAATTTCCTAAAGCAGAAGCAGTGGGGTTGTTTACTAGACATGCTAAGGAGAAAACTGGTACAAGACAGACACTAGAGCTAATTTATCCTGCATCTCCTAAAAAATAAACACATGCACAACTCTGTTCCCAGAGCAACAGTTTGTGTTGAAGAGCCTCTTTGATCCAAGCACATAAAGCCAGGTGGAAGCTGGGATAAAATGCCTTTTCCTTTCTATGGAAATGAACCCTGCTACCAGAAAGCCTGGTTTTGGAGCAGAAGGACTGGATTTCCATTTGACAGGGTCTGAACAAAAAGTATGTTTTTGTTAGACTCTTGGATGACGCATACTGCATATAGTCTGCAATTTAAAAAAAGAACGCTTTTGACATCTAACTGGAGCACTCACACAACAGAGGGTAAGTTCTCCTGGATAATTTTGACAGATTAATGCCATGTGTCCTCAGTGTAGAAACAATCCAATACATTTACATGATCCTTTCTGTCCGAGATATTGATACAACGTTGGAGACAATTTATTCTTCCAGCTCTGTGCTAGGCTTTCAGTACCTGAAGAGTGGAACTGCTTGCACCTTACCACCTAATGACTTCTTTCATTTCCAGAAAACTGGGGAGAAAGGGAAAAAAAAAAAAAAAAACAACAAAACCAAAACACCACAACCCAACACCCAAACCCAAACACACTCATGACTTGCCTCTTCCAAATTGTGGATGGAGAAAGGATTCTGGTTTCATCACCTGCCAGCTCACTCCCAGCTGAAAAACACTATCTGTCTTTTACACACTTGGCTGGTGCTGTTGCACTGTTGACTATGTTGTCATGGTTGCCATGACAGTTACCTACATTCCTACTAATAAATGTACAACAATCCTGGACCTCACCAGATGGAAGAGTAGAGATCCCAACTGCAGGTACTTGCTGTTACATGCTATGTTGTGCTTTTAATCCTGAATAACACTACAACATTGAAACTGCACAGAAATTCCACTAAAGACAAGAAGTTTTAGTTAAAGCACATATATGAACTATATCAAGAATTTTCTTATCTAGTGGATTTTAAGGAAGAGGTCTAATATTCAGATTTTCTTCTTGTACAATAGAGAAAGGCACGCATAGAAGTTAAAACCAGATTATAAAAAGGAAAGACTTTTGCATAGAATACAGCGAGTTACAACAGCTTTAGCCAAAAATGGTATGAAACCAGTCAGAGACAATAGCAGGATTGTTCTTTCATTCTTTTATGACTTTTGAAGGTAGATATATACTAAATTTATGTTTTCTTTATTTCATAACCTTCATTTCTAATAACAGCACATACTTTAATATTGCTTATGATGGTAAGTTTTGCAGCATATACAGAATTTGAAATAGATCCTGCTGAAGGTACTTGAATAAGAAAATAAATCTACAAACAAACATACTTGGATGCCCATGTGCATACTAGAATACTAACATTGGAAAAAAGTAATAAATAAAATATTTTTTATCATCTTTGTGAAGGACTGTCCTTGCTTGAAGGAGTCTTGGGGAACTCTCAAGCAAGCTTGTAATCCTCTGAATATTATCTCTTCTGAGTGCACGTGGCAGAGATACTCATCCTTCACCAATTCTACTCGTGGAGATACTAAAAACCAGCACTGCCATGTTAGCCATGATTTTATTTCCTGACTAAAAAGCCCTGCAACTCCACAGAGCTAAACCACTTGGGCCCAGTGCCTCACTGATGCAGCTGCACTGTTTTGGTTGCAAAGCAAAGCAAACTCTAGCTAGGACAGCTGCTCTACTACACAGCATACCACATCTTGGGCCAGCAGCAACATCTCCCAGCTTGCAGGCAGTACATTGCCATTTAGTATTCTCCAAAAATGTTAATGGCCAAGCAAATTCAAAAAATTAAGGACAGTAAGTGAAAACCAGTGTTGCTTACAGCATACTGCTTGTTGTAGAAAAATCAAAGACTGTAGATCTTCGATTACATTACAATCACTAAATACTAATGGTTCCTAAAAAAGAAAGAACCATATCCTTACATAGTATAGGAATAACATTGCTTATATGAAATAGGATCAGTCATGCTCAACTCCAAAACAAAAAGGAAAGTGATGGAGCCCACACCACGCAGCAAAACTGCTCTGAAAGTCACTGCATGCCCAAACCTGCTGACTGCCCTCTCCTCCCCTGGGCAACTGGGACTCCTTCCTTTCCTGCTTGAACTCTTATCCCTATTGATATTTTATAATTATGCTTGCTTTCTAACAACTCATTTGCTGACTTTTCTTTCTACTTGCTTCAAAACAACAGCGGAAGAAAACTAGGCATATTTTCACAGACATACTTAGAGACACTGACAAATGCACTTCACTGCAAAAACATCTATTTTTGCTTCTTTTGATCCTAAATAGATAAACTATTCTTAGAAATGAAGTGCCAATGTAATTAGATAGGCTAATTTTAGAAATGCTGGCTAGCTGGCTGTTTTCTTGAAAAGTCTTTCTCAAGTAACACAGACGGTTAAAATAACAGCAATTAAGAACGTGAACCAAATCATACAGAGCTCAACCTTAAAACCAAGCAAACCCAAAAATATTATTTTTAAAAATTTGATTATACAATAAAGCATTATCTGCACAATTCAGAGGCTAACCTAGTTTCAAATTTCAAAAGCTGCAAGTTTTGCAGGTTCAGGAGAGCAGTGAGCCATGTTTTAACTACAAGAAACTATGTAGGTTTCTCCTCTTCATGATGAGGTTCGTTTGAAATACCTTGTCAGAGAGTCTGTATGAAGATTCCCAAGATTTGAGAGGGCAACAGTTTTTGCATTTCGTTTGTCCTGAAATGACCCAGTGTTTTCACAATATAATTTGTTCCTTAGTTGTATCTATGCTGAATGAAAATCATCACATCCCAAATTGTGGGGATTAAAGAGAGAACAACTTCACATAAATGTTACATGGAGCAGCCTGCTTAGGGAGGCTCAGTCTCAAAATAATTTGAGAAAAGAACATCTCCTGGGAGAAACATGTAGTAGCGTAAAAATGGAAAACAAGGAAAAAAGAGAATAAACTAATGTGAGATCAACTGAGTACGGCAGATGTCTACACATCCAAGACTGATTTTATATCATTGGTATCCATGTGGTCTTCAAGGAGGGTATGTTATAGGAAAACACAGTCACAAATAAAGCAAAGCAACATTTGCTGGTGTAAGAAGAGGAAGAAAAAAAGAGCCATGATATTGGGGGGGGGGGAGGCACAGGGAAAACAGTGCAAACAGAAATGATGCCAAGACGTCTCTCAATATCTATCTTACAGAAAAGATAGCTGCAATAACAGAAGAGAGTTCTGATTAACATTAATCAGGCAACTTTCATAAGCAAGCTTTTTGACCTTAACTGACAGGCAAATGCATCTTCTTAAAATAGTAATAATAAAAAGATATACACACAATTTCTATAAAACTGCTGATATTAATCAGTACAAATTAATGGTCATTAAAAATATAACTAAATTATAATACAGATTAGGGGCCCAAATCTCTGCAGACTCCATTTTGCACTTGATGGCTGAAAATTTTAAAAAAATAGATTAACTTAACTTTCAGAATTTCCCTTTTCTTTAGAGTCTGAAGTGAGCAATGGCAGAGCGAGTAAAAAAAAAAAAAATTGTATAGATGCCTCTCTACTACATTTCAGCAAAGAGTTTTAGAAGTACGACTGCTTTGCACTGAAGCTAGTAACTTGTGCACAACAAATGGGTCAAAGACATGACCATGAAAAAACTCTCCCAATTCTGTAGAGCTGTTTCACAGAGTCTGCTCTATCCTAATGGTTCTTAACAGCCACCATGACTGCCTAGGGAACCAGAAAAGTAACTTTTGCTGACCCCAGCCTGCGTGGGCAACCCTTTCTGTACTGGTGCTCATAGTCAGTAAGGCAGGAGGAATACTTCCTTGAGGAGTACTAGCGTCCTCACTTTCTGAATTGGGCAGTGGCCATCAAGGCAGGTGATGAATTTTAGCAGACTGCAGCTGCAAAGGCATACAGGAGTCCACCACTGCCTGACAAGCTCAAGGCTGCTTCATCATCTTCCCCTTTCTCACTCCAGGTACCATTCTGTGCCTGTACAGACTTGCATGTAGCGTGCTGTGGCCTGGGAGGGGGGTACTGCAGAAGCACCTCCCTTGACCCCAATACTGTCTGGGACAACATTTGAGACTCAGAGAGGCTACAAACCAGTTTTCTACCTTGGCAGGGTCTCATGCAGTACAACTCATTAGACATTCTTCAAGCATCCCGAGAGCCTGGGAAGAATCTAATATTGTTTTAGAAATGTTTCTGGGGAATTTTCCCTGCTAGCACAACTTTATAACTTAGCATCCTCAGCACAAAAAGTAACAGCCACCAACTGATCCTGCCCAGTGCAAATTGTACTCCTATAACAGTTACACCATCTTTTCTTTCTCCCAATCAATAAATTTACAAAAGGAAAGCAAGGAGATATTCAGAACTACGCTATATCTTATATAGCTACAGCCAAGCCAATCCATCTTCTTGTATGCTCTTTTCTGTAATCTTTATGTAATACATTTTCAAAGATTAAAAAATAATTTTAAAAAAGAATGAAGACACTGTGGACTCTCTGATCTTCTCTACTGCTAGCTGTCTCAGCAAGTACCTAGAATCCTTTACATCTTGTAAATCGACTCTTTCATCAAAGGACCAGCACTACTAATCCCAGACATCAAGGCAATCATTGTCATCTAAGTTATGTGAGCCAACCAGGTTTAAGATCCCATAACTAAGTCAAGTGACCGTGACAGTAATTTATAACCCTTGTGACAGTTAGCCATGGTTTCATTTAGCAGCTCATCACTGGTCCAGGTTATAAAGGGGAAGGAGTATTTCTGGTTGTTCTTTTTCATAGTTGAATCCATTCCTGAGGGACAGAACATGTCTGTGTCAGGTATATTTGCTCATCTGAAGTCTTGGCTGTGCTCACAGAAAAATACCATACTTCCCAAAATACAAAAGGCTCTATGCTGCTCTAGCTACAGAGTGCCACATATAAGCAGATGTCCTAATCCTCCTATACTGGCTGCCAGTCCAGGTGTATTTTTCTCATCCTACCTTAGTTTTTAGGCCACTTAGGATTTGCCATTCTTAGTCATTGATAAAAATACTGTCAACATCCCTCAGTGAAGTTGGTATTTTAATTCCCTGCTCCATCCCCATGAAAGTCATCCATTTGGCTCAGTAAAATTCATCCTGCAAGTCAAGAACATGCTTACAAACCAGGAGGAATTCAAAACTAAGGCTGTAATTTTCTCAGGGAAAAGTTAAGTCAGTAAGAGCAGGGGAGGAGGGGTTGGTAAGACTGTAGTAGTTTGCATGTTAGGGGAAAAAGTCATAATAATAAACACTTCAGAGTACTCCCAAAACTCAGGTCTCTGTCCTAAATAGGTTTTGGAAGTGTTTTCCCCATATGCAGCTTTACTATTTTCTCAAAAAGAAAATAGATCTTTAAAGCAAACGGTGTAAGTCTAAACATTAGATAGGATTTGCTATTAGTAGCCATCTGTACAACAGATCAGTTCCACTTACCGTGGGCAAAGATGTGATCTCCAGTTTACCCACAAGTAATCCTTAAAATTGGGTTCCCTTTTTCACCTAGTGGTACCTGTCCATAGCTATGCGTATCCTACCTTTATACAAACTATATTTGTAATAGAAAGACTTCCCACCAAGGTACATAGCAGGCAGTTTGCCTTGCAATAGAAATTTAGCAAAATTTAAAAGGTTACACATATCAAGACAATTCCTGAATTCACACTGTTGCCCCTGTTCTTCACTCTAAAGAAATATGAGAGACCAAGCACATCCCATAAAGTTTAGCTCTACAGCACAGAAGAGAAGGATCATGGACGTGTGCTAAGCCCTGAAGCAGATGGAGTGATGGATGACAAAGAAGTATTTCAGCTTCTTATCTACCTCTTTGCAGTATACTGGGTAATAAAAAAAAAAAGACAAAAAAAGCATCCATTTCCAAAAGCTATTCACAGGCTCAGAGATAAGCAAAGTGCAGTGTGGGGTGTGATCTGAACACGTACTTATGGAAACGTCAGCTTTCAACAATGTCTTATGACAGATTTTGGTTCCCCTTACTAATCTTCCTAGACGGATATCATCCCCACAGAGTCATGATTACTGAGCTCCACAACTGTCACAGGCGTGAAAAAGGAAGCTGAATATTGCTCCTCATTTCTTCTGATCTTTCTTATCACCCTCTATTTCCCTCTCAAGTAAACTCTTCTCATAATTTCTCTTCTTTCCCATTTTTCTTTTTCCTTTGGTCTTCTTTCTGTTTCTCAGCAGAATAGATAGTGGCCTTAATCACATAACAGAAAAACACTTGCATGTCTGCCATTCTGGTTCCCATACAGCTACAAGTCATAACAGTTGGGTTCAGCATGGCACGTATTTGACCATAAAAAAGGCCAAAAACCTGACTGCTAGTAGAAGAAAGTAAGGAACCATTTTCCCCAGTTTGAAGTTGTCATCAGAGAGAAGATGTGGATGTAACAGTACCAACACATGCTTTATTTCATTGTGGAAATGATCCTTCACCACTCAGGTTAGCAGGCTGCAGACTAACTCTCTTTGAGTTTAAGTATGTTTGATATTAAAGAAAGGTGTCACAGCACATTTGCTTGCAAACCTTTACTGAAGACCTTTGGCAGGCTCACTAGGCATAATGCATGCCAACACCCTATCTCAGTCCTGCCTTGGAGGTATCACCTCTTCTAGAACTTGACCATATGTGTTAACTACTATGTTAAATGCCTTCCCCGTGCTGATAACTTTTGTCTATAAAAAACAAGGGATCCAGGAAGTTACTTGCAAAAATTCTCTAAACCTTAGTAGTCCATCCCAAACCCGAGAATTCATGCTTTCTCTTACAAGCCTGTTTCTGGTGTTTTCAGCATCCCACTAGGATGCTATTTAAAAGAGAAGATGT
This sequence comes from Aptenodytes patagonicus, assembly GCF_965638725.1. Taxonomy (NCBI): domain Eukaryota; kingdom Metazoa; phylum Chordata; class Aves; order Sphenisciformes; family Spheniscidae; genus Aptenodytes; species Aptenodytes patagonicus. Next base: position 19,208,128 of record NC_134960.1, on the reverse strand, counting down.
TAAAGAACTCAGGTTGTTTTCTAAGTTACTTTCAAGAGAAGCATCACAAGATTTGGTCTATTTTCAAGTTAGTTCCTGTCACTAAGAAAAGTTTTAATCTTTCCCTCTCCTCTCCCTTCCCTTTTTTAAAAAGGGACTGTTCTGAAGAATTGCAGCAAAATGAAAGTAGTCCAAAGTCTTTAGAACAGTTGCATTACTAAGCTCTGCGGACCATGAAGTATATTGAGAAAAGCCAGAACTTTGACTGTAAACACAAACGCACTGATAGGAAATGCAACAGCAAAATGCAAAATCGTGACTCCTGAGGTGGTACGAAGTGTGGGAAAGCTCTGTCTGAGCGACCTGGGAGGCTGACTTCAGTCTCAGAGGCAAGTCCAACAGGCTCAACGTGAATCTGGAGCTATCCAAAAATTTGTAATGTCAAAAGCAACGAAGAGGACTAAAGGAAACCAGAATATTTAGCGCAAAGCATACCACCTGTTTTGCCCAACAAAATGTCTGACATAGACCTTTTTTTGCACGTATAAGCCCAATATCATTGAACTCAAAGCTGAAGTAGTTAACTACATGAAGCTGCTTGCCAATGCTTTGGAAGAGTCTTCCTTTTTACATGCAGAAAGGAAAACAGTAGGAATTCAAAAACACTCCTTTTTCAGAGAACCTGCTGAGGGTACACAATATTGTCTCAGCACCCCTGCTATAAGTAGAACATAAAGAAACTGGAAAGGGCTAGGATACATCTTGTGGTAACATAATGCAGGCAAATGAGGCAATATGTTAGAGCAGCTGGATATTGTGTCATCATAAATTCCTGGCATGCACAGTCCCTGTGCTAGCTTGGCTCTCTAGCACCGATCCAATGAGCACAGCCAGAGTTCAGATTTTTAGAAGTTTGGAAGCATTTGCTTGTTGGCCTGTGAAAGAAATCAGCAGGGCATCATATGAGAAATTCATGCCATTTTCTTATTTGGGCATCACAGAAGTCTTATCAGGTGAACGACAGGCAGACACGTGCTGCAAGTTCTGGATCATGAACACACAATATGAACACAAGTTGTAATTGCCCCTTTATCTTAGTTTCCATTATAATCATTTATGGATCATTTTGATGTCTTGAACTTGGCTCTAAAATCCTACAAGAAGTTTGCAAACCCTGAATAAAATCCTGATCAATTCTCTTGCCTGTTCCCATGGATAGACACCTGCCAATTTGTGCAGATTTTGAAGAGGTTTTGGCTAGCATGTCCTTAGTTATTTCAAAATATTTTAATGAAGAAACGATGGAGATGTTCCCATGTGCAGCTATTATCCTGGCATAATTACCTTTGCAGGAATCTGATCTTGTTAATTCAAATGCAAGGTGTGAAACACTTTATATAAAGGTCACCTTATACACACAGCTATTTAGTACATGACAAAAAAAAACCCAAATCATATACAGGAAGCTTATCACACTTTCTGCACCTACCATGTCAGTGCCAACAATCTGTAAGCTTTTTGGAGAGCACCTGCATCAAAAGCAGGGTGGGGGAAGGGGAGAAATATAAATACGTTATTTGCTCTCATTTTCATAAGGAGTCTGATTAGCCTCCAATAGTTTACACAGTAATACTTGATCACTATTTTCAGTTTGAGAACTTTGTTATCACTCACAAAAAACAGACAGCAGACTTCATTTATTTTGTCAAGATGAAACTGTTAAGTCACAGTTGCCTAACAGGATTATTTATCAGGAATGCCCAGGATCAGTACCTGGGCACTGTGGGCCAAATTGTAGCCATATATACGAAATTGCAGCTGGTGTACTACAGACACTTAGTCTATCCCCTCCTATGTCACCATTTACTATTCCTTTAGCTTCTCCACCAGACAGAGAGATGCCCATACCCATACATAATTGGAGAAAAGACACTACAGACATCAATCCACTAGAGTACTGGTTTGTGGCTTTGTTCCATACATTTTTCTTCTTTTCCGCAAACCTGCAAGAAATACTACAGTAACAGGTTCTTCTATTTGTCAAAGTTTTGCTTCAGTTGCTTACACCAAGTTTTAAATAACACCACTTAAGGTCTGCACAGGCTGTCAGCATAGATCCTCTTGCCATTGAAGTCAAGTTGTGAAAAATCCCATCTTGTAGAGTTGAGAGGGAACAACATTTTGGTTTTTATCAAGTTTTCTTCACCCATCCTTGCATGTTAATGTTTTAAAAAATCCAACTATTGTTAGACACACCACCATCCACCCCCCCCAAAAAAAAATCTGAAAGTCAAGAGCACTAACTTGAGGCCCAATTCAAAGCCTACTACTGCAGAGTACCCGTATTTCACACACCATCCCTGTGAACACTGCTGTTTTTCATAACTGATCACACATATTCAAAGTTCAGGAAGCAGTTTTTACCTTTTCTTTCCTTTACCCTGAGAAAAAAAAGCTTATTCACCTAGAATTGAATGAGAAAAGCAACAGACTGAAAGAACCTTAGGGGGATAAAATAGTTTTGTTAAGAACAAAGAAATCCAGGGGGAGTACAGAACTGCTGAGCAAGAACAAAGAGAGATAACAAAGATTAAATATCGTCACTGTTTATGCCCTAAAGTAGTGAGCCATAGCATTTCATCAAGAAGTTTCCAAATCCTGTAAAATGTCTCAGAAGTTCCTATTAAAGTGCATAGCACTGCTAATGAAGCTCACTAATGAAGGGCTGGGGTATGTAAGTTTTTATGGATGGATACTCTGTGTCGAGACCAGTAAAAACTTAACATAAACCACTTGTGTTTTCATACATCTTAAAACAAACTCTATTGAGAATAGTCACATACAAGCAGTTGATATTTTAGTTTGGAAGCTGAACTAATATGTTTGATTTGGATTTATTTTCCAAGGCCAAGAAGAAAAATCTTTCTTTCTTAATTTCAAAGCAAAGTTTTGGACAGAGGTCTTGCAGTTTTCCCTATCAAGTCCACACACGTCCTCCTATTCTCTTCAATTTTACAATGTGACAGATGAGCATCTCTCAATTTCTCACTGATGCTGGAGATTTTCTACTTCACACAAACCAACCAATCCGCAGCAGGGGGGGAGTGGGCACAACCTCTCTGGAAAGAGGAAAGTATCCATATTCTGAGATGAGGTCACTGACTTGAGGCTGGGATAACAGATTTCTCGTCTCTTCTCCAAGGCATCTCCAATTACTTTATGTCACAAAAAAGCTCCCCTAGGGATACTGGGAGGGATAACTTACTCCAGCAAACTCTATAGCACAAAGGTTAGGGAACAGTCCTAAAATTGCTTTTGGTTCCACCATCTTCTCTGGTTTAGGCAATCGGAACTATGACATGAAACTAGTTTTCCTATAGTCTTGTTTACTGCTCTCTAATTACAGTACCATGAGATACATAAGGGGATGAGAAGGATAAGAAAAGTAACTTCTCAGTGTTCAACTCCCTTCCTCTGCAAGCAAAAGCAAAATACACACTATTGGGATCCAGTCCTCCAAGTATACATTTTTAAGTGCAACAGAAACATTTCACTCTACAGGGGACTCTGCTCAGCTACAAAGGTCTTCCCTCTTGTAATCCCTTGCATTACAAGAAATTGAGTCTGTAAAACGAGGCTACAAACCATACAAGTATCAGCACTCACTTTATTTGAGATTGGAAAAAATATTCATCCTGGATTTATGGGAATAGAAGGAATATCCTTATTATAGTCACACGTACATTCATGGCTAAGAACAAGGTAAACCAGGGCAAAGCAATTCACACCACATCCCAGGTCAGACATCCTTCTCAGAGGCTTGTTAAACATGCCCAGCCTTCCAGAGAACAGAACATCCCTACCTGAAGGAAAGGACGTGCTGAAACATTTAGGCGCTGACAGTTCAGTAATTCTTTCTTTCCATCTGTATTTTTGAAACAAGCAGAAAACCATATCATACCTCCTAAATGAAGCACTCATTCCTTTCACATCTAGCAAAGCCTCCCGGTATTGTAGAACTTCTTTTCCTCTACAAGTGCCAGTTCCTGCAGATGGTATGCACAAACATCAAATTCCTCCCAACAGTCGCAGGTTTCTATCCTGGTTCATCAGTCCATTCCTTCTTGAAACACTGCAAGGTCAGCAGCAATAACACAGAAACCAAGAAACTAAACACTAACAGTGATAACAGTAGGGTCCAAGGGAGAACTATACAGTTAAAGTAAGGAAAGCTGACAGTTACAGAGTAAGGTCTGTTGGTTTCTTCTCCCCACAAAAATAACTAGCGCTATTTCCTCTAACAGCACGCATTCTATTCACGTCTTTGAGGACTGACAACTCAGCCCGAGAAAGTTGGCAAAACTAAATCAAATTTCAATTGATTTTCTCTACATTTACATATAATCATTGAGAGGAGGAAGAATTTACACATTGAAGCACATTTTTATTAGTGAAAGGGAAGCCAATGTTGTGTAATTGAACCTATGCAAGCTGAATCAAGCCCATGCTAGTATACTCTCAAAACTTCCTGGTGGGGAGAAGATGGATAAGAACTTAAGGCAGGAATTGTTTGTGTGCAAATATAGCCTATATATTTCCAATAGGATATATGTCCTAGTGCCCAAAATAAATTATTTTGTTCAGCTTTCCTTCCCCTTCTCTCTTTGGGAAACAAATTTGCACACAGAACTCCTTTTTGCTCTCTGGTAGAGTACGTGGGTGTTAGGTATTTCCATCAGCTCTTTTTTCCCTTTCTCTGAGATGCAAGCACATCCATGTGGCACAAGAACCATTTGCTTCACCACAGTTTCTGGCAACCAGGACCTCACAGTGCCAGGTGCTGCACCAAGAGAAGACAGCCCTGCAGTAAAACTGGGGGCAGAAGTGGCACTGAAATGACTAAGCATCACACAACCTTTCATCTTTGCCTGCCCTGAAGAATTGCTCCTCCTGCCCAGCATCCATGCCTTGTCTTGATATTTCAGTCTCCAATTATCAATAAAGCAAGCAAAAAATTGTACTAGAAGCACAAAGACCAAGATTACAGAATAAAAATGCTGCCAACCCGAAAGCATGACCAGTTGGAAAAGGTGGATAAGTCTGAAAATTACCTCTATTTCTGCCTCTGTTCTGTCAAGATAGGAAGTTAGGGCTTCTGATGTGTGAAAAAGACCGTTTCCCAGCAATTCTCTCCACCAAATTCCTGCCACACATCTCCCTCCAGTACTCCCCTCCCATTCTCCACACACAGAGCAGCTGAGGCTTTTGCTTCTCTACATCACCACAGAATAAGAGTACTTCAACCATTGAATCTGCAAAAATACAAATCACAAATTATGTTCCCCTGATCTGCCATAATATGTCAGGCACTCTTCAGCTGAGACCTGCGACAAGTCATGGAGAAGTCCAGCGCCAGGTTCCTGTAGTAGTAGCCTGCATGACCTCCTCTCTTACACAGGCAAAATTAATGATCTCTGCTACCAATGGCTCATTTGAGTTTTTAAATCACAGTGGAAATTGCTCCATAAGCCCTAAACTTATCTGCCATTAACATCTTGGATCAACGTTACTTTGAAATGGATTAAAATTCCCCAGGTAAAGGAAGAGCTCAAAGTAATCATGTAACTTTCATGAAAAGTGTATAGTAAAGCACAGAAAATGCCTAGATATTGGAACTGCACTCCAAAAGGAAATTTAACTGCTTCAGGGAACACAAAATCAATGCTATTATTTATAGATGACACACTCATTTTACAGTAACTTTCTGCAACAAAAGAATAATGTTAAGGAAAAGAAGATTTACTTTAATTCCTTATATCAATCTGACTTTTGGCAAAAGAAAGAAAAAACAAATTGTGAACTTTTCTATATAGAACAGGCGTGGAATAGAAATAAAGGGCATTTCATAATACGTTTCCATTTGATTTTTTTTTTTTTATCCTGCCTTTAAGCAATTTAATTCCAGAAAAAGAAGGAGCATCGCCCTTTTCACCACTATGTTTTGTGTCTCTTTTCTGGAGACTTCATAACTCACTGCAGCAAGGCTGATAAACTTACAGTATCGTGTATTTTGGGAGTATAGGAAGCTGAGGGTTAGTGTGTCTCCCCTCAATCCCCCTTTCCCGATACAGGAGAGCAGGTAAAGGTGTGACAGCAGCAAAGGGTGTCCACGCGTGGGCATAGATAAAGAGGTAGGATGCACCTCGCACCACCCGGCTCACGGTAACAACAGCAGCAGCACGTCAGGAAGCAGAGCTCCCAGCAAAGGGAGTAATGGCATCAGGGATCATAGCAAGCAACAATAGGCTCCTCCAACTGTGGGATTTCAACAGGCAGTTCACGTGAACCATACCAACTGCCCTGATTTCAAAGTATTATTTGATAAGCAACAACAGAATAATACCTATGGTATATGCCTTGTACTCAAGTTATCAATAGCCAGGCTCCCCAAAACACAGAGGTTCTCCCTCAAGCCAGAAAAGAAAAAGTTTTAATCATTTCTATATGACTCGCTATAACCAGACTGTCTGATGTCCAGAACTTAGGCAGTAAATTAAATCATGCAGAACATGCTGGATTTGCTTAACTTAAAAGTGCTCATCTGCAAACTGCGTATGCAGTAGGTCTGACATACCCAGAACCTGTTAGACTGCACATAGCCATACTGCTACCTGGGGTTTGTTAGACAGAAATACAGGCGCTCTATTTAGTTTCAAAAAGTGAAAAGAAAAGAGTCATAATAACAACTCTCTGATCTCTTTTGCTATACAGTACTAAGCAATTCTACTCATCTGCTCAGAAATAGCATTCCCATAGGCTCATTTAACATCACAGACTGTCATGTTTAAATACCTTATTTTGTGAAAGCTTCTTTACATTTCTCCTCTTTTCTGCCTGCATTTTGTCAGCTTGGTGAACTATCCAATACGGGGGGGGGACCACAACAATTTTCCTTTCATTGGCCAGACTATATACTGAGTTATACTCAGCTAATATACTGAGTGCCTTCTATTATGAAATTACATTTCATTAACGTATTTGGCCTTAGGATAATAAGAAAGGAAATATTGTTCCCATTCAGCTCCTCATCTATTGTACCTCCTTCTTTCAGATACGGTACAAACACTGAACAGACAAGGTTCAGAAACAAAAATTTACTCATTTCACTGCAGAAACCAACTTCACAGATGACAGCAGAGACCATTAGCAACAACACTACCAGAGTCAGCCCTCCATCCTGTCTTGGATAAGCATCTGCCTTGATTATTTGGCAACGCTTACATCTCCCACCATGAGCACATGGTACCTATATACTATATTTCATACTTTATTGTATCACAGAGTTGCTGTACTAAGTTCGCAAGTTCAGGAAAGGCCTTATATTTGCTCCATGTTGTAGTTAACCTGAACACGAGAAGCTGAACATAGGCTTATGTTCCTAGCAGCTTCTTTTTACCTGAAATCAGATACTACTCAGTCTTTGCATGAAGTTCCCATCAGCATCAGGTGTAACGTGGTAGGCATTACATGCCTGAGACACACTTTCAGACAAAAGCAGAAAACACCAATTCCTGACTATGCTGAAAATTTGTTATTCAGGTTTGCTTGCTACTGGCAATACAGCTAAGCATATAAACAGTGAGATAGGACAAGTCACTGTGCCAGATAAAAGGAGTAAGGTGGAAGAGGCCATGGTCTCAGAGAAACCTCCATGCCTCCCCTGTACTTCTAACTGCAAACTGGACAAAGCACAGTGCAGAAACTCAGCAAACCCAGTCATCTGATTGCCTCTCACTTGCCAGGCAAAGGCAATTATCTCCTTGTGCCCACTTAATAAAGCAAATTTGTAAATTACTTTTAAATTCACAATTGAAAGTTCTATACAATGTAGTGTGAGGTTTTTTTGTTTGGTTGGTTTGTTTATTTTTGGGTGTTTTTGTGGTGGTGGTTGTTTTTTTAAAAATATTGAGGGCTCCTCTAACTGGAAAAACATTATTAAGAACTGATTACACATACAAGATCCAAACTGAGGAAAGAGCATATGCACTTATTCTCTGATTGAAAACCATGGACGTAGTCTGTGAAATCAGTTAGTAAGTATCCACAAAGGGTTAGATCCAGCAAACAGTTAAGCATCCTCTCTAACTTCAGTTTTAAGACACAGTAGTAAGAGAGTTCTCAGCAACTTCAGAGAGAAAGTAAGTCCTACCACAGCGTTATGCTTTACTACAGGTACAACAAATCGCAGGGAGGCCCATCACGGCACAGCTACCTTTCTCTCAGGGAATCATCACAAGCGCACAGCCACCATGCTGTGAAGTTGGAGGCCAAACAAACCATTCAAAATCCCTGCTTATGTATCTATGTCACAAGTTCTGAGGATTCCCTCAGCCCTCATGAAACTGGTGAGTTCTCAGCAAGTCCAACAAACAGTTTGTTAGTTTAGTTACTTAAAAGGAAGCAGCAGAGTCCTAAAGTTTGCCTGCGCCTGATTTAGACATGCCAACACTTAGGACATCCTCCTCCTTCTGACTTGCATCATTTTTAATATGTAACTGTTCCTTTTCAGGAGCCACAGCTTCTCTTTATGATGCCCATTAAAAATGACAATGTACTACACCATGAATATGTTCCAATTATGAAGAGGGGAGCTAATAACTTTGCGAGGCTCTCTGAAGATCCAAACAACTGTTCTCATTTCACAGCTCACTGATTCTTTAGAAGCAACAGAAAGTCCTGGAAATAAGACAGCAATACTTATTAAACTGGCTCTGTCTCACAATCATTAAGTTTTTCTTATGCCCTAACATGAAAACAACTCTTATGGATGATCAGCTTAGAAGAATGGAATAAGCAGTTCTGACCAACTAAAAGATACTGCTTTTTTCTTTTTTTCCCTTTTTTAACTCCTGAACTGCTCTTTACATTAGAGTCTAAAGGGATTTTACAGTTTGCAAATTCACATCACTTCTGCTTGCCTGCAGACACTATTTATATAATTGGACTAGGATTTCCAGCAAGATCCACCTGTTACATAGGACAGCATAATGCGTAACTGGTCACCTGCAAACACATAATAAGTTTAATTCATGTGATGTCAGAGCAACAACTGTTGCAACAACTGAACAACTGTTCAGTAGCACGTGGGGTCAAACCAGACACTCTTGAGCTTCATTGAAGCTTCAGAATCACAGCAAAGTCAGTCCAATTCCTTGGGAGGGTTGAGAGTCCTCTGAACTAACACACACCTGCAATGACCCGGCCCTATCAGAAACAAAAGGGATCTGGAACAAAGCATTGTCCAATACAGGTGGTGCACAAAGGACAACAGTTTGAGTACTCACTACAGAGTAGTACAGCAAAAAAACCCAGCAAACACACACCAGAAACTCTTTTCCCCTACCACTGCTGTAACGTTTACAGTCCCTTCATATTTTTATTTACAATACAGTTACAAACCTTGTATGCTAATGTTTACACAATTTCTCTTTCAGAGCCATATGCCTTCTCTCCCACATTTTTTCTTCCACTAGCACTTACAGAGAAAATAACTCCTCAGAAATATTTATCTTAATTCTCTTTAATTTGTCTGATAGCTTCTTGCAGTTCTGGAGACTGATAATTGTAAGCATAGCTACTTCACTAACTTAGTCACGGCAGTTTTTTCCAAGTTGAAGCATTGCTCATTCTTTAAAGAATCATAGGAAATTATCCCTCAAATTTAATTTACTTTGGCCTTAGCCAAAGGGTTTAATAAATTGGAATGAAATAAGTGGGAAGCAAGACATTGAAAAGAAACTTGTTCAGATTCAAAATAGTTCAAAATAATTTGAAGTTCAGAAAAGCCTACTCCGACATTGTTTGTCTTCCATTTTTCTTCCCCCAATTATAGTCAGGGGTTAAACATTAAAACAGCACCTCAAGCAAGGCTTGGGAAGACCCCTGCAAAGTTTTTTATCTTGGCTAGAAACTAGTATTTTCAAAAGGATCTTAGACCAACAGAGCTACTGCCTTTAGCTCTGGCTGATCCTAACTGGCCTTGATTTGTTCTGCCACCCATATTCAAAGACCACTCTCAGGAACTCGGCCTTTCCAGCAGTGACCCCAGACCCCCTCTCTGGGCCAGTGTAAGGCCAGGAGAAACTGTGCATCGCCAGTTATGTAGCTTACAAATAAGAAGTGAATTAGTGTCCCAGCGGCAGGTCCTCATGCAGAGGCCACAGCTGGTCCCATGCTCCTCTGAGTCCAGGGAAATCCTGCCTTGAACAAGCAGGCAAGTGGGTTCACGGTGTCCCACCATGATAGCCAGGGGCAAGGGTAGAGGAGGAGCAAGCACTGCAGTTCCTGCAAGGAAAAGGAGCAGCAGGGCAAAAGCGCATGGTGATTTCAATCACCAGATTGTTCCTTTTTCCTCCCTTCCCTCAAGTTGCAAAAAAATAAAAGTCTATGCGATTTTAATAAGACAGAGGCTATTTTAAACTGTAATATAGAATTACAGTTTATAATATAACAAATATTTGGTTTGCCATTGATACACTTCTCATGCATACACATCACCTGGTACAGGTCCGTGACACATCGAAATATCCCAAGGTTATAAGTGGATATCAGCACAGCACCTCCTTTTAGCACACCCACGTTATTTTATTAAGTTAGTTTTCCGAGAGCCAGTGGCCACCTGGACTTGCATGTCTGCAGCATATGTGAGAGGAAAAGAAACACGCAAGAGGTAATGTGAAGCACCAGACATGGAGCATAGCTTCTGTCTATTCAAGTAAATCACCGGTGCTCCTCAAACTGAGCCAAAGCACTCTACCACCACCTCCTTCAGTACACTGAGGGACTTAAAAAATGTAATCTCTGTTTTGCCTGTGGAATCCACAAGTTTCGTGTTAATTTTGCAGTAGAACTCCTTAGTGCAGCAGTGAAAAATTGATTCATGTGTATTAGCCACTGGAGTTAAGGAGAGCAGGCCGAAGAGACAGCCAGAGTTGGAGATTCATGAATTTCAGTCAGCAGTTCAGTTACTGCTTACAGTTACCCTGTTTTCTACCTTAACTCCTAAATCACACAGCCCAAAAATTACTTTTAATAAATTCCTCATTAAAAATATGACTTCTGCTTGAGCCAGAGCCTGCATCTTTGAAATACCCAGTCTTTTTTGTTAAGTATCAAAAATTGATAGAAAACTCCATCCAACCAGATCATGTTTTATTTGGGAATAAGTTTTGTTCATAAGGCTCTTTTTCTAACCTTCAAATGTCATTCTTTAAATTTAGCTGCATCCCTTCTCAAATATTAAAAAATGACTATGACCATAAATCTTTCTGATCTAGATGATAGTAGCAGGCTTCATCTTACTTAGCTTTAAGTGTCTAACAGACAGTTATCTAAATCCAAGTCAGCTTTGTGTGCTCTCTTCTGCATCAATAATAATAGAAAAAGTCTTTTTGCAGGAGATTCATCTGTTATCTTCAGACAGCATGAACTCTCTGAACATGCCAACTTCAAATCTTTTACCAAAAGCAAGCCTGGAAGACCAGCTTAAGCCAAGACAGCTGATTATTAGATACCTAAAGCAGGGTGGAGGGGATCCTACCCTTGTTTACAATGCTCAGAACACTTAATGCTTTTACTGCATTAACTTATTTCAGTTCCTTTAGTCTCCCAATAAAAGAGTTTCCCTCTCTAAAAAAAAAAAAAAAAAAAAAAAATTATTTTAGCTCTTCTCTGAAACTCTGTGCTAGGAGTCATCTGTTTATATGTCCCAGAAGCAGGCTTGGCTTTTTGGCTAGAGGAACATGCTGGACACTCGTATATCTATGGCATGATGGTTCCTTTGTTCTTGTCTATAGGGGTCTGATGTACAGTTAATGTTTTAGCATCTGTTGCATCCGAACTGACCAAAACTAGTGGCAACAAAGCATTCAGACAGAGCTGTTAATAGCTTAGGTATTAAGAATTAAGAATCAGCACCACTGGTCATTGATACAGTCAATTCCTTAAATCTTACTCAAAAGACCTATCGGATTTCTAAATTAACAAGCTGTACAAAAGGTGTAGGACCATAGCTTAAGACAAATTTACTGGTATACATGGTAAAGGGGCCCTAGGGAATGAGAAAATTCAGTCTCTACAGCTGTAGCTGGTCTTAGTATTGTGGCTTCCTGTTTTCAGCAATTAATCTCAAAAAGGACAGTGCTCTTTCATACCTTACCATTTATGGTTACAGAAAGCTTCGTAATAGGGGAACTAAGCTAGGAGTTCAGCCACAGCAAAGCAAACCCAGAGAAGTACAGGAAAGGAAAAAAAATAATAATAAAAATCCCTTTCAGCTCTAAGTTCCACTACTATCCCAAGTCTGTCAGGTAACAGAAGTTTTTTCATCAGAGAAAGAAGCATTTCATCAAAAACAGTAAGTATATTTCTAAGCAACCGGTTTTCCTTGGGAGCATGCAATAGCTTTGGGTTTTGAGAAGTACAGTGTTTTTGGAAGCAACAATCTTTCTAAATCTGCAGCACTATGGAGGACAGCCCAGGTAGCCCACATGCTACAGAAAAGTTAAGTTGTTCTCTCTTTTGTAACTGGAATCAATCTGATAATTCTCCACAGTTATTAGCAAAGGTAATGGTAATATTTTCACAAACAACAGAATCTTAGGAGTCTGCAGCCCATATGAAATCACAGCTTTTATTCATTTTAATGATAATACACCTTTACTCTTAGGCATTTCATGGCTTTGGGTGTTCAGCATTCTTTTAGAGGCTGTGCTTGTCTACCTCCAATTAAGTTAAGAAGGAACCAGGCTCTTGAACTCTTTCAGGCTTCCCTGATATCTACTCTTAAATTGATTCATTCTGTGCAGCCCTGTACTGCACAGAATCCAAAAGAAGCACTCTAGAAAAAACTTAAGAACTGCTGAACTGAACAAGTAACTTTTCTTTTTTTTTTTTTTTTTTTTTTTTTTTAAGAACCACCAGGTTTAAAAGCTAACTCTTAAACAACTGCATAGGTTTTTAAACAAAAAAGCTAACTTCTTCAATTCACTCTAGTCTCACATCAGGTAATCAGTTCATTAATAAAGCAAAATGATACAGCATATTCATAAAATAAATGTAGTTGTATCATGTTACACAGTCAAAATATTGCTGCTTCAGGTTTCCAAGACAGCTGCATGAGTACATGGCAGAATCTTTTTTCCTGTGCACATTTCCATTGAGGTTCAGCATCACCTTATTCTGTAACACACACAGTATTGTAGTCCCAGATGCACAGAATGCTTTTTAGGTAATGGGTTCTTATCAATTTGCAATGAATAAAATCGGTGTTCCCTGGCCCCAGCACCCCTGGCAACAGCAGACTGCTACCAGCAAGAAATGCATATAAATGCTGGAGTAAGAAATGGAGGGCGGGGAGAGAGGAAGCAAGTGCCAACACAAATGTAGGTTTGAGTTCAGGCCTGTTGTCTGGGGTGTAAGTGGTGGGGCAGTAGATGAGAAAAGGATGAAGGCAGGATTGAAACAGAAAGGAAGAAGAATCTAAGCAGCGTTAAAATACTCATGGCAACACGTAGGCAAGTGTGAGTGATAAAACTAATTCTAGGCAGAGACAGTAGTAAATATGTAAGCTGTGCAGCTCTGCCACAGTAGCATAACCAGTACAGAGCTCATATTTACAGATCTAAAACTTACGATTGCCTTCTGTTTCCCACACAAAGTACTTGGCCAATAAACTGGCAACAAATACTATGCTCCTCTTATGCACCCAGCAGAGCCAGCAATTTTTATGTTGTCCACAGAAAGTGTTTTGAGAATAAAACAAGGTGACTAAAGTGGCACTTGACAGGAGAAAGCAATGGCAATTTTGTATGCAGAGGCAGTAGAGACCAAAGGGTCCAGTCTTGTTTAAAAACTCTTCATTGCTTTAGAGATGCAGATGACTTGCATCACTCTTCTTGGTGTGATGTAGTATTAGCACTTGATGCTCATTTGAAAGCAATACATAAATGCTCACTGAAAATTCACCATATGGTGTAGGATAAACCAGCTCAAAAAATGACTAGCTTGCTGTTAATGTTTATTCCAAACTTAAATTTGAGAGAAGGATTTAGCACCCTTTCTTCAGCAGGCGAGCAAGATGAATTCATCAGTGCTACCAATACTGCCATACCCAAGTTAAGAGCAGCCTGGAATAGCTCGAGAGAGAGTTCCCATCCAAACTCATGGAGGTCACAGCACTGGAAGCTCCTCAAGAGATGGGGGAGGAGGAGGCAGAGACTTCCCACTGAGTGACAAAGATGTCTACTGATCAAAACAGGGGACTCTATTCTCAACCTGAGCAGATGGCATCCCTAGGATTATCACCAGCAGCTGTCAATGCAGTGATTATACATTGAAATTGCACAGCTAATGTACTGTATAATTTAACTAGACTGAAGAAGATTAGGGAGAGGGAACATTATGAAAAGATTTGGAGCTTATATTTTCCTAATAATTATGGAGGCATCCCACAATCTTCAGTGCAAAAGATACATTTAGATTTGCTCTTGAAGGCCGGACTAAAACCCATGTTATACACTTCAACATCTTCCAATTCAAATACGCTCAGAGACTTCCTGGGCCAATCAAGTCCTCTGCAGTGCTTCATTTTTCAAAGATTTAATGAGTTTGTCAGAGGAAACACTTAATTAGCTCCTTCAACATTCCTCCTTATACATTGACAGAGCTAGGAGACGGAAGAGAAGAATTTTTAATCTGAAAAAAATTAACCTTTTAAACAATGGGGAAATTCAAATAAATATGTTTTTCTACATGCATACAGTATTCCTTTGTCTTGAGAAAATGCAGGATTTTCAGCACAAAAACATAAGAATATTGATGTATGAAAGGAAAAAATAATGAACATGGGGTTTCCTTCACTGACTTGAGTTTCCTCTTAAATTATTCTGCAGTTGCCTGCTGGGGTTAAACCATGACATGCATGAAATAGTGTTACAGATTTTTCTGGTCATCTAAATTTTAAAGCATAAAAAAATGCAGCAGGAAATATATATTTCAGTTTTAGGGACCACATTTACAACTAATCTGGTGCAGCAACACAACAGTGACACGAGCACCTCTAATTTACACTGGCTGAAGGCCTAGCCAGTTATTTTTTATGTTTATAGAAGCACTCGGTGGGATATTTTTAGACCAATCTTTCTTGTTAACATTCTCTGCATAATTCATATGTCCTTATTCTCTTTGGGGCGGAGCAGACATCCGAACTGGGGGAGCAAAGGCAAACAGGATCACTCAGCAGCCCATGCAGAGAGCCGGGGTCAGGCAGCCCAGCTGGTGTCAGGATAGGGAACAACACTGCACATAATGCTTGGAAAACCTCTTGGCCACTTGTGAAAATTTCCAATTTATACAAATGAATTCTTTGTGTGTCTTAAAGAGGCAGTCTGCAGTTTAAAGTTACTAAGAAGTATGAGCTTACTGGTACTTCTGCTGCATATGTGGCTGACATTCAAGCAGACTGATGGGGCAATTACATTTCTTATTAATTCTTTGCTTAGTAGTCCCACAGTTCTTGTTTTCCATATAACAAGGGGTCTGATTACCCCACTATTTCTCAGCATAACTAGGACAGCTATGTAAACATTATGGTTCATCTAAAACTCAAGAGATTAACAGCACTAAGCCACTAAAAGTTTTCCACGAGTCATGGTGGCAGTACCAATCTTTCACTTTTTCATTTTCCCACAGAACAAATTAAGGATTAATCACTGTTACTTCATGTAAGAATTTCTTGCTAGCAATACAGGTTTTCACTTGTTTATCATTAGCTTCCCACTGTGTTATGAGGAACTGCCACTCAGGTACCACTTGGTCTCAGGGCTCATGCTCCAGGACCGATGATGTTCCTTTATTCCATTTTGCCCTCTGACCAAGCTGCACAATAGGTAAAGGAGAGTCAGTTTAATATCAATTGGTCTTAAGGTGCTGTGTTGTACAGTGTTCCAATACTTTAAATGTTTTGGAATTCTTTGTTTTTTGAAAATGATATTTCCACTTTTCCCACACAGAACTAAAAGAAACGACAGAAGTTTCCAAGGAACAGTCACTACCGACATTTACCCAAGTTTCCTTGTGGGGGACACGTGCCTCTGTGCATGGTTTTACAGAAGCATGCAGGCACGGCACGAGCACGCTGACAGTGCTTGATGCCAGATGTTCTATTTATAGCCCCATAGACCAAGAAAAACACAATACAGCCTTATTTAAGCTTATTAGCTCATATTCTGTATTAAACTCAAATGCCAGTAAGCAGCTAAGGTTCATCTTACGACAATTTCCAATTTAAGATGCTTCTTACAATGCCAGTGAATTGTACACGATCATTAGAAAAAACAATTCCCCTCAAAATGCTGTATGCAAAATTCACAGTGGATACTGAAGTTTTATTTAAAGTGGAATTAAATATGGAACTGGACAAAACTCAGTATTCCAAAAACAGTAACTCTTTTGTTCCTAGGGACACCTCAGAACAGCCTTTCATTTTGATATTATGTACTAGCAACTTTAAAATATATACTTAAAAAATTCCGTAACTAGCCCCGAGTTATGCTAAATGACCAAAGCTGTTTTACTGTCCATAGACTTCTATATTTTTATTGTTAATAACACTAACATTCAGGTGTTATAGTAGTTTAAAACCAGTAGCATTTCAATGTTCAAATACTTCTTTCCTTTGATCATTAAACAGTCAAAGTAAGGCACTTTTACCAGTGAAAAACAGAACTAATAGGAAAGAAAGCAACATTCAGATTATATTCACATTCATTCTTTCAAGAGCTGATGGTGTCTTTATCTTGTCTGTCACCAAACTCGGTGTTGTCCCCTGCCCCCAGTAACACTTCACAGCTCTGCCAGTCTGGGGCAGCCGGGAGACCATCTACTCATGGTTAACCTGAAAAGCCCATTTTCTAACTTTGGCTTGTGCTTGTCTTAACTGTATATAAACTTAAGTCTTGGTATTTGCTCCATTGCTTAGCTGAAGACAGGTGGATTTAGGCAGGGATCACACTATCCTGAAGGCCAGCCGGTAAGGATACACACTACATAGTTGCACACACCTGAAGCTGAAATCCTGACAATGCACCAGCTACTGCATGAAGCGGTACACCGTTGTCTTGCACATGGGGACAGGACTGAAACCTGTTTCGGCACGTACGTAATATATTTTCCTTTTCTCCTTCTGCTCTTTCCTCCCTTTCTCCCAAAAAAATCCACACAAATCTTGCCAGTCTCATTATTTGCCATAACTATGGCTTGCACCATGTTTTCATGAAAAAACAAACCCCCACAAACCTTCAGTTACAGCTGTCAGTGCAACAGATACTGGTGATGGGTTGAACTCTCAGTGACTGTTAAGGCTCGTTTATATATTAATCCTATACATCAGTCATACTGATTTAACAGCATATGGATTCACAGCAATTATTTTCAGATTCTCTTCATCAAAGCATTAGCAAGATAATTTAAAATGCTATTTGGCAAGGGAGTTGGGGGGGAAATGCCAGTTGCTCCCGAGCTCAGGTTCAGACAGCTCTGCCTAAGAGTTCCCCTGGTGTTACACCAACACCAGCACTTCACGGTTTACACTCTCCCGCTAGTGCCAGCGGTGGTCCTGACCTGGTGCTTGTGGTGAAACAATAGCAGTTTTAACTGCTGTGTTTTCTAATCCTGTTCAATTGTGTTTGGTGGCATCATACTACTTCTGCCCAGAAAACACAGCTTTTCTCCGCTATTTGATTGGACATCAAGTTTTGAGCATCCCCAAATGGGCAAGGCCAAACAACAAACATGCAGAAGTTGGAATCGGGCACCTCAAAAGTTAAATTTTAAATTATTTCAGCTCTTTTGAAATAAGACAACCACATTTCAGACTAATGCAGAAGAAAAGGCATAACGTAAAAAGGATTCTACTTTGGGAGGATTTTCCCTTCACGCGGCCTTTACCAATACACCACACAATATCTCTCACTTCAGAGAAGAAGCAACATAAAATAGACTGAATTAAGGCTGAGGACAATTGGGCTGTTAACAGAACTCTCCCCAAAAGTAATCAGGTTTTCCTACCCCATCTCCTAGCCTCCCCACACACACACACTTTTTAAAGTACTATATGGTAAATATCAGAAAGTGAAAAAGAAGTCTACTGATAACAAAAAATACAGTAACTTTTTTTTTTTAAATTCTAGTTTTTGCAAAAGTGGGACTGTTCCTCCATGGGATACATTATAGTTCAGAAACTTGTTACACAACTGTGATACCTGTAGCAAATCCTAGTCATGTTTTCCCTCTCCTTTCTGTATTTTATTTTATACCAGAAAGAGATTGTTCAGATTTCACAACTCTAAATCATGTTGGGAAAAAAGTTGGTGACTGCACAGAAGCGAGGGGAGACAAGAGCCCTGTGCCTGGGATTGGGAATGGTCACGTGCTCCATGATGATGTACTTTTTTATTGGAATCACCATTGTGCCATTCTACACTAAAAGGTAATAACAGTCACTTGTTTATGAATACCAAGCTATTTCTTTTTCCTGTCAAATACAATTATTAAAACAGTGCCAAAATATGTTAGTACCTTGTACAATAAATAAACAATACGTTCTTGAAGAGCTCATAAGAATTTAAGACAAAAAAAGAGAAAGAAAATGTGAGCTAAGAAATCATCAGGCATTTACAGGTAAGTACAAGAAAGAGACAAAATCCTGCAAATTCATGCAAAAGGTCCATGTAATAAAGAGATGGCGGGGAGGGGGCGGGTGGTGGAAACATGGGAACTGATCTGAGTTCTGAGAATTAGTGAATGAAATTAGTCAAAATATTTCTGAGAGATCAAAAGCTCCACTATGCTCAGCCAGATTTCAAATAATAAGGTCAAGCTTTACCAGTGTAGTGTACTTCCAAATATTTACTACCAAGCATTAAAATCCATAGCAATTTTTCTTTCTTGAATAACATTTGAAGCTGATTACAGATGGGGTTAGAATCTGACTTCAAACCACAGAATGCGTAATAAACAACAACAAAAAAAGCTTTCCTGCACTGCTTTCCTATGGCCGCCCTTCACCAGGCACAGCCATTGATTTGGGGTGGGCAAAGTGGACCACAGCAGGATTGAGGAGCCATGAACTCTACCCATGCCACCACCCACAGATGCCTCTCCAGCATGCGACTCATAACAGACACTGTTAACGCATTTAAAAGCAATACCTTTTGGTTTGTTTTTGTAGTGTTTGGACAACAGAAACTATGTGCAAGGTACTCAAAGCCAACATCAAGGACAAAGTTCTCTGCCCAAACAGCGAAGGCTCAGAGGAGGAGGATATCTTTCCCTATCCCTGTCTACAGGTGTGGGTGAATCTGACAGCCTCAGGACAAGAGGTTATGCTGTATCAGACTGAAGATACACTGGAAACAAATCCTAAGGTACTTGCAACACCAACTGAATAAGTGCTCTCTGCTGCTATCTAACACCTTTGAGGAAAAGGGGTGATTGTTTTTAAACCAAGCAGCAGAGTTAGAGTAGGGGTTGTTCATCTTTTACATGTTAATGTCTGTGCTTAGACCAAGGCATTTTTAAAATATTCCAGAAATTACACAGTTTTAGATTTTGTTTTAAACATTACATCAAACATTAAGTTAATACTCATTAAGCAATCACACCAACTAAACATGAATATTTAACATTTATGAACATTTAAAAATATGTAAATCTCTGAGTTGAAGACCAATGGTAAGAAATAGTTTATAAGCTGTGGCTTGTTCAGTTGGTTGTTGAATTATCACAGGAGAGACCTGAAGTTAAAACGGTCCTAAGTAAGAGCACAAATCCCAATTTTACTTCCATTTTAGGTGTGTGATATGAAGCAGGGAATAAAGAAAGCAGGGAAAGGGGAAAATGAGGGTACTGTTGGGAACATGCTGCACATCTTAGACAAAAAGGAGAAACAAATCAGTAATTTTGGAAGACAATCAACCAGAAAACTCATGTGTCTTTGGTCTGCAGCTGTTTCTGGCAGGCATGGCAGCAGAAACCTGGACTCATGGAGAAGGCAGTCGATCGTTTTAGGGATCTCTTCCCCAGTGGAGGAGCACAGACCATGCGTGGGACAGAAATGTGGGTGCACAGTATTCATTTGGCTTTAGAGATGTGGGAAAGACTGGGGAAGGGGAAAGAGTAGGGTGTTATCCCTTTGTTTCTGCCAGTGTTTCTGCTTGGGAATCAGCAAAGAGCTCAACATTTTTAGGCTTGCTCCCTCAACAACCAGAAGCGCTCCTACAGGTTCACTGTCCCAAGGAAGGTCAGGTTCAGTTCAGTTCCAAAACCACAAGTATTTCAGAGGTCTTATTCCAGCTCAACACTCCCTAAGGGGACAAAAAGTGAAATTCAGATCTCGGATGCCCAAGACTGAAACACTTCCAGAATCCAAAATAAACATGCTCAGACTACAAGTGCTCATCTTCTTAAAGGAATTATGTAGATTAGAGTTTCACACAGTGCAAACCTGATAGCATAAAACACTTAAGCTGAAGAGAATTTTGCTAGCTAATGCCTATCTTTATAGTGACTATCTCAGCAAAAGCTACATACAATGAAATAGCAAAGCAGAAATTATCCACTGTAGACTGAAACAAGAGTCTTGTTCACTGCAAGAGGAGGTGATTTGCTGATTCCCTATCATTTGCATTGCTGCAAGTACAAGCCTTCAGGTCAGGAACCATCCCCTTTCTGCCTTGGCCAGTTTCCAGCTTAAGACACCTGAGCATTATTATGTATGCAAAATAATATGGCAGAAAAGAAAGTGTTATGAACAACAACAACAACAAAAATTAGTCCTTCAAAGTCTAATAGTATTTCCACTGAAGACTAAATAACTTTGCGTTATTACTACAGGTCAAAATAGTTCTGTGTTATGAGGACAAGTAGGAAGCCTCCAACAGCTGTGCTTTCCTCTTATTTGTCTACAAGTTACAGCCAGAGGTGCACAGTGAAGCAACTTCATTTTCCTGCACACTGACAAGCCAGTTCTGAATTTCCACACAGCTAACACATTTCTGCTGTGGTGGTGCCAAGAAGCTCTATTAGGAATCCGAGCTTGGCACTGTAATAATAAAGTGACAGTCCCAAAGACTGCAGTTTTATTTCAAGCACTTATGTATTATTGGTTTCCAACAACATTGCTCCAACCTGTAAATCTGCAGACTGAGGGCATAGACACACTGACAGAAACACAGGGAAGCATAGCAAATGTGTTATGGACATAAGGAAACCAGGACTATCTCCAGGGATGTTAGCCAAACGACAGAAGATTTTGTCAGTACTAGCACGTTTGTTTTACTCAATCTGACTTAACTACAAACCCTGCATTAGAGTATCTGTTATAATGAATGACCTTGCTTTCTTATTCCAGTGCTCGTATGTCCCAGGCAAGTTGGAGAACTCTAAAGAAGTTAAAGCACGAATAGAAACAATTGCAAGCAATTTCAAAAAATACCAGACTTTCCCATGCTACTATGACCCAGGAGGAACGCAGACCAATGTCATTTTAAGCAGACTTTATCCCCCAAAAGGCCTCCTCTTTGCTTTCCTTTGGCCTACACTCATGTTTACTGGTGGATGTCTGATTATTGTTCTGGTAAAAATTAGCCAGTATGTTTCCGTTCTTTCTGCTTGGCAGTAGAAAATAAATATCTAGCATAGATTGTTGCAAGATATTAAAAGGTCCTTTGTTCTGCCTGTCTTTATCTGCATTTTGTGACTTTTAATATACCGAGTGTCAATCCAAGGGCAGGCATTCCAGAAAACTGAATGGCACCCACTATGGATGGTAGTCCATTACATGAGGACAAAATATGAAATTTATGAGATATTTGCAGGCATTCCTGGGAATCAGAGCACAGACTGAGTTACTATCTATTGTTTCCTTGGGTTTTCTGAGGTACAGTTACTTCATAGAGCTACAATTCAATTTTACTACTACACTCTTGTTCCACATTTTAGACAGACACCTAATTTTCTGTCTGGTTGAGACCAGTTGGCACCAGATCCATATACATCATTACAGGCAGACACACCCTTTATATACTTCATTACCGATACAGTATGTATTCACGGCATACTCTTCATGTCTGTTGAGAAAAGAAGTTTTGTTATGGTCCAGAGAGATATTTGTTATTGTGGATCTCTCTGCTTTTGGGAAAGGGGAGGGGGAAAACCACCCAAAAACAAAATATACACACACAGACATTACAGAGTTCACACTCTAAACATCTAACACCAATTGTATATAATGAAATATATCCATAAAGTATAGGGTATGGTAAAGAAGCTTATATTAGAAGTACATTTTTGTATTTAACTCAAATCATAGCTTTGCTTTACTTTGAAACAAGTGTACCACTCAAGGAAGGCTACCTGCCTGCCATTTGCATATATTATAAAACTCTTCAGGAAAGGAAGTCACGATATAAAGAATATGATTATGTAGTAGAAAACATCCATGATGTCTTACTAAATACAGTAATTGAACATAACCACAGAAGTTTGCATGCTTAGCACAAAGATATTTCAGAATAGAGACATGTTTATTTCTAGCACCAAGACTCTTAGGAATGCTCCGATGCACATATAGACACATTTTCTGTTCTCTGAAAATAACTCTGTTTCTCTCAGCCAATTTTCAAATTGCTACTGGACACAGGAGGAACATAAGATACTTCCTGCATGCTGTATTTGACTGGCACTTAGGACAAAACTAGTCCAAGCTTTTTTTTTATCACACAGCTGATGAATTACATAGCAGGTATCATTCACAGGGAAATTTCAGGGCTTAGATACAAATTTAGATTCATTAAATTGTAGTGGAAAAAAGTTATTCTCATCAATGTGGTACAATTCTCTATTGTTTATTGTAAAAAAGAGGAAGGCTGAAATATTAACTCATTATGTGCATTTTCCCACATTACTAATGAAACAGTGTCAGAATTTGCTTTTCATCATGATCAGCAAATCAAAATTAGACCAGGATAGCACAAAAAAGCAGTTACTAACATCAGCAACACTTGTTCAACATGCAACCTAATACCTGTTGAAGCTAATGCACTGTACTGGTACCAAAAGAGGTGAACAAGCTAGCTGTAAATAAACAGAGACGTTTATTTACTAGGCTCTTTGAAAGCTTTATTCCAAATCTTGCTTTTCAGCAGTTTAAAAAGAGTATCTAGTTTGCAAACTAGAACTTGCTCATGACTACTCTACACTCAGTCCAGCAAATCAGTAGTTCCCACCCACCTTGCTCCCTCTCAGTTCAGCAGAGGTGAATGAAGGTTGGATGTTGTTGTTCCTTCTAATGGTAGTCCTCGCTGCCGCATTCACTCATGAGTCAGTAACTTGCCTCTGAAGAGCAGAAGCTCTTGATCTTGCTGAGCTCAGAACTCAGCATGAAATGCAAAGACCAAGAGCTCCTGCTTCTGACTTCCACCTTGGCTTCCCAAGACCACCCCCTAAAGCCACATCCTCTTCACATCCCTGCTCATAGTTATCCCTGATAGCAGTAGATGAAAATTTATTGGGAGTGCAAGCTTTGTTTCCAGATTTACCTCTACCAAAAATAAAGCGAGTCAATTATTACATGAAAACAGTTATTTCCCTCCAATGTGTACATGGGAAATGTACATTGCAAGTATATGAAGAAACACACAAATTTTGTTCTTCAATAAAGTAGCATTTCCTATTTAGGCAGGAGATATTCCAAATGAAAACAGCCAGTGCAGGGGAGAAACCACACACAAATGAGGAAACTCCATTGTTTTGGACTCTTGCCAAACTCAACTTCCTCTTTTGCCCAAATGAAACGGGGGATTTAAATGCAAAAAGCCAAATATTCTAAGGTAGAATACAAACACATAAAACATATAGGCACCACAGAAGTCTTTTCTTGTTTTTAAATAATGCTTTGCCCATGTACACAGTGCTGGTTATTTTCTACAGTGCTGAGAAAGTTTAATGTTATAGATATTCTTTTTCCTTCACATTTTCAGTGTCTTTTAAGTCGAAACTAAGCATTTTAACAGTATGCCAGGTTGCTGAATTACTATTGAACTTTTGTAAACATTTTTCAATTCTTTTTCCATCTGCAAAAGTTGTAATTCACTAGAGTGAAGTTTTAATAACACTCTCTATGCTTCTTACAGCAGCACACAAGGAAGCTATATAGCCTTTAGGGGGTTTTGTTTGGTTGGAGTTTTTTTAGTATTATTGGATTATACCATCAAGTATACAATAAATCTGATAAGTAAAATGCTATTTTTCTGAGATCCAGGAAAACACTTCCCTTGAGAAGTGCTTCAATACAAGCAGTGACCATTGCAGTGACAGATGTACACAACTCACTTTCTCAAGGCAGAGTAAATGATCAAGGTATACATTACAGCATGAAAACTCCTGCCAGGGGAAGAGAAGTGGCAGTACAAGCAGCTGGAGATTAAATTCATACTTGAAATCTGACTACAAATAGCTTTCACCAGCATTGATGCTTAGACCACAGTAATAGTGCTTGAGTCGACTGGAACATACTTTAGTTGTGCAGACCCTTTATATGTCTATATGAATAATATTGTTTTGCTGAAACTATTAGAAGTCCTATTTTTCAAGTGCTGGGCACACACTCTCAGGAGTAGTTTTTCTTCTTGATGCCAAATAAGGCTTGGACATGGTGATTCTACTGTTGGAAGATGGAAAAGAACAAAAACTCCAGCACTATTCTTGAGGGACCTAGTATTTCTCCTAGGAAAAACAAAAACAAACCCCCACCAAAAAACAACCCATGATTGCAAAAGGTTGTAAAGTGAAGCTTATCCCATAAAAGGGGAGCTATTTTTCTGGATGAGGTAGATTCAGCTTTCATCAGCTTTTAATAAGACCACCTTTCTCCAACTTTGACAAGGCAGCAACAATGGCAGCTTAAGAGGAACCTATGGGACACCGATTGACTAAGAAGCCACCCGTGAGTCACCAGCATGTTCTTAATGTACATAAACAATAGCAGGTACCTTCTGGCTACTTCTGACAATTTTGATTTAAATATTCTGCTAACTGGTGCTATTTTTGTTACCTGATGCTCAAAGCATCAACAGGACAGTTAACATAGAGAAGACTCTGGTCCCCAAAGATTCCTTCCTCATTGCATAAACCCACTGCACTTGACAACAAGATACCTTCCAACTGAGTAACCGGTACTTTGTTCTTAGTTTTTGGTTGGTTTGGAGTTTTTTTTGTTTTGTGGTGTTTTGTTTTTTAATAAGGAAATGAAGAAAAACTTAACAAAACCAATTTGGGGTCTCTAGACTATTTACTACTCAGAAGCCACACAAAACAATTCAGATATTTTACTTCTGGAAATTTCCATAACAGAAAAAAATAGCATTTAGGGTTAGCTGGATGACTCCGAATTTACAAGCTGGCTTGAAGTTAGAAAAGATTTTAATACAGGAAAAATAATGATAAGTATTGGAGGTGGTTATCCTTTGTTCACAATAAAAAGGGTTGGTGGCTGGCACAAAGGCTGTAGGCCAGCCATACAAACCCCATGCAGGAAACAAGTTTGACGTATAAGCACATAGCTGTTCTTGGTCAGAAGGCGAAATTGGGAATCATCTCCAAAGTTCCTCAGGAGCTCGAGGGCACAAGGGGAACACCAGAGGATCTGCAGAGCATACTGCTCTTTTTCCCCCCCTAAGTTATTTGTAAATGGTAAAAATGCTAAGAATACATGTAGGGTTTTTTTTGTTGTTGTTTAGTTCTCCTGGAGCAAGCTTTCTTTTACTGTGCTGCTATAAGACGTGTCGGGTTTGATGAATATAAGTTATACTGGGGAGTTGCAATATTAGATGTTTTTCTCCTTGTTGACCCCAATTCTCCACACTTTCAAGAGCATTAACATAAAGGAAAAAGATAGCAAAGATCAGACAGAGGTGGCTATACTCAACTTCCACATAAAATAGTCAGTGAAATACAGATTAAAGAAAGCGTCTATTTATTATTATGCTTCACTAGAAGAAATAGCAATGGAAAAAATCTTGTCAACGTTGAAGGACTGACAAGCTGTTCTTTCAAAGCTTCCTAAAAATACCTATACGTCTCTTAAGTAGATACAAGTAGTCTCATTACACCCTGCATTTCGTTCCCTAGAAGTGTTATATGACATTTGCACAGAAATTAAGCTGTCATATGGGTAAAAACATTCAAACACTGCCATACCCAAACCAGCATAGGTATGTTCCCCTTTTCTCTTTGATCACATACCTCTAATAAATCCAAAAATGTGATGTTATCTTTGCTAGATATGCGTTACTGCAATTGCCTTATCTAGGAAAACCAACTTTTTTAAGATGTACTTTCTACTTCTTACCTCTTATAATTCTAGGCAGATTTTCAGAAAGTCTCAACATGCTGAACAAGTTATTGTGTATTCAGCAGCAAGTGCAAGTAAGGAGAGCACCTGAAAATAATTCAACTTTAGTAAAAAGGTAACACAAGATTAATATTACAGATGGGGGGCAGGGGAGAGAGTTGTTTGTAAGGGTGCATCTCTTCAGTAAATATTTTTGCCACACTTGGAACAAGACAACCTGAATGAAGTAAATATAGGCTGTTTAGTCCAATCAAACTTAAGGCCATTCTTATATAAACTCTTTGAATAGTCTTTAAATAATTTCATTCATATGCTTTAAAGTCTAATGAGAGAGTACAACACATTAAAGAGGTGTCTCCAATAAAAGCTCAAAGATAGTGGTTGAGCAAAAAAATCATGTTTGATAGTTTGCTAAAAGCATGGCATAATTTTCTCTCTGCTGGAACTTTTAATAACCTTAGGGGGCACTTATGGGGGCACATTTTTGGCTCAGACGTGAGCCACATGTGTAAGCCGCTCAGTGCTGTGGCTCAGCATGCGGACACGCTTATTTGTAAAGTATAAAGAAATCTTGACTTCTTTTTGGAGACTACTCTTAATAATCACATGACCCCTAAGTCAACAGGGCTGTCAGCCTCAGCAGCCTGAAACCATAGGACCAGACTTTAAGCCTAGTTTACAGAAAATAATTACCACCTCTTGGCTCATGAAATAGTTGCAGTGAACAAATGCCTCCAATTAATTATTCTTAGGCTATATAGATTGACAGAAAGATGATGATTGGAGAGGCCTCAAAATTGAATTACCCTCTGATTTGTGGGGAGGAAATCCCCACAACCATGGCTGAATCTTGTATACCCAGAATAATGTGAAGACAGTCCCTACTGCAGCCTATAAAATACACAGCTAGGATGAAACAGATAAACGACGTGAGTAAATAAACTCATCTGGCCTGTCTAGAGTTTTGGCACCACAGTTGTTGCCCTTACTGCACTTTTTTTTTTTTTTTAAGATGATGTTCGACTTGTTACATAGAGGTACTGTTGTGTGAATAAATGTTTGCTACCTTTACTTAAACATACAGTTGTTTTTTTTCTATGATCCTGGAGCCAATAACAGGAGTAGGGGAACCAACATCTTTTTATCCGTATCTGTCAATGGTTGGAAAACCAGGGAGTTACAACTGCAAAACCTAGATGTTTAGCTAACCAAGAGAGACTTGAACTCCTAAAGGTGAGGGAATTGAGGTGATTCACTGCTGACAAAGAGATCACAGCAACACCTGATCAAGATTCCTCTTTCTCCAGCTCTGACCCCTTACCACATCAAACTTTTTTTCTTGGACTTGACATGAAGGAATAACTAGCCCTTTAAAGGAATACTTGCATGGTTGTTGGGCGGGTGGGGGGAGTGGTTTTTTTAAGCCTTCTGCATATACATATTTATCAGACAGACTGTGACAACAGAAATGAAACCTGTATAAAGAATTCTGTATCAAGCAATTCATTCAGAATACAGCATTGAGGCAGCTGCATAAAGATATACATTAATAGAAGCTTTAAAACAGCTTATAAGAGTTTTAGTCTGCCTTTGCACAGATAAAAATTTGAAAAGTCTCCATTGTTCCTTTTATAGCTACTGATGTTCCCCTCTATAGCCACTGAAATGGTTCTTCATGCCTCACTAGTGGACAGGAAATAATTCATTGCCTTCTCAGCTGCGTTCAGTAGAACAATGAAATAGCACCAATGAATAGAACTTTTAAAGGTGTTAAAATATGGTACAATCAAATTACCTGAACCTGAATAACATATCATTTACTCTTCAGAAGTACCATGTTAATGTGGAGACTCAACACACTATAAGCAAATTCAAGTACACCCCCATACCTCAAGAAAAGAATTTGGGGTTCTTTATGGTCAGGTAAAAGCACTGTCTATCGTTTGATTCTTGCCCAAAGAACTCCATACAAGCAAATAATTTAGACTGGCAGATTCAAGTCGTCCTGGCAGGACTGAGGTTATGAACCTATGCTGTTGTGCCCTGCCTGCACCCATAGAGCATTCTCAACTTCCCAATATTCTTGCAGTGTACTTTGGGGCAGATTAGCTGGCCTGAGAACAAGACAAAATTGCCCAACCAACTGTAATGGTTCCTGGCAGCTTCTATTCTGTGAAGTTGTAACAGTGCTGCACTCGTGAGTCTTTTCCAGAGCAGCAGAATATGCTGCCAATATCCCTCAATTAAACACTCGGCGCAAGCTAGGAACCGATTTATACAAGGTGGCTTTATTCTCCCCCAAAATTGCCACCCTAGGGGGCACTTGTGCATTTTCTGAACGAATACAGTTCTTTAAGTGTCCCCTATGGTCTGTGCTTTAAGCACAGGACCTCTTGGCTTTGGTCTTAGCATAGCAATGTGTATTAGAAGATTGGGTCTGCCACTGGAGATGAGGAAAGTGAAGTGAATTTTTGGCTCAGATGTGAGCCACATATGTAAGCTGCTCAATGCTGTGGCTCAGCCTGCAGCATCCTGAGGCATCAGCTCAGGAAAAGCCATCCCTTTTACAACACAGTGATGAGAAATAAGTGTCAACTGTGCTGTTACTGCTGATTTCAGCAGAAGCATCAGGTATTTAATTGATTCATAGCTGACTCATTGACTCAGTGGCAGCTTCAGGCCAGGGCTGCTGAGTGACACCTCATTTTTACCATAGGTCAAGGAGGCGTTGAATGCAGATGATCAAATTCCAGTCTTTGTCACATCTACCTCCCATAAGTCACATACTAAGTTGGGTTCAGAAAACCACAAAACTATTTGGTCTTTTTAATAGCTAAAACATCAGTTGCTTTTCCAGGGCATTTAAATATGCACTATATAACTAGCAATACAGAAACCTGCAAATAGAAGGGAGATGAGAGGAAGAGATACAGATTACACTGAACTGGTGAGACAGACCAAAACTGCAAACAGGATGTAAGGCAATGGAGTCAAGAAACTGTTGGGATAATATCACACTGTTAGTCTCATAAATGGCTTAATGTAAGAGGATAAAAACCAGATGCTTCACCAGTAGATATTACTACAGTGTAAGTTAATTAATGTAGAGTTAGCAACATGCTTGAGTTATGGACTGTGTTGAAATGCCAAAACATTATGAATTTGTTTCAGAATGACAGTTAATAGCTTTAAGCAAACTTGATAAAAAATCCCCAATATTTCAGTTAGTACTGAAGAATAGCTAAAACAGATTTAATGTCAGCAACAATACAACACCTGTATGACAAAACTGTTCTGTTTTGTTGGGGTTTTTTTCCAAGCATTCCCACACAACACTGTGCCTAGAAGCCAGCTGCTTTCAAATCATCAAAACATTTTGCCTGGACTAAAGAGCACATGAACGCTGTGGAGGTTCTGGAAATCTTCGGAAGAAATACAAGAACCATAGTCCTGACCAGAAAGGTCATGTAACACCTTCACCAATACACTGCAGTCTCAGAAATGTGCTCTCTCATGGATGAAAAAAAGTACTGCACAAATCTGTCAAAATGAAGGAGCCCAAAATGCAAATAAGAGATAGAAGAGTCTTTAAAAAAAGACAACAAAAATCATCAACTGACCAAGAAAAGCCCCCTACTATTGGTATTTGTAGGTGAGTGTTTTGGGAATGGACAGTTTAGGAGAGTTTAAAGCAAGTTGGGTTTTTTGTTGGTGGTGGCGGTTGCTTTGTTTTGTTTTTAAAGGAGAAAAAACAAAAACCAAAACCAAACCTTTCAGGCAAAGTGAGTCATAAAAATAAATATCACTTGTCACATAATAGACATTTCCAGTCACGTGCTGTGAAAGAAATCAGCAGGCCATCAGGACGACTGACACAGCCACAGCCTGCTCCTTGAGCGAGCCACAGCTGATGGTAGGCTGTAGGCTGGGTACCCTATGCACAAGAGGATCCAAATTCCAGATTGCACTGTGTAAACATGTGGTTGTCAGCATGGGACACCTAATAACTGAAGCTCTTACAGTCCCCAGCCACTTTAAAAAAATCCTAATAAATGCGGAGCTCCTGGAGTCTCACAGCCTCTTTAAAAGTTCAATGAATGGATCAATACAGGAAGTCTAGTGCCCAGCTGGCTCTTCACTGGAAAGCAGAATATTTTTTTTTAAGTTATGAATTAAAATCTACAGTAGCTGTTTTGGAACAAGGTTAACAACATGCTTGTTCCATTATTTTATATTCTGAAAATCAGCACTGTTTAGGTTCACGTTTGCACAGAATTTATCTACATGGAAATGAAGCAAATCACCCCTTCAGCTGACATTTAAAGTCTCTCAGATTTTATACAGCTTTAAAATATCAAGACTCTACAGGAAGGTAGTATAAAAAAAAAGTATGAAATTTAAAGACTCAAACTGATGACTTCATGATCACAAATCACAGCAGTGTACAGGAATATACTCATGCCTATTAAGATTAGAAAAATTATTTCTCAGAGGATAAAAATGAATTCAAAACAAGAAGAATCAACAGATAAAGTGTAATTCTGCTGCCCCTGTCTTCTCAACTCAACCTAATTCCATGTCAAAAGCAGACACTGGCACCTGATTGCAGTAGTCAGAAATACGAATTCAGAAATTAATAATTTATCTTACTGCCAAAAATGAAGGTACAAATCCCAGCTGTAAGAATTAATATAAGCTTTTTTTCAGCATTCAAGAGCTAAGTGACTGAAAGACACACAATTAATTCCATGAGATGATTCCCGTGTCTCTCACTGTGGTTGAAAGAAACAATTCCATACAGGAGACCAGTAGCATTTAGCTGTCTACATCTGCCTTATATTTCCTAGTAGCGGGAGATACAAGCAAAGCTGGTGCCTATCTAAGCTGCTACTGCAAAGCTGTTGTGCTTTTTCCCCAAGTCCTACCCATAGGGGAATATATTGTAACACTATCTAGAAGCAAGTTTGCAACAGAATGAGAACAGCTCAAAAACAGAACAAGATATTTATTTTGCTGGAAGTGGCACAGTTTAGGGTAAAAAAACCCAAACCAAACAACAACAAAAGAAACAACAAGGGGAAGAAAACCCCAACACCCCCAAACACAAAAAAACCCCAACAAAACCAAAACCATAAACCCACCAAAAACCTCACCAGATGCTCCACATAATCACTGACAAGCTGGGGACAAGGAAAGGTTAGGAAAAGAATGAAAAATATGAGTAAAATTATCACTAGTAAACTAATTCAATAAAAAGACTTTGGAAAGCTAGTTGTAAGAGCTCAGACATCACCAGCAGAAGGAAAAGCAATCTCTAACCTCCCTCCTGGAATACTACTAATTTTTGTATGATACTGAATATTAACACATGTTCTATAAAGTTGTACAGAGCTGTCATGCTCCCAATCCCAATTTCTGTCAATTTACCTCACCAACTGTAAAAAAACAGAGTCCCCAGCTGCATACACCTAACCAGAGCAATATATCACCACATTCAGCTGATAGTAGAGCATATTTAAATGGATTTTTTAAAATGGACTTTTAACAGCAATTTCCACTGTATGGTATTTCCTTACTTTGGTTATAAACTGTCAGGTACAGTAGTTTCAAAACAAAAACTAATAAAGCAGCACTGCATCTACTGTTTCCAACATTCCCACTAGGAAAGTTTTGATAATGAAAGCACAAGTAGGGGTTGGTTTTTTCCTTTGTTTTGTTGTGGGTTTTTATATCTTTGATTTTTGAAAAAACAAAGCTGACTAGCTGGGGGGGGGGGGGGGCAGGGGGGTGCTGCGTATTGTTTTTTGGGTGGGCAGAGAATAGTGACGAGGAAATAATTTCAAAATCGGCTCATCTCTCAAACAGTTGGGCTTTTTTCCATAATTTATTCTATTATCCTTCTGTTCAGGAAAGCTAGGCTGTTCGGCCTATACATTCTCTTTTCCCCACACCATGTCATGGATACAGTAATAGCTTTTCCCAAATTTCCCCCGTTCTCAGAAAAAAATTCTAACAGCTAAAAGATTGCACAGATTTAGGTCTCAATAGTGATTTTCATTAGGCACTATGAATTCAATCATGTCTGACATCTAAATATTTTTTAGCCATTGTTCACATCTGTGCTTCTCTTTCCCTGTGGCAATTAATTGTGTGAAACAAGTCACAAACTGTTTTTTGAAGGCTAAAGGAAGAATCAGCCATTACTTCAGCCCTGAGCCACGCAGCACTCATGATCCTTGTCTGTTGTCTTTCTCATTTCTAGTGTATTTTTAGAGTCTTTTATTGCCATCTCTTAAGTGCCTTGCCAGTTGTAATAACTCATTTTGCACCTTGGCCTTTCTGATCTTATCCCAACATGCTTCCACTATTTCATCTGTATTAGTCTCTTAGAGTGCTTATCTTCCCATACAATCAGGATCATTGCCTGCCCTTTCCAGCAGTGACCAGCTTTCTTAATATTATCTTCCCAGAAGACTACACATCAGCTTCCCAAGCCTGCTGAAATCTCTTTTTTGAAGCCCATTATTCTCATACTTCTACTGCTCTCCTTTCTTCCTGTAGGACTGTGAACCCTGTCATTTAATAAATGCCTTCACATAACACTGCTACCCTCCCTCAGTCCATCCTAAAATTATGCAGTTCTGAACAAGGGAAAATGATAACACTTGGTTTATTAGTAATTCTTTCACTTTACCTGCATCTACTATTATCCATTGTACCATAATATTAAATCCACTGCCTAACTGACTAAGTATAAAGAGCTATTTATTACCCTTAATATGTTTATGGCCAGTAAAAAAAATTGACATTTGATGAAGGCAAAACAGAAATATCAAAATAAAGTACATATTTCAAAGAGATCTACAGATACTGCAGTCCGGCAAAATAAAATGTAAGGGCTAAACAACCCAAACTAATGTTTAGCAATCTTTTTGGTTTCATAGTGAGAAAAAAATTAATAACAGCCTGTTCAGCTGATGACAAAGGACTACCCTCCTGCCTGATCCAAGAGCCTCAGGATCCAGCTAGTGTGCAACTAAGACTGAAACTTTTGACTCCCTTATCTGTACCTGTAGTAATAAATGTAATATTTAGTGTTTGAATATGGTAGAATGGTGTTTGAATATGCCAGTAGCAATCCTTCAGTGTAACAACGTATTTACACAGATTACAGTCCACGCACACACACCTCTCCCCAGCCCCTCTGCACCTCTCATCATGCAACTACAAACAATAAGGAAAAAGAACGACATTTTTGGCAGAAGTTACAAGTGGGCTGTAAGACACATTTGGTTTAAGTAATATTAATTTGCTCTCCAGTTCCATTAAAACTATTAACATGGTTGAAGCGATAAGCAGAACTAATGCTGAGTTTTCATCAGAGATTGGAGAGCATAGCCTGTATTTCAGTAGTTCTTTTTAATCATGAAAATAGTGGGATTTTTCTTGTCTGTTTATACGCAGCTTTGGCAGAAACAAATGGGATGCTCACCTTCCCTAGGCAGGCGGGACTGGGGTTATCTATTTTTTGCACTTATTTTCTTCTTTCTGCTCCAATTTATTTTTCTCTTTTGTGGGGTTTGCTTTTGCACTGATTCCTTGTTCTGTTCTCCACATTTTCTCACTTCAATGATTTCCCTCCTGTACAATTCATTTCATAAGGAAATTCAGGCTATAAATTCCAGAGGAAGATCTCTACAACGCCATTCAACTGTATGCAAAGAAAAATAGCTGAACAAAGGGTGTATGCAAAAGAAAAACAGCAGTGAGAGAAGTTTGTATTTCACATGACCATTCTTTAGGGAACTTGGTAGAAATTTATCATTTAACACTTAAAATTTATACCAAATCTACTCCAGTTTTGCCTCTCTGATCTTTTATTCTTCATTAAAAGAAGACTTTAAGAGATAACAGTCAACAAGTCTGACTTGAAAAACCTTAGCCAGTCCAAATTAAAGTTAGAAAAACCCTATTGCATTACATTCAGAGAATAAGAATAGTTTACCATTTTTATAGATGGTTAACCACATATTACCATTTTAAGAAGAAAAGGCCCACCTCACTTCAATTCACTTTTGAATATAGCACGAGTGAATCCCAGCGAAACACTCCTCTAATGCCTTACTCAATAGGAAGGAGTCAACTGTGTGCGTCAGACAAGTAATGCAGCCTCCTGCCATACGATTAGGATTATTTTTCTTTTGCAACTTGGGTCGTTTCCTTTGCTCCCTCTCCCCCAAAAGAGAAAACTGACAACTACTGTACCTGCTCCATGTATAATGAGACTAATCAACCCAACCAATTAAAATGCACTTTTCACTGAAGCAAACCTTGATGCCTGTCATTAATCAGGACTCTTTTCACATTAAATCTCAACTTCCATTTCTAATCTTTTCTGCATTACTGCTGCAGTGTCATTTGAAACATGTTATTGCTGCATGGGTTTAAATTTTTAGTGTCATCTTTTGACAAGCATTTATAGAAAAAGATAACCGAAACAAAGAAAATCCTATGCAATACCATTAGGGCAAAGAGCCAATATGCAACATACAAAACCAAAGAAAACACACCCCAAACTTTGCTTTTCTAAGCAAATAGTTGATATACTTTATGTCTGGGAAGAAAAGTTATGATAAACTCTTTCTTCCATAATACAAGCCATAACGTTTCCCGTTTCTATTTTCACATCCCATAAAACTCTCAGTTATACTACATCCTACTGGTCCTCTGCTCAAGAAATCAAAGCTACTCTGAGAACAATCTACTGCTTTAACATTCATAACCTGTATTTCTTAAACACTGTCAGACAGCTATCGCTTGATAATATGGTGCTCTTGAGAATCAAGAGATCTTGGCCTCAGAGTCAATTCCCATCTAATCCTGAGAAAGGAGTCAATGAGGGCACTAACTCTTCGTCAGGCTGCTGAATCACCCCCAGTTCTGAAACAGTCCTTAAAATGCTTGAGTATGTCAACAGGTTGAAAGTTACCTGTCCCAAAATACCTAAAAGCCTGATCACTGGAGTACTCCGATGGCTGAGTCAGGGTACACCTAATTTGGTCTAACAACTTTTCCTGAGGGAACAGACACATCTCTCTCCTGTTCCTATGTGCACAATGTTTTCCTTATGAGTTAGTTTTAGGCCAGTCTAGCTCTTAATTTAATAGAAGGGTGTCATGGCATTCATCAGACTTAACACAAGTGAAAGGTTAGCTTTCAGCATGGACTTTAAACACGTACGGCCACTAAAAACCAGGTTATTATTTTCCACAGAAGTCCAGGGATTTCTGCATTCACACAGAACCTCACCTCTCGCCCTAAGGTAGGTTAATCAGGGAAGTAAGGACCTGCTGATCTCTCCTTCCCAATATGCATGTATTGCCAAAAATTTAATTAGTTTAAATTAGCAGAAGACATTATTTATTATTAATCACATAGATGACTAGGAAAAGGCAATCAATCAAGTCCTGCACAAGACTGGAGCAAAGATTTCATTCAGACATTAGTCAGCTCCCTTCACCAAAGACTGCACCCAAGCAGAACGTTATCTGTTAGACAAACACACTCTGCTTTACAAAACTCAGTAATAAAAAGACAGCCATTAGCCTTCATTTCTCAAATCAGCTCTTGCTGGCTGATATCTTACACAGTTTACTTCTTAATTCATTCTGAAAAGCGGCATGTAATAAGCTATCCTGACATATATTTATTGGGTGCTCTTCAGAGCACAAGTGCTGTTAAATTGCTTCCTACACACCAAATTTTTCACCATCAGTATTTTCAAACTACAAACTTGAAGGTCCTTCAGCTCTAAAAACTCCAAGTCTGTGCAATGTATATTAAATGTAAATTGCAATATAGTCTTATTGTGATATAAGGTAAACTTTGGTAGAAAGAATTGCTGCAAACTACAGTATAGGACATGTATCCTCACAGTATTTTAAGCTTTTTTAAAACAGAACCATTTGGAAATAGGGCTTTTAAAAAATTACTATGAATATAAATAATTGCATATAGCACCAAATAAAGAACAAAGTGTGTTAAGAGGTGGATTGGAATAATTTCTTTGGCCTGTATAACTTGCAGTATTTGCTATTTGCATAATAGGAAAATAACAGCATTTTAATATAGAATACTGCATCCTCCTTTTTGCACTTGCTGGACAGTGCAGGAATAGCAATGAGCATCCATTGACGAGCACAGCTCCATCCTGCCCAAAAGCCAACTCTCATTCCAGACCTCTTTCACCTTGATCATTCAGGGATTCAGTCAGAGATGCATAAAGTACTAGCTACTGGTAAAAAAAAGAGTTTCCTGTGAAAAGGCAGATCCTCAATACCTTAAGCTGCAGCAAAAAGTCCTCGTCAGTGGTTGGGATATTGAGAAAGAAGTACACTTCTCTCTTCCATCTCCTGTTAGCACGTTACAGTAAAGCCAGACAATAGGTACACTAATACCTCCCAAGCACTGCAGCTGCCAGGCCATGAGAAAAGCAGGGCCTTTTAACAACATGCAGTGCTGAGAGTAACTTAGCCAGTAATGCTGTCTTCCCAATACCTCCTGGCAGGCATGACTACATAAGAAGCAGATAGGTTTTCATTAAAATCACTGAGGATACTAGGATGTTTACAAGAGATTTGCATTTACGACATATAATTTTGGATAAGTGAGGACAGTACACTCTAAAAGTTTATTTCCAAGTTTAATGAATCCAGTAAAGTGTCCTTAACTTTTTGTTCCTTGATTTCATGAGCTGTTCAAATCTTCCTGTTGCAACAGAACCTAGGAACCCCATGCAGAGACCAAGAGGTCCCCCATTGGAAAGATTAGCATAACAAGTTTTTTCCTTTATTACTACACCAAGCAAGTGACTTTTCATACGTAGCTTGAATGTTGAAAGTTCTTTTATTGCTTGAACCCTCAATCTGCTCAGAATTACGCCTCTATTCAAGGATAGAGTGACAGGATGCCAGAAGTCTCAAAGACCAACACACTATTCCACAGTCTCCATAGAAGAGTGCAGTGCTGCAGGCAGGAACCTCCAGTGCAGCAGTTTGAAATGGCATTATTATCTGGTCGAACCAATGAAGGCTTATCAGCAGTATTTGTGACATTCTCCTAAAAACTTTCAATCCATAAATAAATTTCTGAATTACAGAGGAAACAAACATAGCATCATCATCTGTGATGGATAAATTCATTACAATATTTCACACATTTAAAGGAAAAAAAAAAGAGAGCCTTTCACTTCTCAACCTGAGTAAATTATGACAGATATTTAAAAAAAGTCATCCTAATTTCTATTACTGTCATTACGAAATTTTGTCTTCAAATACAGATTATGCTCAACTCAAGCAAGAAGAAACATTTCCTGGGAAGAAACCATCAGGGAAATTGGCTGAAGTTTTAACTCATTCAAAATCTGGTAGGTGAGAGAACAGCACTGAAACAGGAATTTCCATGCAAACCACTTGCAGTCATGACTAAAAGTAAAAAAAAAAGTTGATAATATGTAAACATGGTGCTTGTTCATGGACTAATGGCAGACACATGAAAGGATAAAACAAAACTGTAAAGTAGTTAACTATGAAACCAGAGCTCTAAAAGAACTCTGACTCTAGAGTCAGATGAGAGACAGCACCAAGTTCTCCTTCAATGCCAAATCGACTTCTCCCTCTCAAACTACAGCTTGTGGGGAGAAGATTCCCATTAAGTGAGCTGAATAAGTTTGCTGCAATTTGATATCCTGAGCAAATACATCTCTCAGCTGTCTAACCATCCACCCAAGAGCCATGCTGTACTGTTGTAACCTGCATGGCTCCAATGAGAGCAGTCTTTGGTAGGTGGGAAATGGGGGTCACTCAACTTGCACTTCTCTTCCTTGACTGATGTAAGAGAAAGTTGGTTCTTAACGTACAGCAAACAAATTAAAAACAAACAATGCTTAATTGTAATGAGTATTGAATCTTCCCTGCCAAGTGGCATGAGATAGGTTTTTCTATAAAGCCTTCTTACCAAATGAATTCTGTGCAGAGGCACGGTCATGCTAATACAAAATCATTAAAAGAAATGTCTCCAGCAGACAGTTTTCTTGGCTTTCTCACATTATATTACTGGAAATTCAACAAGAAGCAAGGGCAAAAAAATTAACGAACTAATGAATTTAGAAAGGAAACATACATACGTTGATAGGAAGTTTAAGTTACAGGTAAGAGATGAGGCTTTGCCATTTCAAACTCAAGAATGGAGAATAACGAGGAAGTTAAATTATTGTTCATGCTTTACCTGGAAGATAGCAACCAAGAAAATTTTGTACACAGAGGAATTGAAACTAAGCATAAATTTAAGCCACTCTTTAGTTATGACAGGGTCTTCTCCATTAAAATGTAGACACTGGCACCTAAATTATTTCATTTCCCTAGCCTCCTCCTTCAACATCTCAAAACCAAAATAACAATTTTATAATTCTAACAGCATGTCTCATGCAATTATAACATTGATACTGAAAATGAAAAACTTTAATATTGTGCAAGCTGAAAAACTGAAGATATGATACAGTATTTTCAGTGTGATGTAACACTGCAGCAAACAAGGTAGAAAAAGCATAGCCATTTGTGATGATTGTCCCAAAACCAGGACCAAAAAAGAAAAAACCAAAAGCTCCTTTTTGAGATTCCATCCCATGCTGTTGCTGCTCTCATCAGAAGAAAATGCCAACTTTAATTCCTACACAGAAAGCAGAACGGACAAGTCTGCATTACTGTGCTTCCATGCAGAAAATCCAGTTGATTTAAGCTGAAAAAACGTTTTATACACAAAGGACTTCAGAAGGGAAAGTAAAGGTAGCTTACCTTAATTGTTTTATAGTTCACTTGGGCACCTAAATCACCTGGAAACAACGCTGATTGTTGGCCTATAGAAACTGCGTTCCTCTCCTGAACGTGGAGCAACAAACTTGCTTCTAGAGGATAAAAATCCTACCTAAAAGCTGCTTCACAGAATTTTATTTGGCATTGGAAGGTTTGGGGTTTTTGTGTTGATTTTGTTGTTAAGAAACACATAGGGGAGCCCTTTGATCTCTGTAATGCATTGTTTAATATTAGCGTAACACTGCAGCAAGGAAAAGATGCATGTTAGAAAAGTTGCACCATGACAACTGCTTGCATAGAATATTTCTTTGCCTGGCTTCTCTGTGCCTTTTCAAGCTTACGGTCCTTTCTTCTCCTTGGTTCCTTATGCAACTTACTCTTTACTTTCTGATACTGCAATGTCATTACAGCATGCTCCATCATTTAGAGCCTATATGACTTCCACTTTTGTTGACTGGTATACCTCTACCAGTTTACATGCAGTTTCACTGGAAAGAGGAGTAAAAACCAGAAAGATTGCCAGCAAGCGCATTTCTAGCTCTGAGTAATCTGTATCCGAGTAAGTAGTATTATGAAATGGAAGGAGCAATTCAGATGTTTGTGATACGAGATGGTGAAATCAAGAAGTATATCAGTAGCCTGTTGATAGCTTTATTTATCAGTATTAGAAGCAAAAAGCAGTGAGAATGCCAAGAGACATTGCTGTGGACAAGTGGAACATGAGTCCCTTGCAGGCAGGCCTGACAGAGAGAAAAGCTTATCAAATGCCAACTGCAAGATTTCCAGTAATTATTTGCCTGGTAATTTAAAAAAAAAAGAGGCACCTGTTCATAATCTTGTTTAAAAGGAAAGTTTTGCATGGAAGACATAAGCTGCTCATACCATTATCTCTCTTTCCTGAAAAAGTCCTGAACTAAGGGCAACGTCCCTTGTCATGAGAAGCGGTCAGGAGCAGTGTCTCAGTTCTCCTCTTCCGTTGTGTCAGCAGACCACTCTGCTGCACGACATCAGTTTTTTCAGGCTCTCCTTAGGCTGGAGAATGTTCCTGGCTGCTGCAGAGCATTTACGTCCTCTTCTCCAGCAGTCTGAAGCTAGAAGGTATGTCCTCTGTGCAACCCTGTATGGCTTAGGGACAGGAGGGCAGAGAGTGCTGGGTGCACAGCACATTCACCTTTTAAAACAAATTCTTACCGGTTCTTACCAAATCAGCATTTATTTCTGAACACCTCAAGACAGTAGGCTTCTAATGCTACTTGGCTGAGACCCTGTAAACACACCAGTGTTCTCAGCTCCCAGTCCCAGAGCGGCTTCAGCCCAAGCAGCTCAGATTACGTAGACAAGGCTACATTTTGGTATCCGTTTTGTTGAAACTACAGTTTTGAAACCAGCTTGTTTTTCAAAACTTGATTAGCTACTTGGGTAAGTCAATGGGAATTGTTCTAAGAGGTTTAAGGTTGCCAACAAAAGCCAATATTTGCAGAGGAGGAAGCATTTTTTACTGGACTCAATCATATTATTGCAGTAGTGGAATTCAATTTAGCTTAATTCTCTGCATTTACAGCTCTGTATTAATGCCAAACACCATGAAACAAAAGGGTTTTTAATGTAAGCTGGCTTATCAGATGATGTTTTAGAGCCACATACAATCATCCAATTTCTGAGCCACGAGTCCATATATCTTTTTTTAGTTCTCTATACTTACAACATCAAGTTCAGAATTCGGGGCCCACGATCTGAGGTCTTGGGCAGTTGCTTCCCTCTATCCTCTTACAAACCGCTATTGCTACTAAACTCGGATTTTGCTTCTTGGTTTGCACAACACAAGGCATTCCTATGGCAACATTAGCAAGTTCAATTCCTAAAGAGGAATGGATCAGCTTGCCAGTGCTATTTGTGTATACAGTACTAGTAATTTAGTTTGCTCTGAATTTATCCGACTACCAACTTACTCAGTGCTTTATATATGCACTAATACTATATGCAGGTATTTGTTGCCAAGAGGTTACTATCAACATTTGTCATAGAGCGTGCTAATGTAATACATATTTAACTTGCTTAGAAATATCTTTTTATAAAGTAGGATTGCATATGAAAACACAGACATTACAGCACTTCTGCAGCCTTACAAAGGGATATCAACGAGAATAGACAAGATACTGACTGCAGAAGTATATACAGATAAAAGAAAAAACCCATGGAGAACTTTATTTACACAGCACCGATAAAAGTATCTCAAAGTCCCAGATGTTGAAGTTCTAGTGCAATTTGGTAAAGAAAAGTTTAAGAATTAAGCTAAAAAGACAAATACGTACAGAAATAAAGTCATTAATAGGAAGACTTAACCAGAACTGTGTCACACAACCTCCTTCAGAAATTAACTTTCTACTGATTTTCTGCTTCCCAAGCGACTCCCAAGCCAGACTCTAAGGAGAGAACAGTTGGTTTGATGCAAGAAGATAACTGGACCACTCCAGCAGTTCAGTACACAGACATGGTGCTTATTTATTCAAGTTGTACGTAGCTAATGCCTTGTCGTGGAGCTGTTATGAAGT
Organism: Aptenodytes patagonicus; assembly: GCF_965638725.1. Taxonomy (NCBI): domain Eukaryota; kingdom Metazoa; phylum Chordata; class Aves; order Sphenisciformes; family Spheniscidae; genus Aptenodytes; species Aptenodytes patagonicus. The sequence continues at coordinate 19,166,258 of NC_134960.1, read as the reverse complement.
GTGATAAATACATAAGGAATTAGACTGTCTAAAACCAAGGAATGTTCTACCTTAAAGAGGGTGTCAGAAGTGAACCCTTGGAAAGTAATTGCTTTTAGATGGGATACAAGCTTTTGGAAACAGATGTTATAGTGGTTTTTCCTTACTCTCTTGACCTGGTGTACATTGGGAACCTCTGGGATGAAAAGGGCGCTCAAACTGAAAGAACAGTCAGAGTTTAGTTATTTATAGCTTAGTTTATTCCATTCACTTTCAGAACTAACATGTTTCATCTTAGTTTTAGCCCAGAGAGGACCATTTGACACAAACAAGTTGAGGAATTTGCCATTTTTGCATTATGCAAGGAAGGAAACATGCTTTTTTTTTTTCATGGACCATTTCTCAGGTTTTAGTTTCATTCTTGTTTTGTCAGTTAACTGATAAAGAGTAGAATGGGGCCCAATTATAGCTGAACAACCGGAGGAGGAAGAGGTGAAAAAGGAATAATAGATGGAAAAGGTACAGTTAAGGACTTCAGCACACTAGGAGGAAACATTTCAGTTTACAGCAGAACAGGATTTACTACATACATCAGAAAGTGGCAAGAAGTGGCAGGCAAAGAGACTTCTGGCCGGTTCACCGCTTCATACAGCTTAGTGTATCCTGGCTAGAAGGCAGAGGATTGAGATTTGACTAAACTCTTCATCTCTGCCAGATGTGGCCCTTGAAAGTAGCATTAGTCAAGTTCACGAGCAAGGACAAAAGAATACAATACTTAAGCGTGTTTTGCTCAACAGGAACATTTTCTGAGCACTATTCTGCAGATTCCTTCCATGTCCATGAGCTGGTTACCTCCTGCTTTAATCTAGCAAGCAAAAATAAAGGCTGCAAATCTAAAGCTCATTTTATACTACTGCTAGGAGAACCGCTTGCCACACTCTATTCCACACTCATTTCTTAAAAGGTAAAGGGTGTTTTTGTAGTTTGTCCTTTAATAAACTAAGCACTTACAGGCCTTGTAGCCACACTGTAATATTTACAGTGTTCCTTGAAGTGTACCAGAATTTTTTTTTCCTTTCAAACTAGGGAACAAAGGCTTTATTAAAAATTTAAAAAAAAAAACAACACACAAACCAACAACAAACCACGACAAAAACTCTAGAATAAGTTAAAGAATATCTTGCCCAAAATGAACACTGCTTACTGCATCATCTTCTGCAGCTCCTCACTGGGCTTCTGGGGCTATTTTCAGCTAATTTGGAACTTTTAAACAAATCCCAATGGTCATGAATTTACCACAAGAAATTAATGTGAGCTTTACCATTTTAAAGTGCAATTCACCAGTTCATTTCATCTTAGGAAACACTATACTTCAGACAGCAGCATGGATCAACTCTAGAGAATATATTAGGTTTTTGAAACACAATGCTAATTCTTATTTTATTTTCTTCAGTGATAACATTTACCGGATTCTTCATGTGGCATTAAGTGCACAAATTAGTTTCACATTACCATGAAAACGTGTTTGTGTGGTTTTTAAAATCTACTTTATATAAGTCTACATGGAGAGGGTCAGAAATTTCAGTCAAACAGAAGCTTGAAAGAACAAGAATCACATTCAAAATAATCTAGAAACTCCTCTGAAATATCTTATTTCTTCTCTTCCTAAGGTAAGATATTTAAGTAACACCCTGCAGTTTAGACATATGAAATTATTTACCTAAGGAGAGACCAGTTTTTCAAACATTACCTGACATCTATCCCTTAGGACCTATAACAGTGGACAAAGGATATTGAAATACTTTCAAGGGATGAAGACTTAAAGAAATTACACTGTCCTTTTTAAATGTAAACCCAAGATTCTTGTACTTGGGAAATATATATACTTATCAAGCATATTATGCTTTTCCTGGGATAGCATTTACAGAACCTCACCACCCGGAAATGGCAAGTCAATTTTGCCAAGGGTAGTGTTTCTTTTCTAGCAGGACATCAAGTACCAAAATAATAAGGTCAGATCTTGAAATATTGCACAGAGCTGTACCACTTCACGTGTGCTGGATATTGGACCACAGCTTTTTAATCTAGAGCCCCTCGCCTGACAGATCAATGCGCCAATATTCGTGTTGCTCCCAAACAGAAGAAAAGTGCGCCTCCAATAAGCATCTACATGTCTATGGATCCATAATATCAAGTATTTATTGCTGGAACAGACTTTATAATGCAATATCATCCAGCTTTAAGTGCAGCTGTCATGAAGGACAACACCAGAAAACACATAGCCCAAGAATAAGTTCATAACTACCAACAAACCACCACTTACTGTAGCTCTCAAATTTTAAAGACTAGTCTGTATTCAGTTTATTCTCCTTAGCACAGAAAAATATTAACTATTAGGTCATTCTCAGATAAGTTATTTTTATAAGAACATGGATAGTCTTCAACTAGCTAAAGGCTGGGCTGAAAGAGACACTGCGAGCATGCTAGAAATGCCAGACTTTGCCACTAGGCCTGTTTGTTGCTACAGCTATTGACCAGTCATTTTACCACATTTCTTACAGCTATTTATTATTTATGCAAAACACTGCAAGTACACAGGAGCATTTTTCTTGGCAAGCAGATCAAAAACACAGGAAAGACACATTGCATGTCAAATTCATTGTTGGACTAACTCCTCTGAAGCTAACAAGCTCAGAGGATGAGCTTGTTATCATTGTCATCTTACAGGATGAGTCATTAAAAAAAAAGTAAAACTCTCACATAGAGGTCCTGAGCAGTAAAGCTCACTATAGATTCTAAGACAACCTGGTAAAAAAACCAAACAAACAAACAAACAAAAACTTACCCTGAAAATTGGTTATAATTCGAGTAGTATGGAGGTTGTGGCTTACTATAGTTGCCATAGATCATAGAATCATCTGGTATTGAGTCAGTAAGTGCAAAGCAAGTATTTCTGCATAACAGAAAAAGATGGACTTTCATAAAGTTATCTTTATTCTGTTTCTGATTCCTTGTAACAGGGATTTACCCCATTGTTGCACTGTAAAATTCAACAGGATTTAGAAAGCCAGTGTCAAAATAAACAAATCCCAGAATGAATGTTCTCAAATAATCTTTACAGTTTTATGCGTGACAAGGCACTTTTGGTATATCAACTATAAACAAACAACTAGAAACCACAAGAAGAACTTTTGCTTAACATTTTGTTCTATAGAAGCTGATCCAGAGCCTCATCCTTGAAAGCGAAGATTACTATGGAACAACAGGTTGTTTCTTCCATTACCTGAGGTTATCCAACCTGCAGATGATGTGCTATGGAAAATCCAAACCATAACAGAAGACATCAAGTTCATTCTGCCTCCCACCCCCATCTTGCATATATTGGACCTCAATTTATGCCTACAATATCGACATCTACTTTTGTCACACACTGAGTGCATAGCAAAGCCAGGTAAGTCTGAAGATGGACTAAAACAATTAAGCTCCTACAAAAGCATTAAAAAAAATGCTAAATTACATTCTGTAAGACTGGCAGCATACTGAGTGTCTCTGAAAAAAACAGAGATGGACAGAAGCTTTGAGCAGGCTCCAGCTCTCCATACCCCATCCTTGCTATGCACAATTACTTCATACAAATCTACATTATCACATCCATGTCACCCCTTACGGTCTGATTTGCTGTACTCCATCTGAAGCAATTCTTGGTTTAAATAACAATTCCTTGCTTGTGCTATTAGCTGCATGACAGTTAGACAGAATAATATTTAATAAGCATTTAAGGCTTAATTCCCCTCTCCCCCAACTTCCTAAAAAAAAACCCCCAAAGATTGTTAAAATTAAATCTTAGCTATGTGCTCCCTTTTTCTTGCTTTTATAAAGTTTATTTGCATACTATATATTGCCAAATAAGTTTGTCTAATATTGTCATTTCTTCCTCTTATAAAGACAAATGCACAGCTTGTTTATCACAGCTGCCTTCACAAGGCAGTCTGTGGTCTTGATATTTTACCTTTCTATGCAAATATGTTCAGCTTGTAATGGTGATTTTGCAGAAGTAATGTTCATAATGCAAATGTTTCTCCCGTTTCCTATATTTATGAGAAGACAGAAAACTCACAACGAGCAGAATTATTTCTAAGATGAACACAGGACACAGCATGAGGTATTAACCCATAAATTCAAATGCCAGCCCTTGATGTGAACAGCACTTCTTTCAGTTTCTGAAGGAGCGATTAGCATCACTACAACTGCATGAGTGAGACCTTTTGAAAACTGAAAGGACCTTAGTTATCATAGCTCACCATGCTGCCGATAATCACTGCAGCATCCTGAGTTACCACATCTGCAGTATGGATTACATTTATACAATGCTTTTATTCATTGAATCTCAAGTTGCTTCTCGTGAAACAAGTGATAAAATTCCTTTCAGGGCATCAACACACACACAATTCAACAACTGGGGAGCTTGCAAACGTTTTCAGAGCCAAGTCAAAACTCCCTGACATTTATGAGTTTCCCTAAAACGCATAACCTAAAGAACTGTTACTCCCCGTATGCATAGGATGTGAGAGGTATGGGATTAAAAAAAAAAATTTAAAAAAGTCAATACATCACAGCAAACAGACTTTAAGTAGGAAGTATTTCACTTTCAGTATTTTACACTATTTGCCTTTGTAAGCTTCAAGTTTACTTAGCTTCCCCCTGGTTTTATGTTTGGAAATGTGTTTTTCATTTTTGCTGGCCTCCTCTTAGACTGAATCCAGATGACTCTTATTCAATTTTTAATCAACAGTCAGCTGCAGTTTTACTACTTCAAGGTGGTGTGACAAGAGCTATATTTTATAGTATTAGGCTAAGCATTTTGTTGTAGAACATCTCATGCTTATTCCTCTAAAGTAACATGTTTATTTTTACCAAAATGTAAGTGAAAAATCCTCTCACACTTTTTATTCCCAGTTTATTCCAGGAACTCCATGCAACTGTTGGAATGTTGATGGACTATCAGAGGCTGGTGATGATGAAAATCATCACTAGCTTTACTGTGCAGTAGTAATAATGCTTTTTCATGGGTAACCATGAGGAGTTGTGAATGTAAAAGGCAAAAAACAGACTGTAGCTCTCTAAGTATTGCTATGTATGATTTCATTATTCTTTGAAAGAGACAGATGTTCTATTGTATTTGTCATTTACTGTTTTGTTTATCATTTACTCTGTTTATCATCACTAAAGCAGAGACTCATCCTGCTAAGTAATGAGTAATAGCAACTCATGTTTGTGAATAGTTATGTTAAAGTGTGCATATTTCAACAGATAACCTATTTAGATCTCAAGATTTTAATCTACTCATTTTCTCCTCCGGTTCCCCACATCACATGGTAACACTGGGAATTTGTTGCCTAACTAAACACAAAGCTTACAAGGTTCCCCTGCACTTCCCTAGAGAACACCTGATTGATGCCAGAAGCAAGATCATGGGGCCCTTACAGTCCTCTTTTCTGAACCCCACTGGCACTGCATACAAATCATGAAAACTGCTGTCTATTTGTGAAGTAGTGGGAAGAGTGAAAAACACACATTAGGAGCACTTATTTAACTGGAATACCCACCCCCATCATCATCCTCCATTATCATCTTTCCAGCTGAACATACAGAAACACTTAAAAGAGAGAATGATATTCCCAGTAGTGTGGTTTTCCCAGATGCCTATTATTAATTTCATTTGTAGCCAACACACATTTCTAATTTAGACTGGATGATGTACGTGCTATTATTGTGAATTGCTGCCTTAATCACAAAGCATTATGCAACACATTCACCTGAGGCATACAAAGTTTTGGAAATAAGATCCACAGATAAGACAATATATAAAAAATAAATGGCATTTATACCAAAACTATGAGGGTATAGACAAAAAAAACCCAGAACTTGTCACCCTCAACAGCAGATCATATGGAAATACAGCCAATTCAAAGACGTTTTTAAAACTGTATTTGTTTGATGAAGACCAACACCATTATTGCAAGGTCTGAAAACATCACAGAACAATTTCAGGCATGCAAAGTATTGCATTACTCACATTGCATTCAGGTGAGTTTCTATGCAAGTAAAGCTGTATCCACAGAGACAAATAAGTAATGCACTTCTCTGGATCCTTACCTTGAAGTCCACTCTTGCTAGTCATCCTGTGCCTAGTCATCCAGTGGATATTTTGAAAGTGCAATAGTCAGAAGCCCATGAAGAAGAGGAAAACAGCCCAGCCTCATTAGCAGGAAAGCTGCAAGAGGGGCAGAGAAAGGCAGAGCAGCCCCACATAGCCAGTGCATCAATCACACATGCCTTCCAGATCTGCACCACTGCTGTATAATCTTCTCTATAAACTAGAGCAGCTTCAGCAGAACAAGTCCACCCAAACCTCTAAAACATGGTCACCCCTACCTGGCCTAATTCCATGGATGGCTTTGGCTGTTGAGGTGCGTAAGACTTTCTGGGCTTCAGATTTGAACTAGGGCACCAAGAATCTTTGTTTGGAGTTCACATGATTTTCCTCACACTTACCAGCAGCTTTGGCACATCTATTCATAGCTAGAAGATGAAGGAAGCAGACAAGTTAAGAGTTTGCGATCCTCTGCATCATCTACTTTTCTATGTAGATTTAGCCTTCTACATGCTTCATAGCCTGAGTTAGGATAGCAGTTTCAGTATAAGATGGTGTCGTGGTTTAACCTCAGCCGGCAACTAAGCACCACGCAGCCGCTCGCTCACTCCCCCCCGGTGGGATGGGGGAGAGAATCGGAAGGGTAAAAGTGAGAAAAACTCATGGGTTGAGATAAAAACAGTTTAATAGGGAAAGCAAAAGCCACACACGCAAGCAAAGCAGAACAAGGAATTCAATCGCTACTTCCCATCGGCAGGCAGGTGTTCAGCCATCCCCAGGAAAGCAGGGCTCCATCACGCGTAACGGTTACTTGGGAAGACAAACGCCATCACTCCGAACGTCCCCCCCTTCCTTCTTCTTCCCCCAGCTTTATATACTGAGCATGATGTCACATGGTATGGAATATCCCTTTGGCCAGTTTCGGTCAGCTGTCCTGGCTGTGCCCCCTCCCAGCTTCTTGTGCACCTCCAGCCTTCTCAGTCAGTAGAGCATGGGAAGCTGAAAAGTCCTTGACTAGTGTAAACACTACCTAGCAACAACTAAAACATTGGTGTGTTATCAACATTGTTCTCACCCTAAATCCAAAACACAGCACTGTACCAGCTACTAGGAAGGAAATTAACTCTATCCCTGCTGAAACCAGGACAGATGGTTACTGTTCCACTGAGTCAAACACACTGTACTCTCTTCGCACTGGATGTATTTGTTCATTACGTCTTCCGTTACTCAGTTTAAATGTGAATCTTGCTGAAATAATACAGAAACAAACATCTGATCTTCCAGCTACAAGAGTTTACAAATGGCAAAACACCATCATATCATACAACATAAAGAAAGCATTAGAAAAATATCATGCCATTACTGCACATCTAAAAGACAAATTTACCTAGAAGTTGAAGGTGCCGCTCAAAATTTCAAAAGCAGGCAAGTTAAACACTTGCTCTTTACTAGCTTTTTAAATGCTAGGGACAATTTTCAGATTGCAATAGATTAAAACTGTATTAACTTTTGCTAGATGCAATTATGTAAATTATATAACAAGGTTTTATTTTTACACTCTCAAAACTCTATTTTGGCTTTACAAGATGAGCACCTCATCAAGCCTGTGGTAGCAATTTCTCTCTCACTCTGTAATGTAGGGCTACTGCACCAGGTCTCCCATTTATAAAAGAAAGCATTAATCACTCTTATTTTAAACCTCAGACTACTGTACTTCTAGTTATCAGCATTAAGCATACTCCACCCACATACCCTGCAAGCCAAATGTTGTGAAATAGTCATTGCAAAGAATGAAATTAGAAGTTAAAGCCAGCCGAGAAGTGAAAGTCAAATTGTATATGAATGCTATTGGTTTTTAGTAAAGCTGTGCAAATGTGGAAGAAGTTGGCCATGAATATTCAGTCCAATTACATCATGAGCTTAAATGCTGCCACAGTTAAAACCTTCCCATGCCTGCTTTCCATTACATTACCATTTATGAGCTTTACTAATCATATTAAAACAACAAAAACAAGGGTCCAAAAACAGGAATCCACAAATACCATCATAAAGAAAAGTCAAGACAATTTCACTTGTATTCCTAACAACGGGATTCCTGCTCAGGAAACCAGTTAGCTTTACCAAGCACCCAGCATGGAGCAGAAATACCACTGCATGTTTTGTTGCTAGCACCAAGGTGATCAACATTTGAAAACACTCTACAGACCACAAATAATTCATAAAAATGCATACAAAATACAGTCCAAAACAAACAGCTGACTTGCAGCTCAAGACTAGTTTCTGGGCACAGAAAAGACAGACAAGTGTTACCTTGTCACCCTTTAATATTGTGCTATTGGAGATAACTTACTGGAGATAAAAACTACATCTTAAAATTACACTTCAGCTGCTAATTTAAGCTAATTTTAGGATGATTTAATACATGCTACTATCCACTTATGTCGAGCCATCTTCATAAGTTATCCATTTACACTTAAATCCATTCATTAGGTGGATAATAATAGGGTCCATTAGGTCAAAATACACTGTGGCATGTTCATTTTGCACGATTTTAAATGACAAAACTTATGTGGCAAATTAGCATACAATTAGCATATCAGTATAGCTATAGCATGGGTATAAATGCCTTAGCCTATTTGCCAGCAGCATACTTCCTGTCTAGTCCACTGGTTAGGAAAAGAAAAAAAGGGGGGGGGGGGGGGGAAGAAAAAAGAAAAAACCACCAAAACCAACCAAAAAACCCCATGCACACAATAGGATACCAAATTTTCATGAGTTGTTCCAATGCTATAGAATCTAACATGGATTACTTTACTGCTTTTTTAAAATTGTTTTTTCGTTAGAGAATCTGCAGATTAATTCATCAATTATGCAAAAAAAATTCTATACATGTTTTCCTCTAGTCCTGAATACAGACCTGGACAGTTAAACTGATACGCCTTGTATTTTTCAAACATGTTCAGAGTAGAAATATCAGAGTTGTTATACCTAATATCATTAGTTTAGATGCCAGAAAAGAACCTGGTTTGCCCACTGATATATCTAACTACACCCGAGATTCCACAATATTCCTGGCTATCAGACACAACTTATACACATGCTTATTGCAAAACACCGTTTAAAAAAAACCTTCCTGAATAGTTTCCCAGAGGATAAGAAAATATTTTCTTGTTTTCTGAATAAGAAATGGAGGGGCTACACCACTGCAAACTATTAAGTTCTTAATAAATTTCTAGCACACATGCAGCCATATGTTTGCAGAGGTATTAGTTTCTAGAAGCAGAGGTTTATACAGTTTTAAAAGGAAGACTAGAGTATTACCACACTCTCTCACTCTCAGTTCTTAAAAGCCATCTTGCTCCTGATGAAAGCCAGAAATGGAATGCATGTACATATATGCAGACTGCTCAAGTAGACAGCCATCGTGAAAAAGACAGATTTATTTGCAGTTCGTTTTTCATAGACATACAAACGTGTAACATGCCAAACAGAGACGGATTTTGCTTAGTGGCTCAAAGATTCATCAGCATGGAGGAAATATAACTAGATATGCTGGGTTTTTAAAAGGCAAAACAAAAACCACAGACACACCATGCAAGAGTTCCTGTGAGCCATGCAATGAAATTGGAGCGTTTCACTGGGTAGTTAGGATCAGGTACTGAACTGTGAATATTCACTAGCTGTGGACTCTTCTGTAAGATGCACAGTGAAGACAGTTATTCTGCCCCTCATAGTGGCAGCTCCTCTCTAACGGGCTTTACACCAGCATTTTATGTACAGAAACTCTTGCTTAGTTTTCAGGACCATTTGGAAAACATGGACAAGCTCTAACCCCACTCTGTAAAAGCACATTATTCAGCTGGCTTCTATAAACACTTTCCTTATTAAAGAACATTTAAAACACTCAGAAAAGTTTTCTAAAGAGAGAACTGACACATAAAAGCTTTTACAAGAGCCCTCTGAATCAGAGCTTCTTTAAATTTGAAGGCAGTGGCCAGAATTCAAGGGGTGAAGGTAGGCTACGCAGCAGCAGGAGAATCAAAATATCTTTTTTTATATGTCACACAGATACAGGAACCCTGGCATCACTTGAACAACTGCAATGAACCTTCCTGTGTCTTTAGGGCATCTAGCAACTTTTATCCTACCCTTGCATTTTCGGAAGCTGGAGTCATGAAGACAAACCTAATGCAGTGCCAGTATGCTCTGAAGGAACAAGATTAACCTCCACTGAGAGGAGACAGAGCCTGTGTATGACTAAAAGGGACCATGCACTTTCCTTACCATCTCACATAACATCTCAGAAGACTAACTGTAATTTGGATTCACAAAGAAGCAGCAAAACAGACCATATTGCTGTAAAACACTCAGAATATTTTTATTTCATGCTGAGGGAGGCTGTGGGGAAAGCAAGATGTTTGAAGACTTTATCACTGCAGTGGAACAGATAATTAGGCAATTAAAACTATGAAAAGTGGACAAATTACCAGTTCCAGATGAATTGCATTGCAGAACAGAGATGGAAGAAGCAAGAAAACAGAAATGAGAGCCTTTGGCAAACATTTTAATAGCATGACTAAAAGAGGGGCAGCCCGGGAACAAAGGTGAAAGGGTAGTTAATTTGCAGAAGCTTATCTGCTTTTGCAAAGGAAATTTTGAAGGAGTTGGTCCCTAAAATAATCTTTCTTTTCTTGCATTGATAATTAGAACACGTTAATAGAAATCCAAGAGGTCTCATTCCAGCTTCATTTTTGGTCACTCAGCAAGGCCCTCCTGTACCAGGTTTTTAATGACATTAGCAATATCTTCACACTCACACAGAGGCTTGTTGTTTAATCATTCTGCTCAACAGGAACCCCCCAACAAACTCATTCTTACCACCCCTACTTGCTCACAGGGCATGGAGGATGAATGACCATTTCACATACCACAGTGGAGATAATGTGAAAGAGCACCCAAACCTCACACAAAACCTTCTTTTCCCACCCCCCCCCCCCCCCCGGGTCATTCGAGGCAACTTTAGTGAAGGTGCTGCTGCTCACACACAGTCCATCACCACAGTAACTCACTTCCAGAAGCCTCTTCTGGACTCTTCCCTGTGGGTGTTGGACCCCCATCCAAGCCAAGAAGGAGAATAAGGGCGGTGGTCTGCTCCCACCAGCTGTAAAGGGCCATGCTTCTCCAGGCATGTTTTCTTTAACGCATATGTCTCACTACACAAAGCTCTTGGTGGAAGAGGCCTTCTTTTGCACAGCAGCAGAGACATCTGCTCTGTCACTAAGGTTTTCCAAATAAGAATACACTAAGAGGAAAGCTGGCAAAATTTGCTAGTCCAGCTCTGCAGAGGTACCAGCTATGAACTTCTTGGCTTAAAGCCTCATAGATTTGCTGCATCTGCAGATTTAAATCAGAACATACCGAACAGGCTGGTGACCACACAGTGGTATCAGGTGTGCCTATTCCCTTACTGCCGACTGTGGGGAGAGACTGCTGTCTCATCACACCCTGTTGCAAAAGGAAGGACTTTATAACTGCAGCTCAGACAGTCTCATTTTATTATTGTAAATAATCAAGGGGAAAGAAAAATGTTATTATTAAGACAAACAGGAGCCACAGAGCACAGCTAAGGATTACATCTCATTGAACTGTGGAATATCTCCCACTGCAATAACCCTCAGAAAGATGGAATCATAAGAAGAGAATGAATCTTGTGTCTCACAAAGGATTTTCCTTGTAGAAAGTGTTTAAAGTAAAAATAAAAAAACCCCATTAAACAGTATGAAGGAAATGAGGCAGGAGTGGAATGAAGAACCCACTGAAGAAGGGGATATTGCATGAATATTCAAGAGCATGCATATGGTGTAAGTTAAAAAAACCATAGTAATAGCAATATACAACAGTTTACTTCTTGGCTTTACATGCAGAATTTTTAGTAAAAGAAATACTAAACAACAAGCTCTGGGATAAATGCACAAACAAACTTCAACACTACTTTTTTTTTTTTTTTTTAATTCACCACTCCTGGGCAAGATTTCTAATAATTTTCATTCTAGTTATGAGTTCTATAGGTAATGATATGGAAACATTTATTTTAATTATAGCAGGTCTTTGATATCTATGCAACAAACTCACTCACATGGTTTATTCCTTCCTGAATCTGGTTCTTCCAGTTCAAAACACAAGCAGCTGAGTAGGAAAAAAAAAGTTTATCAGAGTTTTAAATTCTTTGAATCCTAGGAAGCCACTCTTATCTAATCCAAGCAGCTTGAAATGAGACATTGCCATAGGAAAGACATGGGTAAAACTGTATGATACCATTGCATTGACTGCAAAGACAATGATAGCACAACGCTGGCATCTTTCAGAAGAAAGGCAGGGTGGGGGGGGAAGCAAGCCTTGGACATTTTGTACACTCATTTCTAGCTCTCCGTGTAGTGCTATTCTACTGTCAGACTCAAACGTCGATGTATCCCTTTGCCAAAGTGAGGCAAGCAGTAGAGGTACAAGGGATGCTTGAAAACTCCCCATCAGATGAGCTGCTTTAGATAAGCACATGGGGAAACACTACCAGAACACACGTTTCCCCTTGTCTTAAGGGGAGCACAAGCAAACAGAATAAAGTTTATTGTCGACCACTTGTGAATATAGCAGTATATACCCTGTGTTCCATAATCTCCTGAAAAAAGCACAAAAAAAGTACACCAAATACAACACACTGACATGCTGTTAGTATGAGGTCTTGCAGACAGCATCCTACCACTACTTTCTCTTCCCTACCATGATGATAAGTAATTTTTCGCTATATTTTCTTCTGTGAATTTCTCTTTTCTTTTTAATATTAAAGAGATATCTTGGCATTAATCATGAATTATAACCAACATCTGACAGCTCTTTTCTGTGACAGACTTTTACAAGTTTTTAATCTTTCCTCTGCTGCTGCTTGACAGCCTATGGATGATGGGGGAGGGAGGGAGTGGAAGAAGAATAATTAAATACAAGAAATACAAGAAGATGCCATTTTAAACCAATCTTGATTTTAAAAAAACACCAACCTGTCCAGTATTCTTAATGTGAAACAGACATTTTCTAGTGCAGGTTTCTTTTGAAAGCCATAAGGTTGATATGAGAAAGCTGTGTTAGAACTATATTTCTTTTCTAGAGAAACAGATTGAATAAATTTCCCTAGTTTCTACAAAAGGAAGCTGCATTTAACAGTTCTTGGCATTTTCACATTTGCTATTTTAAAAGTCACCTCAGACTACTTTAGTTTATCCTAAGAAACAACCTAAACATTAAAATTCTTGCAGGAGCACATGTGCTTCAGACAGCCAGCATAGCCACACACCTCTGAGGATTCTAAACTTATCTGAAAAATAAATGCTTCTTTTTTGCTCCTTGACTATAAACACATTAAAAAAAGCTTCAGACTTTGTATTTTTAAAAAAACGCATCATAACAGAGACTCTTCAGCCTTACACAAATCTCTCCACTAATCATTTAGCCTGAACTGTATTATCAATTCCAAAAAAATCACACCCCCTCCAACCAAACACACAGACACAAAACTTGGAGGAGTCTGACCCTCACCTAAACGTTGTCCACGTTTCAACAGGCAAAAAGCAGTCAGGCATAACATCGATTACTATTGTCAGGAGTTCCCAAACAGATCACCAATACTCATTTAATCAGCTGCCATAGGTGGTGCTGAGAAATATCATTATGAAAGGAATGACCAACAAAAATGACGTAACAACTTACTTCAGTGTACTATCACAGGAACTACTAGATTTACAAAGAAGAATAGAGGATTTATTTGGTTTATTGTTTGATTTTAGTGAAAAGGACAGCATAAATAAGTTTGGTATTGTTCCACCTGCACATGGTAAGGCACACAGGGTGTAGGTGACAAGCAAAACTTAGATAAACAAAAGGTACTCAAATGCATGTGATAAGCAACGACCTAGATTTTGAACCAAGGTACACACATGCTTCAAACAAACAGAAACACTAAAGTAGAAAATGACACGGAGGAGAAGTACCAATTACTGACAGTTATGAAGTCTTTAAATTTTTGAAGCTGCTCATCAATTGCTTTCAGAAATAGATCTCCGAACACACTGAAATAGCCTGCTACAGTTGCGAGCTATGGCAGATTGACAAATACAGGTTACAAACTACACAAGTTAGAAACAATTACATAAGGCTTTACAGCATAGCTCAAATCTTCACTGCACACCGCAACTTCTTTCAAAGCGGCCAATTCCCAGAATTAAACCAGAACACCTCTGAAGAGACAATAATAAACTCTATCACAAGCCTCCTTAAAGACTACAAAACTCCCCCCACAAAGCTAGCAGCACAGAAGAGCAGTATGAACTAAAATGTTTTCTCTTACCTTTGCTGAGAGTGCCTGTGATGAGCTTAAAAACAGTCTGGGCAAATTTGACAATCCCACGCTTGCATCTCTTTGAACAGCCACTCATGGTTCAAACGGGTAGAAAGGTTCTTCTCTCTTACAAAGTCCAGGAATAACAAAAAAATAAAAAAGCAAGTCCTTTACAAAGTTGAGATGACAGTTTGTGCAACGCACAGAACTCTGCTCTCAAGCGCTGAGCCCCAGTCTCCGCACTGAGGTTTGCCTCTCTGAAGCTGCTAGGAAAGATTGCAGCGGTGAAATTAGCATTCCCTTTTTATTAAAGGTGTAGCTCTCCCCTTCAGCGTCTCGGCTGTGATTGCACACACATGCCGCGGTGCCCTGATGGAAGTTGCTAAGCACAGGCAACACCTCAGCCAGGCAGGGAAGGAGGAGGGATTTGCTTCACCAGGCTTTGCAGGCTGCCACGCCGGGCACTGGTAATGCAGCAATTAATGCTGGAATCACAGGGTGGTGACTGCTGCAAACAAAAGAAGCTGCTGTTTGAAGACCGTTTTCTTGGTGCTCTTTTCCAGCTGATTTCAATTAAGTTGTCAATTTTTCTCTCGTCAGGCCCAAGGGAACTAGAAAATAACACTTTTTTTTATTCCACCAACACTGTACTCACACTTTGCATGTAGAAGGCTGCAGAGCATTCCTTTGCAAAACCTGTTAGAAGTAGGAAAGCAGAGCTGCACCTAGAAAAAGTCTCTTTTCATTTTACCAGCTTAGATGCTGCTCAGCCAGTTAAATAACTGCTCAACGCTCAGGGATGTGCCAGTCAGCCTCCAAGAGCCTGTGGGGCTTGTTCTCACACCTCTGTGGAGCACAACGCTGTTTCAGACCTTTACTTTTTGTACACTACCTCACATTGTGCTCGCCCGATGCTCACAAGGCTCCCTCTTACTGTACTGTGAGTTTATCCCCTAGCAACAGCCACAGCTCTGGCTTCTCCAGTTCAGTCAATTATTTCTGCGTGCCTGGAATACTTTGAATAAAGCAGCAAAGTGGAGGTGCCTCAGAGCTTCTGACCCTACCTGAGCACTGGGTAAAGTCGAGCATCTTTAGGCTTTAATTCACACTGAAGTCCTCTCAGATGTTTTTAAACAACCCCCAAAATGCAGTGTTTGCTTGTCCCGGGGTGGGTTACAAAGCAGATTACCTCAGGCTTCTGCTGACACCCAGCTGCCACTCGTTAGATGACTTGATCAGCCCTGTCTCTAACAAAGCCACCTGGAGCCAGCCCTCACCTCCAAGCAGCAACAGCTGAGTCCTCCGCCTTTACTGAGAAACAAGCGCAGCAAATAGCTTTTCACTTCAGGGAACAACGATAATCCCCTTCACTCAGGGGGCACTAAACTGCTTTACAGTATAAAGCTTACATCCCTCTCAGGCAAAATTCAGGGCTTTGCCAAAAGGTTCGCCTTGCTGTGAGACAGGCGGCTGTCTGTCCTTCCCGGCTGGAAGCGCCCTCCTTCTCCTCCCCTCACACAAGCACCTCCGCGCTGCCGCCCTCCTCTCCCCCTCCTCACACGGGCACCCCCGCGCCGCGCCGCCGCTCACCTCCTCCTCAGGCAGGGAGCCGCGGAGCACTGCTCAGAGAGGCTTCGCAACGCCTCATTTTACCTCAGAAAAAGGTATTTCGGCACGTAAAAAGAAACGTACGGACAAATTGACTTTGGTGATGGTCACCATGAAGCTCGTGCCTGGGCTGTCGCCCCCGAGCTGAGCCATCAGGCACCGGACGTTTTGCTGCCCTCTGACTTCCACCGAGTTGCTTCTAGCCTTAAACACCTAACACTCAGTTTCGTTTTTTTTCAGATTTAATCGTCTCCAGCTGAAAAGTTCCAAAAAACATCAAAAGAAATGTTTTGTAGAAAGCAGGTACAAGCTCATGAAGATGGTTGACCCTGGCCGGCAGAGGTGGCGGGAGGCCTCCAAGGCTGCCTCCAGCCCCACATAGACATCCCCGTCTTAGTGTTGTGTTCCCACACAATCCTTCAGGTAAATTTTTCTGTAAGTTTCTAATAGGTCTTTGCTCTTTCCTTTAGTATGCTCCACAGGGCTAACATCAACCAGCTGAGCGCTCAGACACTGCTCTTTGAGACACCGGGTGGTGAGCACTGAGGCCACCACTGCTCAGGGCACCGCAGGCAGAGGAGAGGAGCAGCGTCTCTGCTACCTCCCGATCCTCCCCACCTGGATTTCAGAAAATACCCACAAGTCTTGTGGTTCACGCCACCATCACCTCCACACAGCCCAGAGCCTTTATTATATGTAATATGACTTCCCCATTTCACAGGTTATTATATTTGTGGGGATCCTCAGCCCAAGGTTATGAATGGGAAACTGAGGCAAAGATTAAATACATTCCTGAACATTGCTAGAAACATGCGGCTGAATAAAGAGTGGTGCATGAGTTTCAGGTGTAAAATAACATTTCTGCCCCCTACACCACAGATTTCCAACCACTAAGGTAAACAGTAGAGAGTGATGTGAGGATGGAGGGCGAGAAGGCGGGGGTGACGTTGAAAAAGCCGAGAGCCACTTTTCTCTGGACAATTCTTGGCTTCATAACCTTGGCTGACTACACAAAATGAATGGTGGATTTGTGGAAAATGCAGTGCTAAGCAACTCCTTTATGAAGCCATCTCCAAGGCTGTCCTTTATTCCCAGCGATCCAATTCAAAGTTGGAAATATGATTCTTCAAAAGAAAAAATAAATTGTAATAAGGCAGTAAAATGTCAATAGGGAAATCAAGGAGTCAGCAGGTTGTTAATTAGTATATCTCCGTATCAAAGGTTTGCAGCATGTTTAATTGCATTTATATATATACACATCATGATATAATTTGGGGGGGGAATGTAGGACAATGGACATAATGAGTGCTAAGAGCTGTATTAAAGAAAGTTATGGAAACTGAGAGGTCTTACATAGTGGGAGATGGAAACTGTGTCATATCCCAGACAGCACTTTAAGCCTCCCTGGCACTCCAGTTTCACACAGAGAATGAGATTTCTTCTCAGACATCCATTTGCCTCTTTTGGCCCATACCACACAGGGAAAAATGGGTCAAAAGGAACACAAAATGTACATTAATAGGAGTGGACCATCTTAACCACAGGGTTGTGTAAAAGCTGCAGCAGGTTCAGTAGAGTGGTGGAGATTTGCAGCCCCGTAGCTCAGGGAAAGCTGGAGTTAACCAGGCTTCCAGCAGAAGTTTCAGCAGCCAAAAGGCCCTCTAAATGTAGCCCCCCAACATTAACAATACTAAAAAAAAATACTTGGGCATAAAGATACTGATCCTGAAGGACCTCAAATTACTCACTGCTGTTATCTGTAGGAAAGTACAAAGGCAGCTTATTCTGGTTGCAGGTAAATGTAGACTGTCTTCAGTAAATGACTGAGAACATCTCTGAGAAACAAAGATGTTATGTCCCTGTTTAAGATGTTTCATAATGGCCATTTCAGACAAGAAGATGAGTATAGACAGATAGTATTTCTGTATATTACTAGAATTCTAAGGAGGTCAGTCAAAGGTAGAGAGGCATACAAAAGTAAGTTTATTCAAAGGGAAGGTTGTGATGTAGGGGAAAGTATTTTTCTGTCAAGACTTTGATACAATAAACTCCAAAATAACACACAATATGCCCCTAATTTATTTTACATGTATTTTCAGCATGCTTAATACGGGACTACGGTAGTTACACAGCATTCAGAAATGTATCTGGTTCACTCACACCCATGCTTAGTTTAATTTTCTGCACGTAAAATCTGAGAACACTATAACAAGTTAATTGTCATCCCAAAGAGATATAAAAATGCATTGTAGAAAATTGTTCTTTCCTAATTTGCCATTCAGGATCACAGTGTGGGTGGGTGAGAGGTGAAAATATTCTCTGAGTATGTAAGACTCATATGAGCTAAGTTCAACCAGAGGGTCAGCCAGTACGGTTTCCACTGACATCAAAGGCAGCTAAACCTATTTGCATCAGGAGAAAGTTTAATCCCTTAACTTGAAACCACACAGCAAGTGCTCAAGAATAATCTCTGGAATAGGTATGAACAAACAGACTGTGAACTTGGATGCCCTGCTTTCTTACAGCCCTCTCCAGCATAAAGAGAATATCCCTATTTTTCTGTGGGTACATTAGGTTTGGAAAGAGCAATTCCAGAGCTAACTGCTGCCAAGTGTGTCCGGGTATAGCATTCATGTTACTCAGTTCATCCCATAGACATTGTCATCATGCTGTGGAGGCCAAAAAGGCAAAGGGGGTGATGTCTGGGACCCATCATAGATCCTAGGTACTGAGAGAGAATACACTCTAGTATTTGTATTTTTTATGTTCTTTTCCTAAGTTTCTGCTACTTGGCATCATGGGAGACAAGTGTCAACTAGTTGGGTATTTGGTATGGTCCATTCTTATCTCTGGCTGCAGAAAGAGTTTTGCACAAAAGCCAGAAAGTTCTCACCCTAAGAAGGGTAATCCAAGTCAGTCCTTTTCCTTGTGGTTTGGAGAAGCATGTCATTACAGAATCTACCTCCTCTCCAACTCCTTCCCATAATGTTTTTTTCTTAAGAAGTTTTTCCATGTTGATATGATGCACTGTTACATTAATCCAGTAAGAAAGAGTAGGATCTTTCCTCCTGCACTAGAAATTGTTTTCAGTCTCCACATATTAATCTTGAGCCAGGTGGTCCCCTTATGTTCCCGATTGTCAAAGCTGGAGACTTGGCTGGAGCATGCCACAGATTCCTGCCCAGCTTGTCACCCAGCTCTCCTTCCCAGAGAGAAGAGGTATGGGAACAGATGATACGCACCGAGTCTCACCCAGACATGGAAGTGGAGAGGTGCCGGGTGTTCTTAGGTCCAGCAGTGTTGTCACAGACTTACTGTATCATCTTCATTGTACTCCCAAAGGCACAGCTGTCTCAGGATAGACCATAAATGAAATTTTAATGATCTGTTTGGAAGAAAATCTAGCAAGTACAGGCAATTGTTCCTACTAGCTGTGTCCTAATTACCTCTAGATTTGAGGTAACCTAACACATCAATAATCATAGTTTTATTGGCCCCTAAGAAAAGTATAACTTCAAGGAATAGCTTTGAAAATTGATCTACTTAAAATGAAGAATTGACACCTTACTTGAATACATATAGCCTGGGTGGGTAGAGCTCTCAGCATGCCGTATCCCATGCCATTATTATTTGCAATAATACCACCATTAATATTGAGCATTTTTCATGTATAGAAATCCAACTACATTGGACTCCCAAGAAAGTTTGTACTAATAAGTGTTTTTCAAATGTGGTAAACTGACATACAACTAGATGGACTCGCTTGCCTCTGATCGACAAGAGCAAAGCAGCAGCAAGTTTAGAATCAACATCTCCTTTGGACCAGTCTAGCACTTCAGCAGCAGCATCCCAGCCCTGATATTATCTTCTCCACTGGCTTGTGGCATTGCTACCAGGCAGATAATGACCATGCTGCATTTTCATTCACTTTGTAATTCCAGGTAGTATTATCAGTCAGAGCCTCAGGAACATCACATGCAGATTTCCTCATCAGTATAGAGCTTGCCTTTTTATGGCACAGTAGTTATCTCTAGACTCAGGCAGCATTCTCTCATTGGAGAGGAATGTATATAGTGACACATTAGTATTTTCCACAAACTGTCCACTCAGGTTGGATCATCTTTATTCAATATCCCTTCTGTCAAGCATGACTAATTGTTTATTTATACAGAAATCTAGGGGGAGAAAAAGGTGTTTATGAAAAAGCACACACGCTAAAATGGGCTTTTTAAGGTGCA
Organism: Aptenodytes patagonicus; assembly: GCF_965638725.1. Classification (NCBI taxonomy): domain Eukaryota; kingdom Metazoa; phylum Chordata; class Aves; order Sphenisciformes; family Spheniscidae; genus Aptenodytes; species Aptenodytes patagonicus. Next base: position 19,145,893 of record NC_134960.1, on the reverse strand, counting down.
GTGAGAAACTAAGAGAATCAAGGTTTGGCTACAAAACCTTTTGCCTGAAGTACAGGCATACGTATACAGAGTGCACATAAATTGAAGTTACAATTCTGACTTTTTTCCAGGAGCAGCTTGACACTTTGGACTTGGAAGTCACTCCAAGCAGGTGGTTCATCTCTGCCTGTGGAAAACCACATTAACTTCCCTGGAGCTTCGTGCAGACAGAGCTTTTCCCTACAGAGGAAGCTGAGGCCAGTGCCTAGATCCTTCTTTCCGAGCCAAGCACAGTACTTACCATGCAAGCTTCCTGCAGAGAAATTGACTAAAGTTCCAGCACTCGTGATATTCCAGCCCTGGACTTCTCTTGAGGTAGTTTGTCATTCTTGCTAAAATATACTGGTAACGTTATAATTCAGACTGGGATGAGACTGAATACTTGTTCAGACTTTTGAATAGATTTAAATACATGTAAGGTCTAAAGCAAAAGGGTGCTACACCACATCCCTGAAAATTGCATAAAGCGTCTGTCAAAAAAACCCCAAATCTAGCCAAACACTGTTCACAGTTTCACAGCTCTTGGCTATGAGAATCCAGGAGACTCTAGTGACATGTCCTAGCTTTCATTATGTCTGCCCTTATCACATGTGTGTCAGCAGGAGATTAAAAGCAGCAGGAGAAGCAGAGCCACACACAGGCTCTAAAGAAATATTCCACAGGGAAGTAAATTATGCTCAGTAGATAGAAACTTGATGGTTTAACATATGAAAAGCACACTTGCTGCCATGCTTCCAACAGTGAGGTGATGTCAATATTTTAATGAGGTCCTGCTTAACTTCCACCTTAGCCCTGTATTCTCAGGATAGTTGTGCTATGGAAAGGGGTTAGGCACACTCTTCCTTTGTTCTGTCATTCAAACTCAACCACAGTTTGCTTAACCATAACTAAGGACAGAGATGTTACTTGGCAAATACAAAGCTTCTCAGAGTGCCAACAGCATATACTGAACATAGTGACTGTAGTCAGCTTGTAAAGCTGGAAGTGGGGAAAGGGTGGGAGTGATCTTGCCCTCGCACATAGGTTAGTGGGAGGTGAAGGCAGCTTCCCCAGAAAGACATTCACCATCCAGAAAAACTGGTCTAGTCCAAAGGCAAGAGATTTACTTCTCATAAGTGTGTAAGCTCCACGGATAAGTCAGCCTTGGCAGAAGTGATTACAGAGGACCAAAGTAGGAAGAAGAGAAAAAAATTAAACCATGCTTCCCTTGATTTTGGTGGCAGTAATTTGTCAAAGGGGTCTCCAGACTTGTAGGCTGGGGGTGTTCACATTGAATCAATGGCTGCTTTTACACCTCCCAGCTCCAATGACATGGAAGCACACACACATTCATTTTTGATTTATAACAGTATCAGAACATGCATGAGCTTGAGCTGTCCCTCAGCGAAGGAGGAAGAAGACAATGGCTAATATTTTAGTTGTGCTTCAGTGGCTTGGTAGGACAGGTCAGGAAAAAAAAAATGAAATAACACTGATGAGAACATCAATTGGAAGAACAACTATAGCAGTAAGGGGAGCATAACTCCTTCCAGAGGCACTATGTCATGGAGTTTCCAAAATGAAATTTCCTCAGCATTTCAAGCTCAGCGAAAATTAGAAATATATTTCCTTCACCCCCATTCCTCACATACTAGGTTTTTACTCAACTTCGAGTTAGTTCACCGATGCATTAATTGGTCTGGACCTGGTATATACCTTGACTAGACAAAGTATTTTCTTTCCTTACATTGCAGCAATTATCTCAGACAGAATTGATTGAAAATACTCTTTCCATTTCTTTTTTCTTGTTATGAAATGGATCTAATAATACGTACCTACCTCATACTTATTTTTGGCATCCCAAGAATCTATTTACCTCAATAAAATAAGGTTTAGTGACTGGGCACCTGATAGTTTTATCACAAACTGTCTTTAGCTTGGTGCAGGCATTATGAAGCAAAGCACCTCCAGCCAATCTTTCTAAAGTCAGTAATCTTGTACTACTTTTTGCATCCTGTCCATTCTTGAGGTGTAGGTGTGTTAATTTTTGCAGCAGACACTGAACTTCTCAGAAAGCAGCAAAAGAGATTATATACTTATACATTTTAATGAGCTATAACAACTTGTTCTAGTTCAGAAAAACAAATTCTGGTGAAAGAAAGATGACTTACATAAATGAAATCAAGCAGGATAGGGAAGCACAGGTCATACTTCCTGACCTCCTTTTACCTTCACCAACTTCTTTAGGCACAAAATAGGTGCTGAAGCATTTAGGCAAACAGTTAAGCCCTTTCCTACTTAAATCACAATTAAAGTAGATGAAATTCACCTACAATTTTGAAGCTATCATTCTTCAGTTAAATGCAGGGAATAACTATACAAAATTAATAGTTCAGCTAACTAAAAGTGAAGCAAGAAAGACTGTTTACAACAACCCAAAACAATTAATCCAAACATAGCTTTCACAACTCTTAAGCTTTCTTTGTTTTCCTCTTAAGAGAACAAGCCCAACCTATTTTGGCAATCTTATAAAATAATACTTTCAAAGTAAAACATTGAAAAGTTTTTTTTGAGGTTAAAAAAGTTATTTGAACTCTTATGGAAATATTTTCTTGATTTGAAAACTGCAACGTGTATCAGTATCTGTCTAATTTTGTGAATGGGTTTATACCCCTTTCAATTACATTTTTAGCAGATGTAAGTTTATGCACACACCCAAACATGGCTGCTAACAGCCTGATTCTGATAATGACTAAATGGAAAATCTCTAATAGATGGAAAGCTATAAATGGCTTTTTGACACAACTACCATTTGAAGAAGTGTGTCATAGTTGCCCTGTGAAGAGCCCTGAGACTGTTATGATACAGAGCAATAAAATTCAATACAGGCTACAATAATTTGATTATATCATTTGTGAATTTGTAGACACCTGTGAGAATTTTTTTTAAAGTTTCCATGACTCTTGAAAGTTCCACTAATAAAAATATAAATGATAGTTCTATTATTATGCCAAAATTCATCGGTCAGCAAAACAGAGTAGACATAATAACCTGGAATGAGCAGATTAACCATATGTGTATGACTACAGTATAATCAAAACAAACAGCCTGTAAATTACCCTCAGGTGAAATCTGTTCATTTGGGCAAATCCACAAAAGTTTATAAATGCTCAGCATTTGGAAGTTCAGATTCATTCTTAAAAAAAAAGTCAATCATTAATTAAAAGGGTAAATTCAAAATAAATATTATTTGAATTGGCTTTACCCATGATCCTTTTGAAGTACATGTTCTTCTCAACTACAGTGCTTTAGGAAAATACATCAAGGTAAGTAGTCCTGGCTCAGCTAACAATGACAAACTATTTATTGTCTTGAACGAACACAGAGTTTTGTTCCTGATATTTAAACAGTAAGATAGGGAGCCTGCTGTTTTCTACTTATTGCAACACATTTTGCTGCACACATGGTACAAAAGGCAGTACTCTAACCATCAATAAATAGCCTTTGTTCATAAATGCCACATAACAGATGCCCTTTGCTCCTCTCTGATTCCAATGCATGGTAAAGCCTTGTTACTCTAGTTTTTAACTGGTTTTTAATTGTCTTTTAATTTTATTTCCTCTTCATTTTAAAATTGTAATTTATTTTTTAATCCAATGAACTCTGATCACTAAATCTCAGAATACTTTAGAAACAATAAGTTAAGTGCCAAAAAAGATGGTATTTTCCCTAGCTGCCAGATGAAGAGCATTGGTGCCAAAAGGCTGACATACTTGGTTTCTTGCAGCAGCAAGTGACAGAACCTATATCACAGTCCACTACTCTATCTACTAGATCTAGATAGACTTTAAGGAAAAGAACTAGTCAATCACTAGATACAGGTGATTGAGAACCAGCATCCTATTCCAAACAGCCCAGCAATGTGACATGTCAGCTGGATCATGGACTGAGGATAATTTTTCCCCACATTTCTTTTGTACTACTTTATTTTACATGTGCACTTTCAGGCACTCCAGCACACACAGGTACCTGGTGAGATTTTGAAAGTTTTGAAAGCAGACAATAACTGCTTACTTCCACGAGTTCCTCCATGACCTGCCAAATAGTTCTCCAGCTATTGCAGCTAAAACACACTCAGAGGAGGGAGTGGGATACTTATCTAGCTTTCTCTGAGGATGCTCAGCAACAGTATTCTGAGTTATTAAGCACCGTGCTCCTTACCAGTAGCACAAATATCATTAATTCTGTATAAAAGCAGCCAACCCCTCAGCCACCCTTCACACTGGACTTTTGCAAGGCCCTAATATGGTCTTTAAAGGAATGTTCCTTTGTACATCAGCCCACACTCATCACCTGAATGATTTTAGCATAATGTGAACTTTGCACGCTTGTCCAAAGACAACTAGGTTGATTACTGTGGGTCAGGAATCAGAACAAGACAGCTTTTTGCCTTAAGGACCTTGTGAATCAAAGCAGCATGCTGGGGAAAAGCTGTCAGAGTTCTGAACATTGCTGTTTGTCGTGTGGAATTTTTGTTCCTGTTTTGTTCTGTCTCAAAGCTAATCAAATGAAGTCCATCTGAAATGAAGTATAAACTGGGCATTGCACAAGCTTATCAGCACTATTCTGAATTATACCAGCCAGAGAAAATTTAGCCAGACTAGCTGGGGTCTAGAAATATGTGCATCTCCCATTGCGTCCAAGATTCATTCATGATTTTATTTAAACTCTACATTAGCTTATGAGAATTTGGAGAAAAAGGGAGAACTTCCTGTACAGTTTTACACTTCCAAGCCTTTACCAGACCCCAGAAGTATACATGGGAAGCAAGCAAAACTTCCCTGAAGATTCCTTACATCTATTAGCTTATGGTGGATACACTTTGATCACCCTCCATTCTTCACAGATCATGACAGAGGTACTTATTTGCTGACAGCCCGAACAGGACTGTCTGTCAGATTAGTTTTGCTATGGGGCCAGACCAAGGTATAAATAGGTAAAATAAACAAATGATTGGAAGGAAAGAGGGTAACTAAACTCAGAGTAGCATACCCAGCAAGAACAGAAATTTGTACCTGGGGCAGCTACAGCAGTCAGGTGTCTCAGCTCCCAGTCCAATAACTTCTGCAGAAGGCCACCTCATCTCCTGAGCAATAATGTCTTTTCCAACCTCACATTTGTCTTATTTGCAAGGCTTTCTGAGGCTGGTAAATTTAATCTAAGCTGTAATGATCCTCCTAGTTAATTATCAGCTGAGAGGAAGTGATGGTCCAAGATTACTTCAAACACACCCAAAGCAACTATTACTGGACACATCCTTTTGTGCCTTAGTATTTTATTAATAAGCACTGCAACTTACCTATACAATTAAAAGGGAAACAATGCTTTCTTCTGCATTATTCTGCCATTTAGACAAGCTCAGTCTTTCAGAATGTGTTTTTTGGTATTATATGCTGTTCCCACTGTGTGTTATGCCATCAATTCCAGTGTCCTACGGTACCACTTCTCACTGTACATGTACCATCAGGTGGTCCGTGCTAGAACAAGGCTATAAAGGCAGCCATTTATCAGGCAACTCTAGTTCTGAAAGATCAGAAATACTTTCAATTCAAGAAGTAAGTTCTAGTCAAATTTCAATTTACAACATTACTGTTCTCAAAAACAAAAGCAGAGACTATTGCATCTTGCTAATTTTAGACACAGACTTAAAATGTCTTCCCCTCTTCTTTCATTCACTACAGGGTTTTCCTCATTACAGACCTGCCCATCTTGCCACTGTGCAATGGGAATTATGGTGGATCTACAAGACAAAGATCAAGACAAACAACAAGGCTGCTAACAGGAAAAGGCTGACCAATTTCAGCCATCATTTTCCATCACTTCTGGCTATGGAATCCAGGAATTTAAAAGCTTCCCCCATCCCCCTGAGCAAAGCATGTAAGATTTGTAAGAACTACAGCAGTTTCAGCAGTTAAAAGGAGATGAAATGATAATTGATCTTCCAGACTTTACTGTTTGGACATGCTTACATGAGCGCCACATTCACCAACAATGAGAAGTCCCTCCTGACTTTCTGCGTGACACAGACTACAGAACGTGGTTCCCTCACTGAGTGACGCTCTTTATGGTTGAGTAACAGAAAACCTGTCTTACCCCTTGGTAAACTGTTCATGTTGCAGAAGTGGGCTCCAACTCAAATTGCTGGGTGAACTGCTTCCATGAGCATTGCTGTTGGCGGCTCTGAAAGTCAATTATAATACGCTATACAAGAAAAGCAATGGGTGATATGTTTTTGGTTTTATCCTATTTTTGTCACTTCTATTTTTAAGATCAATCAAAGCTGTTGAGATTCATCAAAGAGGCAATAAAATGACAGACTGTATAGCAGCAGGAGAAGACTGATAGAATACCTACCTCTCCTGCAGCTGTGCAATCAACTTGAAGATAGAGTAAAAGAACAGCCACAGGAGCTAGGGAGAACTTTACTGATGCAATGTGAAAAGCGCTCAGGAAGTTTTAGACACTGTAAAAAGGACAGCCTGAAGAGAGGAAGGATAATTTTCTTTAGTTTTGGTTCTAAAATGAGTGGGCAAGCCTCAGTAGGCCCAGTTCTTTTACTATTCTCAGACATCTGTACTACTATCTTACCGTTTTTATGGATTATTTAAAAAATTGTTCTCCCATGATTTTCCTTATCCTTTACAAATCTCCTTTTGTGCCTTTCCATGCTTTATGAGTCTACTTTGAAACCCTGGAGTTGGTCAGACAGCTGCTTAACGAAAATAATCTGTTTTCCCAGTTTGGCATTCTAATGTCAATGAAGAGCATTTCAGTATATTTTCTCTTTCAGCTTCTTACGTGCTCTAAAATTGTGTACACAGCTAGCCCTTAGGCCACTATTTCGGTATTATCACTGCTACAGAATAGCACAGATGCATTCCCAGACAACCAGAGAGGTAGAAGTAACTGCAGTATGGTTTTGATTACCCCTTGCTCTTACACCTAACAGGATTAAGGAAAGGTTGACCATTTGTGGAGCCATCAGATCCAAAGAAAAAGCAATGGTGTTTTTCAAAATTCAGCACCAATGGGCAAAGCTTGTGAATCACTGAGTTTCAAAATTGAAAGCCAAATGAAAAATACAAAAAAATCCCACCACTCAGATTTGCTTTGTTCTTTCTTACTAGCCAAAATCCCCATCATATTATTTTTATGAGTGACTATACAATGACATATCAAAGGATTTGCCTTGGTCTTCATGACTCCTGGTACCTATACTGAGCATGAGACATCATACTGTCAGGAACGTACCTGAACAATGCATGGGCTTACTATAAGTTATATAGCAACTTTACTCTGATCTGTGTCAAGCCAGCCAGACATCTGCAATCTTTTTGTTAAAGGTGTAGGAAATACATTAAAATGTCAATATTTCCACCACAAAGTCAAATTTGTTTGGATCTATAGGAATTTGTGGTTATGGTCTTCCTAATCCAATAACCAAGCTTTCAGGTCCGTTGAACTAGGCAGGTGGGTTGAAATCCGAAAGTTGCTACCAAGCATGAAAATATTCAGGAGGCAGGAGCTTCCGGAGTAAACACCAAACATACTTAACTGGCAAAGATAGACTTGCAATGGCAAAGCAATTAGAATAAAAACAATTGCTGGAAGACTTCTGATTGCAAGAAGTCTGAGCTTCACTGACTAAGATTGGCCCTACATCTACTTCTCTAACAGCACTTTTCCTTTAGATAGAAAAGAGAGGTTCTTTTTCCAATGCAGAATTAATTTTTAAATACTTTTCATTAACTGTACTTAATTTTGATGTTAAATATACCTTTAAAACAAAGAAGTTGATATTTTCATTATAAACTATCTAAATAAGACATTTAAACATTAACTTTTAAGTCAGAAATGCTTTCTGAAATTGAATTAATGGCTTTTTAAGTTGCCCCTAAAGTGTACTCTCTTCTAGCAAATAAATGGGTCATTGAAAAAAGTCTAGCTCCTGGTTAATTTTTCTGGAAGAAAACTGACAGTGAGATTAATACAAGGTTTGAGTAATGTATGTAAAACATGAGTTCTTGCCCTGTACTCTTTGACTATCCCCAAACTGGTTATAAAGTACTGTTAGATCAGGGTAGTCACCATGTCACACTTTTGTTAGCTTAAACAGTGTAATATCAATAACAGTAGAGAACCAAGTCTCCTGCATGAACTGGGGACAGAGGACAAGGAAAACTCACTGTTTTGAGAAACTCGCTATTAAGTTTCTCAAACAAGGGAAGGTAGGACTGACTAATCAGTCCCTCAAAGGTGGGCCCATGGCATCTCTGGGTCTCTGTCCCTCTCTGCAAAGACCTGGCGGAAGTTTTGCCAGATCTGGCAGTAAATTAGAAGTTCACACTCACACACCTACTATTATTTCAGTCAGCTTCATTCACACAGCTAACTGGAAACTCACCAGGATATTAGTTTTTGTATTAAAACATACAACATAAAACAATACCCAGTTGTATTAAGAGATGCTGAGGTGAATATTGACTTTTAACCAAAACTTGTAGACTTTTGTAGGACCTCAAGACCTATGACATATATGCCCCTTTCACCGTGCAGGATTAGAAATACATGAGCACTCATGTCTGCTAGTTATGGCCTTTACGAGGCCATATTCATAATCATGCCACTATTGAAGTGCAATGCAGTATTTGGTGCCTGATGCTTAGTCCGCTTCAGTATATCAAGGCACACAGGAGTAGGTGCAGTCCCAAGGTGCACACCTGAACTCTGAAATCTTTGAAGGTTTAATAACTGAATATACAAAACATCAGATCTGTGGAACAAAAAAGTCTTTTTTTATATTGCCCAACGTTACCAGATTTGAGGGGGTAGAATCCAGATTCTGGCACTCTCCCTGTGGGTCATACTATAGCAATAGCGTAGCCATTGGGCGATCAGCGCTGTGGCACTTAGGCATAGGCAGGTGGCAGCAGCCCTTCAACGGCACCTTTTCCTGCCTTGCAGATGTGGTAGCTGGCTGCAGCAGGGTTCAGCTGCCAGGACATCATCCAAGAGCACGTGCTGTTCAAGGAACAGAAGGTGAGACTGCTGTGGGGAAGCACTGTGTTGGTTAGATCTAGCAAACTAATTGGCTGTTGAGCATAAAAGCTGATGGCTATATATTCAAAGAGCGCTTTCAGTGGAAATCAAGCTATAAAAATATCATACTGCAAGGACAGGAGAGAAGGATAAGTATAAAAGCAGAGGAACTCATGCTTTTTCATGATTCTGACATATTTTAGAGTAATGGAGCTAGTCATGATATGCTATTTTAATCTGACACATGATATGAGAGATTTCTCTCCCAGAAAGGAATGATTCTAAGCAAGCTTGATACAAGATGTGGTACAAATACTTGTAAGAAAGGATTATAAGTCTGTTCTGTGCTCTTGAAAAACTCTTGAGGTTTTTTCCTGCTGAATGTTCCCCCTGTTGTAAATTCATAAAGTAAGAGAGATACTCAGATATACTTCTTGAGTTTGTCTGTGCCCAATTAACCCTGTGCACTTAGCCACAAGTGTTTCATTTACCCTGTCCTTTATGGGTCTCTTGAGAGCAGTTTAAACCCCAACTGTTGTATTTTAATTTGCTTATATACATGTTTGTGCAGCGTAAAACTGAACTCAGGCTGTTTTGGTTTGCCAATGGCTTTTGTTGTCTTTAAGCCAACCACATTCACCAAACAGAACCTGCCTCTGGCAAGTTGCTCCCAAATATTTTCTTTTATTTCAATAGTAAATATACCTTTTGCTCCAAACATGATGTTAAATACTCTGAAAGTCAGGGAATGCATTTTTAATTTCAAAATTGAATACTAATTGTAGATCAATAGCACCTACAAGCACCATCCACTTTTTTGTACAGGTACGAAGAAAAACCTGGCAATTCTTGCCTCTGGAGTTTCTCAGTTTCTGTCTCTACAGCCTGAAGCCTGTGGGAACCCCCTCATATGTACCAACCCAAGGGCTGCAACTGACTGCAGCTGCCCCGACTTGCAATTGGAAAACTCGTGAAGTGAGAAAAAGTAAAATTGTTTCCAATGGAATCAAAAGCAAAAGCACTTAAAGCTAATTGGAAATTAAGTACTTAAGTGTAGTTTTGCTACTTCAGTTATTACAGTACAATTACAGTGGCCTAGTCTGCCTAAGTTAAAACATTGTATATCCCAGGATACCTCTCCCAATATGGGAAAAGAAATATTTCTACCAATGTAAGTCCAAGATGATTCCCACTGTCACCATTTCTGTTAAGTACAAAAGTGACACTACAAAGTAAACCGGCTGTATTAGTGAAGTTTCTAGGTGTTTTGTAACATGCCTCAGACCTCTTCAGAAGGAAAGGCATCTTTATCCAGGTCCTAATCATGTAGGACCTTTTCCTTTCCACTTGGAAAGTTACAATTTTGATACGTTCTCTTCTGTGTAGCAAGTATGTTGGTTTGTAAAGCCCTTTACAGTCCACCTGGATGAAGCTCACACACCTCCCTGTGCTTTCATATGGTGATGAAGGGCTGCCCAAGGGGCTCCAGTGCCTCTGTCCTCCACGTGGAAGAATCAATGTCAGATGCTTGCATCAAATCAAAAGACCAGAGAAAGGAAAAAGCAGATGAATTGCCAGATGAAGCTTCTATGGATGAGTTAACTATATTTTGGTCACTACTCCAGACCTTGAGCCCTTTAAAATGTGTTAAAACACTCAAATATGCTGGCCTGATTCATATGTTCATCTGTAGAATATATCTCCATAACTACTAATTTCCTCAGGGTCTATTGCATCATTCTTTTTCAAACGACCATTGGAAAGTAGTGTTTGCAAAGACATACCTAAGCAATGCTGTGCAAGAATAAGTTGCTCTTTTGACTAAGTCACTACAGCAGTATTCAATAAATCTGTGTTGCTAAGCTCTGCTACAGTCTTTCAGTTCGGCCCTCAACTGTGCATGAGGTTCTGTAGAGAAAACAAAACAGACACTGCTACAAGGAGCCAACCAGTCTAAACAGACAAGGCTGCAAGAAGATAGGGGAGAATTGTAGAAAAGAAACCTCAATTTCCTGCCTTAACACTCCCCCCCCCCCCGTCCCTCCCCTCCCATTTCTTCAATTATCTCTTCTGTTAATGCAGACTGGAAGCTCTAAATCCAGGACTAACTCTTATTTATACTAGAGCTAAGACAACGTAGTCTCAATTTCAGAGGAAACTAAGCGCTGCTTTGCTACAGAGTATGAAAAAGTGTTTAGGAATAAATAAATGGTGAACCATAAGATTACTTACATATTCATTATGTGCTTCCAAAACCTCAGAAATAAATGGATGTTAGGACTTTTATTCACATCAAATTTCAGATAAGGCCTCTGTTAGATCTACATTAACCTTATTGCTTCACCCATTGAACCAGATTTTTTTCACTCATGACATTAAGATTTAGCTCCAGTTAAACTACCTTTAGACCAGGTTCCCTAAACATTGTTTTAATTTTGAAACCCAGCAATAACACATTTTTTCAAAAGGCTTCTGACCAGAATTTGCAGTTCTTGGCACCTACTCTAGACAGCAGATTTTAGAAAGAATTTAGCACATGATAAATTAAGCATCTCCACCAATTAAAGGCCCATCAATAGACCAGAGATAAGTAAAGTACTTGAATCCCACATGTTTAAGTCAATAGGATTTGGTGCATTTATGCATATCACCCTGGCTAATACTGAATGTTCTAAATATTGATTTTCAGGGAGAAAAACTAACAGGTTATGTTGTATTAAGTTGTCTAAGGGTGGTTAGTTATTTTACTACAAATTCAAACCTCTTATTAAAATGTGTCAAAATCTTCTGTGGTGATACTTCAACTGGTTTGTCACAGCTGTGTCCCACCATCACAGGTTGCAGTTTCTGGATTTGATTTTCATTCTAGACACTTTAAAGAACAGAAAGATTCAGATCTAAACACATTTTAGGCTGAAGAAGGCAGAGAAGTCACAGTCTGTCAGTTAATTCAGTGTTTCACCCCAAATTAATATTCCTTCCAAGTAGTGGTTTAGAGCATTCTGTGTTTACGTGCATCTTAATTTGATTGGCACTTGCAGATTATCCTGTCACCTTGCTGTAAGAATCTAGAGCAGAACTCTAATTCTGATGTCCTTAGGTAGATGTCCTGTGTAGGCAACCTGTGAATGTGATCCTTCCTGCTTACTGCCCTGTACTTAAATACAGAAAACATACGTCCTTCTTGGGGATGTTATAAAGCATGTTCTCTCATACAAAAAGGGACCAGATTGCAGAAATAGAGGAGCGGTTAAACTTTGCATTTATGATATAGCCAGGTGATTTCCTTTAAAATGAGCTCTTATGCATCAGGCCAGGGTTTCAACATTTTATATAGTAATTGAAGTAGATAAGGCTCTGATTCTTTCTGTTCCCTGCTGACTTCCAATGCCTGACTGTATTTTCTGAAGAAGCCTCTTAAGCGGCTTCAACCAGCACACTGAAGATTAGTTGTGTTTTCAGATGATGCAGCAGTGGAGATAACGGTCTTCTCTTGAACTCAGTGGCAGTCTAATGTTTTAGATGAACTTTCTGCCCTTTCAGAAGCAGAGCCAAGTTGCACCTTGCTTTGACACTAGACCACGGTTGACAACTTTTAAACAACTCACAGTATATGAAGTGATTTTCTATATAAAGATATAACTATCCATATTGAGTGTTGTAAGCTTCAGACTATCATTCACTTTTATCAGCTATATATGCTTATGCGGGAGAAGGGATTTGTCAAGCCTGTCCAAACTCTGCCAGTTTTGTTTAACCTATGTATGAATTTATAATCTATCATTGTTTTCAAAGTGTCATGCATAAGAGATCATCACAAAAGAGTGAGAGAAAAAACTACAAAGACTTTTTAGTAGTTCTCTGAAGATTTATAAAATGACAATTATTTCCTTTGTTCCGCCTCCCACGTGGCTCTCAGAGAGGCTCAATCATATGACAGATCTGAGGGGAGGATGTTTCAGGATGCAAAGTACCCTTATTTTCAAGAATCCACTGCACATTCTGGGAGCACCATGATTTTGTAATAGAAAACTTTCAAGCACCACTAAAGAACTAGAATGATAAATCCTGGGGGGGGGGGGGCGGGGGGGAAGTGTCTAGAAGGAATTGATCTGCAGACAAAGAAACAGTTTTGGAATGCTCTGTCATTTCATTATAAGCGTCTCACCTTGATCTGTATTGTCACCAAAAAAAGGTGAAGTTAAATCTAGCAGTTGTGATAACAGTTGGTCTTTGCATGCTCTGCTGCACACTGCCAAATCACACTAATGATGACAAGTACTAAGGAATTCCCACATTTAGCTCCTATTATCCAATTTTCTAATATTTATTCAGTTGGGAAGACATGTTTATATTAAAGAAAATTTTCCCAGAACTGAGTACAATATCAAACAGAAATCAAAAGTGGGATTGTTAGAATAATAGATATTAAAAATTGTAGTTACTAGAAAAGGGAAAAGCCTATGACCCTCTGAAGGTTTCAGAAGCATGTACAAAGGCTATAGGACTAGAAACAGCCAGGACCACTGAGCCTGAACTATTTTACACTAGGAACATGATAGCCCTATAAATACGTTCTGACAATTTTTTGAAAGTTGTATCAATTTCATCAAAATCTAGTCTAGATAGACAAGCACGAAAGGCAAAATTGGTTTTGCTTTTTTCCAGAATTTAACATTTAGTTTTCAAAAAGGAACAGCAGATTTTGTAATCTAAAAAACCCAAAGGCACTGTAACCAGATGTTAATATTTATATTCTTTATGCAATTTCATTTGCAACTACCAGTGGGGTGATTAAAAGCAAGGAAGGTGTTTGGAAGTAGGGATGTAACTGCTGTCTTGTATTTTGGCAGAGTTACCTGTGGGAAGGAATTACGCATCTTCACATAATGGTGTAGCAGAAACAGCAGGAAGAAGCCCAAATGTGAGAAAACACACCTACCTTAGGCAAAGGCACACAAGGTGCCTGACGTATTTGGAAGTTTGAGTGCAACTTCTGAGAAGTTGCATGAGACCCTCAAGAAGATAACATATTGCAGATAGAGTCACTCACCCTTAGGAATGAAGGGGAACATCTCAAAGCAACGTACCAGCCACAGAGAGAGTGTGGGAACAGGCACAAGGACATTATCTGCTACTGTTTGAGACCTGCAGTGTACAGGGAATTAAACGTCCCATAAAAATAAATAAAACCACATCAGGAAACTGGCTCTGCAGCCAACCCCTCTTCCTAACTAGGAGAATGGTTTTTGCCAATATCTTGGATCAGCATCGTAATTGGGAGCTGCAGGGAAGCTCATTCCCTAACTTTGTAGGAATGCAAGACTAACAATAGTCTTCCTGAGTACTTATTAGATAATTTGTGCCATAAATAGAACATGGTGCAGGGACTGACCCCACAGCTCAAACAAAACACTCAGTTTTATTTGATTTATCCACTCTAGATTTATCCATTAGTCAGAAATATCCAGCTGTGGAAGAACCTATTACCCACAAACACCCCTGAGAAGACACACATTCACATGTATTACCCTGAGAGACATCACTGCAGAGGAAGCTGTTTGTTAGATCATAGGATTGTTAATACATCTTTAAGCACACAGCAAATTTACGAGTAAAAGAAATATCCTTTGAGCCAATCTAGCACAGTAATATACATTCACACTGTTGATCTCTTTTCAAGAAGTTAAGAGGAATTAAGTATAGACCTTACAGATTTCAAAAAAAATTTCCACCTCATTCTGGACTGATCAATACATTCACTCTTTTCTGGATTAGTTGGGTTAGTACGACTGCCCCCGAGCTTGTGCAGGAAAAACAACCGACTCAATAACAAACAAGTTGACTGAATATAAATAAGTTCAGACTAATACTTTAAGCACTGGCAACAAAAAAGCCATACCACCACATCTCCCACAAGAGAGTTTTGAAGCAGAAATCAGTGAAACTGCAACAAAAAAAAAAATTAAAAATACTAAAGCTTCTTCTTTGTAAGATGAGCAATAAGATCTTAGTGCCTATTTGCATCATTTAACCTTATTCCTCCAGGCTAAGCTGGTCACCTCAACACCCTTGAAAGTCCATGAAGAGAACTGCATGTTTCTAGAGCGCAAATGAACCCAGCTATCTTCAGATGATTGCATTTTAGACAAGGACTATTGAGTAAAGAAAAGCAAATATGAGACGCCTCTCTCTCCATTCGCTAAATGCCACCTTGAAGATTAGGTAAGACAGATGACTAAAGATAGGTGAGCTACAGCCAGTCCATCTTGATTCACTATTGAATATGATTATTCTAACCTTAATTCACCCAGTGGAATCCTTATAGTTTACTGTGATTGTACATACCCCAGGCCACTACAGGTAGAGCATATTAATGCAAAAGATTCATTGATGTGTTCCTCTTTAAAATTAATTTTAAGTATATGCCTACCTGCACAGCTGAACAACAATGCTATTCACAAGTCATCTTACAAAAGAGCAGTCCCTGTTTGGTAGAGCCCTCACTGACTAGGGAAACAAGTGCAGACTTCAATTGCTTTCTGTCTGTTTACTTCCTGAAGAGAGGGTGGGCATCCATCGATTACTACTGCCCCCAGACTTTTAACCCACAGGCTCCCTTCTAAACTCTGAGTCTACTTCGAAAGATTTACTCTGAAGATCTCATCATCTTTTCATCCATTTTTGTCTCAGCAAGTCATTCCCTTGGCTTTCCCTTTTCCTTCATAAATTTTATGCCTTGCTCTTTGAAATAGTGCCTTCCTTACTTGAGTACAACATTATTTCTCTCTGCTCCTTTCAGCTGTCCCTCCATACTGGAATTCTGTCTTAATCGTAGCAGTAGGAACTGTTTAACAAACAAATGGGTTTTGCACTGTGATCTGAAATGTTCATATGCCTACTATCTCTTATGCTGTTTCCTTCTTTACTCAGCAGTCCTGAACTAAGAACATTTTACCTGTGCCTCAGCTAAGGAGAAACCATATACTGCTATAGAATGCGGGCAAACATTACCACTACACGCCCCAAAGTGTCACAGGTCTGCATTCGTAATGTCAAGGGAAAAGGAATTTTACATACTACTTAGTGATAAAAGCGGTACACAACAGTCTTCGTTACCATGGTAATACAGGCCAGACAGCCATAAATCAGCCAGATAGGCTGACTTAAAGATATTTGTTTCAGAAACCCTTTGAAATTAATTGGAGTTTTATAGTTGACTTCAAAACTGGATCACACCTCCAATTAGAAGCAATTAAAATATTCACCTGTGATAACAGGGATTTCATGCAAAGTAAAAGGCATGTTTTACTGGATAGCATGTTTAGATAATGCTAGGTAATTCCTTGAAAAAGAACTATGTGACATTTAATCTATACTTTTATTAAATAAAAATAATGGCTTATTTTCTTTACCTTTCCCTATTCCAATAAAAGCATAATTTGAACAAACTTGCCCACCATTTCCAAGTGCCAAAATGTACTAAATTTTGTTAGTAATACTCGAATGAGTAAAAGGATTATATAATTTCATCTTGTTTTAAATAGAAACAATTTAGATTATTAAAGGACAAATGTATACAGGCTCAGTCCAATACTGAATTAAGTGTTCTCAGGCCTTTCTATTGATTTTTGTAAGAACCAGCACAAAGGTAGCATTACCCAGTATCCACAGTCATACACTGACAGAGATTGACTTTGTAATCAGCATTTTCAGTTTAAAAATAGCTGAAACTGAATTGAACATATAGTGATAAGAACCACTTGGAACAAATAAGTTAGAAATGTCACTAATAGTAGTCATGATGCACTCGTTAGATATTCAGTGTAAGACACTAATGGTAAAGAAATAAAAGAAAGAATGAACATCATATGATTGCTTTAATTTCCATTCAGAATACTGGCAGCCTTTTTACTGGATTCATTACAAGATAAATCACCCTCGATTTATAGCTTCCAGAACCTGCTAACAACAAGGTCTGTGCCAAAGTTGTTTAGTAGGAGGATAGAAGAGCCAAGTAAGATTCCCAATACCATAATGGTGATATGGAGCTTATTTGCATCCTCTTAAGGGAATTCAGTATTCTGATCCAGGAAAACAGTTAAATTTGTTACAACTTGTTATAATGTAGAGCCTTAAATCTGGGATAGATGCAAAGACAGTCACAACATGGGGAAAAAAGCAAACAGACTATATACTAAGTGACTTTAGTCCATGAGACTGCCAAGCAACTCTGAAGTATTACTAGCTTTATATTCTTCTACGTCCATTAAAGAATCCAAAGCAAATTTTTCCCTTTCCTTTCCTGGAAGTGTAGACTAGTAGTTTCCATTAGCTAAAACATACCTGCTGAGTCTAACCTGTTACTCTCCCGCGGGGACTGTAATTAGGAGTGAGTGAGTTTTACAAGGAAAGGCTCATTACTACTTACGCAAATTCATTTGATTTCAGTATTTCACTTGCAAATTTCCAGTGCGTTATTTTGTCTTAGTGACAACAGACTGTTATAACAGACAGTATCTTACCCCTGCATAATATGTTAAGCTCACTGTGTGCTTACTCCTGTATCAATCACTTTAAATTAGATACAGAAGTCTCGAGCCTTCTAAAAACCTCTGGCTTTTACAAGCAGAAAAATTAGAAGTCCCTTTTCCTGCTATTAGTAGAACAGCATATTTGTCCCAGTGTAGTGCTCCTTAGAGAATCCCTACTGCAGGTCTGCTTCCAGTCTAGTGTCATTATAAATAACCCTTGCTGATGAGACACTTTTGCTAGCTATGTTTTTTCTGAAAAATATTACAGTGATTACAAAATATTATCGTACCCAATAAGTATATGTACACCAAAGTGCAAAGCCTCCATGGAAGGCCGATTCTTTTACATCTGGCATCTTGAACCATGAACCTAATTTCAAACACCTTCCCCTTCACACATGCATTTGTACGTATTTACAGACAGATAACTGCATGATCAAACAGGTACTTAGGCAGCAACCTTTAAGTTTTATTTGAGCTGATCCATTAGTACAATACATAGTACAACCCTACAGGGGTTATTTCCTTTGCTACAAGGTCAATATTTATATAAAATGAAAACACAGCTGTGAGCCACTCAATATGCTTCCCACAGGCTACACAGGTAACAGACATTGTAGTTACTTCTACTGTCATAAGACAAATCAGTGATCTGGAGGATCAGCATAAGTCAAAAACTAGAAAAAAGTCCTGTAAAATCATGCAGTCCCTCTCAGTCTCAAAACACAATAAACAGGACAGGATTGCGTCAATGCTTTGCCCACCTTAATTTGGAAAGACAAACTGCAAAGCTTCAACTGTTTCCGTCAGGGAAATATTCCAGCCATTTAAAAACTGACAGAAAAACATAGACCTTAAAAGTCAAGGCTAGCTGACACGTTCACTTTTTTTGACTACATACTGATAGATTAGGCAATTTTTGATGACATCCTTACCGCTGGTAAATGTTTTAAATTCTTCTTTTATGCTGGCTGCTGTTTGTAACTGAATATGGACTTTGCTTCACAGTTCAAGTGAAGCTTGGCATTGTCTCCAGTTATAAATCAAAAACCTAAGCAGTTAGTCATCTCCCCTATAGTCTTTAGAGGTTTTTCCTTTTTATAAAACTCACTTTAAATTGTGCCTCCTGTCATCATTCAGTTGAGTTTTGAATGACATGATAAAGAATATTCCAAGTCCTCAAATGGAGTAACAGAGCATAAGTAAACTGAGCAAGGGACCAAGGCCTAGTAATCATCTCTGTTTTTAGAACCAGTTTAAGCATTAACAGTATATAGCGCCTAATCTTTACTATTAGAGACATCTGATTTTAACCTAGAAAAAAATTCGGCTCATCACAATAGATTTAGGAGTAACTAAAGGTGGAATGAGTATAAATTTGTATAACTTCTCCATGAGTGACAAACTAGAGGGTTCACATTTCAGAAATATTTAGCAACTGTTCATAGTTTGCTTCCCCTATTCTGAGTGTCTTCATTAAAATGATGATGTTATAAAATGTTCCATAGCTTTTAATGGCTTCAGTTAATACCTACCAATAAGAGAGATACCATAATAACTAATGAAAACACTGAACAGTGACATTACATAAACATTTTCAGTGTTTAAAGCCTGAGGTGTGTTTTTTGTTTGGCTGGTTTTTGTTTTCTTTTGTTTTTTTTTAAACACAGAATAAGCACTTTCTTGTTCCAGACACTAAACACACTGTACTTGCATGCTTAACATGGATCATACATATCAAGACAGATTTTCAGTCTGAAGTCCACAATACAATGACTCAGTGTTACTTACAAGACTTTAGTCCAGCAAATAGCAAGCTACATAAATGAGTTTTTACATATTTAAGTACATTTCAAGTATACGTTCAGGTTATTTGAGATCTTTGGAGTCTCATCTCTACTGCAAAGGTCAGAAATTATTTTTTTAAGAAAAAGCTAAACATTCTAAACACTAGAGCTTTAAAGGAGAAAAAACAGTATTGTCAGGTTCATAATAAAATTGCAAAAAACCTGACCATACAGTTTTCACCACTTCAGAATACAAACCTGTACGCTGGAACAGTTTAACCATGATTTACAGTATTAAGAGGGGAGAATGGGAAATAGACTTCCTGCGTAGGATTTATGAAAGCTTCCGAGTTAGGAGCACAAATCCTGCTGATTTACATTTGAAATCACAGTGGGTTCTTTTCTACATGCAAAAATTGAACTCCTGATACAACATGGCCAGGCGTAATTCAGGGAATTCATAAATGAATTAGTCACAACCTGCATTCGCAACAAATACATATTTATGTGTTAGTGTTCCCAAAATAATGAGTAGTAATGGAGTGTTCTGTACATGTCCTTTCTGCTGATTACCAACCAGAGCCACCAAGGTCCTAGGCATCTCCACGAGTGACTTGGTGTTTCAGTGAGGAAACCCAGCAGGAGCTGGGAAACTCAAGACCTAGCAGGATCAGTCCTGGGAGTTCAATCCTCCCATGATGAGGACATTGATAGAACCATTTCACAGGTGACTGATCAAAGGCTCAGGACATTTATCCTATTTCATTCATGTTTAGTCTCCTGCTCTCATCACTAGATTACCCAGCTTCCTGCTGTAATAAGTTTAGAACTTTTTTGGAAGAGCAAACTCACTTATGAAATGTCTGTATGTACTCATCTTAATGTGTCCCTTGTGGGATAAATGGGATTCTTATTTTACGTGGGAAGCATGGAGAGTGATTTGGTCCCAAAATTTCAAAGCTGGGTACATGAAGTGAGGCACCTGATTTCTTAATAGGGAATTCTTATGTTCTGAAGAGATCAGACATTTCTCACTGCAAACCTGAGAACATCGCTTTAAAGTACTTGTTTCTTAAAGAAATTAAATGTTTGCATAAAGAAAGCAGACAGGAAATCAAGCTTAATCTCACAGTTTGTGTTTATGCAGTGTATAAATGCATCATTGTAGAACTGTGTTTATTTTTAAGTTATAAAAAAATAGCGGTTACTAGTGCAGGGGGGAGTAAGGAAAGAGTAGATCTAGGCAGAAGTTCTATATGAAGAAGGCAGTAAGTGTGCTGCTCATAACAGCAAGTGTGAGAATAGATAAAAAGCAAACACTGGACCAAGTACAAAGCATGGACTGCAACAACTTTCATATATAATAACTAGAGGCAATAATTCTTAAAAAATTCTGAAGGTAATAGACTTGGATCATAGAGTGGGCAAAGAATATTCTTAGAACAAACTTCACTGCAACAAATATTTAACTTTCAGAGGGTGGTTTCATCTGGGGCCCAGATATCAGCTAGCATGTATTATCGATCTTAAGTGATTTTCAGCCTCCAGTAATTACAGCTTCAGTGCTCACTGATTCCTTATTGAACTTTCTACTTAACAGTATTTTAATTTTAATTCTGTGATTGATACTATCCATACAACAGACCATAGTAAGCCTGTAAAGCCATTCCTCTTCTTTCTCACAAATGAAGAAGGCAGCACAACTGAAACAGCACAGGAAGGGAAAAGGCTCCCAAAGGGTACCATCCTTCTGAACTAATGGGAGAATCAAGTAGTGACCAACTCCCAACAGTGACTCCCACTGCAATCCATGGTCTATTACCAGACCTGTGCACCTCAACATTACTGCTTGAAGTTGATGTCCAACCTCGGCAATCACTGGGGCTCAAAAATATTCAAAATAGAGCCTCAACTTGTAGGCATCTTTAATAAGCCAGTGCCTGCCACCACTGATCTCTTCAGAACATAAGAATTCCCTATTAAGAAATCAGGTGCCTCACTTCATGTACCCAGCTTTGAAATTTTGGGACCAAATCACTCTCCATGCTTCCCATGTAAAATAAGAATCCCATTTATCCCACAAGGGACACATTAAGATGAGTACATACAGACATTTCATAAGGAAGTCTGATCTCCAAAGGTGGCGAATGCAAAGCACTAGCACTACCCTTTCCTTCAAATATTCAAAAAAATGTGTCATTTCCACTGGCATTAAAGTAGTGCCTAGAACTCAAATATGCCCTCACCACAGGAAGAACTGCATTCCAAAGTAGATAGTAAACTAATTTATTTGACTATACTTCCAAGGAGACTTAACCTTTACACAGAACAAGTGGATGATGAACAACATTATTATGCTTGTTGCAAAAGTGTCCATGTGTTATACTAATAAGAAAAACGTTCAGCTGCATGAAAATAACCTACCCCCTGAGATTATTCCATTAAAGTTTAATGTTTGCTCTATACTTTCTTTTGAATACAGATCATTTGTTCACAACAGCGCAGTCCCATAGAATCATCCGCTTTTTCCCTTTAATGTCAAGGCCTCGCTAACACCACACTCCATCCTTATTATCGGGCTTACTGCATTAAGATGCTGTTCATAAGCTTTCAGTGGGAAATCTAATCCAATTTCTTACCATATTTTCCTTTTCAGAATTGTTCTTTTGTGAAGGGTGAAGTTACATTTAGATGAATTATGTGTCACTTGCAACTCCTTTTAAATACAGCTCACCAGAAGCTACCTATAAACAGGTTCAAAATACTTATGAAGTGGGCCTGTCTTACTGCATTCAGCCTCACAAAGGCTGTCAGTTCCAAGTCGTCTGACTTGACATTGAATTCATGTCCACTCAAAGCAAACTCTCATTCACAGATAGTAACAGAGGGTAAAACCAGAAGAACAGGACTTGAATGGGGGAAGAGAATGGTTCTCCCTCAAGCCATAGACAACCATGGCTATACAAAGCTGGCTCTAAATCATCTTTATGCTTTCCCTCTCTACTAGTTCCTCTGGGCATACCAGTATCTTCACACAAATCAAAACAGCCACGCTGTTACCTGTGCTCTCATAAGTCTATTGCCAGGCACTGTAGTGGTAAACGGATGCACAGCAACACCTTGCCCACACGGGATCATTTCTTACTAAGCATAAATAATAGCAAAATGGCTTCCTGACTAAATATGCATTGAATGCTACCACAGTGCAGGAAATACCTGCTTTAATAACTAATTAACACATCTGTACCACAAAATTGCAAATTTGTGAAATTGTTCAGATTTGTGCCAAGGGACAACTAATTCTGGAAGACAGCTAATGCACTGGACTGGAACTCAGACTACATGGATTAAAGCTGCTGCTCTGCTATATGCTTTCTGTGTGACCTTGGTGATATTCTATGCTATACAAGTTCTTATGCCATGCTCATCCCTCTAACACCCAAGCACCCTCCAGCTCATCCACACCTGCACTGTCTTAGCAAAAGGGAAAGGTTAAAGGAACAGATCTTGCACCCACACAGGAAGATGTTGTCTATGATGACAGTCAGTCATTCCTAGAAAATTAAATTGTTCTGGAGAAGTTTTCAATCCCTCATTTGTAAAGTGTAAATTAGCCTCCTTTGTCTTCTCAACTTAGCTAGTCATACATATTACAAGGTCTGTAAAAGGATATAGCATTGTGCAGCTGTGAGGAATGCAAATTTATGACACCCCAGCCAGCACAAGAACAGCAGTGCTTCATATACGTGCAAGGTACTTCAGTAAAAGTGTAACATGTCTAAGCAGGCTGAAATACCTAAATCTTAGGTAGTGGGCTTTGTGGATCTTGGGGTCCCAAGAAGTTTCTATAACTCCTGAAGGATCTTTCCATAAGTTATCTGGGGTTAGAACTGTGCTTTTAGGAAGTAGCTGCTACAATATCTTAGTTGCTGCAAAGCAGTAATGCAAGATAAAGCTGTAAAGGAGGTATTTAAAGTATCATTGTGGTCTAGGTGGAAATAGACACTATCTTCTTTCCTGCTACACTTTAGATGTGCGTCCTCTTTACATGCAGAGCTTGCAGGGGAAAACAAGTGTAATGAAAAATATCAGTTATGCAGACACTTACATTCCCTATGCAAGATTCCCCATCACCTGATCTCTGACCAGTAGCTTATTCAGCAAATTAGATTTCTCTGTCACAAGACTCAGAGAATGTGACTTACTACTTTTCAGAAAAAAATCTTTAGAAATAATTAAATTAGAAAATGTTATACTATACATACCTTATTCCCAACACTTTGCTTTGGAAAATGGTGATACGCCTGGTTGGGAGAGGAAAGCTAGAATCTTTCTGTTGAAGATCAGTGTTCAGACCTGATTTAAATTCATGAATAATTCTGGTATAATAAACACCGGGAAATGGAAATACTGTGGCTCAAGACATGAACATAACTAACTCTGCCTCAGAAAGCACAATGCTTAAAACATGATTTGAATTCTTTCCCAGCCCTACCCACAGTTTTAGCTCGCTTACTACTTTTTAATATATAAAAATATTTACCTTAAAACACATTGTAGCCATGGTAAAACTGCTCCCATAGGTTACATTACAGAATTAACAGCTGCCTACTGAGCTTCCTCTGCAGAAAAACAGCAAGTATCATCTCATTGTAAGCAATGCAGTTACCCAAAGCCTGTGCCCATTTAAAATACAATAAAATTATTTTGTACGTCTTCTAGCAAATGCTGCAGTAAAATGAATACCTATAATTCTATAACCAACTTTTTTCCCCTTCCCACCCAGCCTTCTTTTTATATATTCCCCACCTGGGACTGATTCTTACCATTTGAGAAGTCTCAGGTGATTTTTCTTCCTTTCATCAACCCTTTCAAACTATAAATACCCAAAGCCACATGTGAAGTGGATCATGCCCAGCCTCCACCTCAGTGCTTTTTCTACCCTGCTCCTCCCAACAATTTCTTACTACAATCCTTTACCCTGTGAATTTGGCAGAAGGAATTCAGGATATAACATTAATTGCTGGAACCAAAATATTTTTAAAGTCTACACAATACCCTTATTAATAGCAAAGCAAGTATGCTCGCTCTAGCCAAAGTGCATAGCAAGCCCCAGCCAGGGTCTTTCATGCCATCCACCTGGCTTTGGATCAGGCCCTCTGCCATTTGTCAGTGACCCATAAGCAAAAGACTCAGACCAACAGATAGCACTTAAAGCAAAGATGAAGTATTTCAAGAGAACTGAAAAAGATCATGTCCAGCTGAAGATTTTAGCCAATTTGAACCCTCAGTGGCTGCAGTTAATACTCTCATCTTTCTTACTGCTCATGATTCTGCAAACATTTGCCCCAGAAGTGCTCTGTTTTCCTACCCCTGTAACCAGTGATTCTGTACACCTTTCAATAATTTTATATTACCCCTAAGAAGATGGGGTATAAAGTTTCTCATGTTTTCTGAAGAAAGTATTTCTTATGTCATTAAGGCACATTTCCAGCAAATTGCATTTTTCTGAATGTCACACAGCTTTCTGCTTTGCACATGGCTTCAGGTTGGAACGTCTCATCCCACAGCAGAGCCTATGGGGAGACAAGATGGGACTGTCATGCCCCCTTTCTGCATCAGTCAGGGGCTGGGGCTTGTCCCTCTTCTCACAGAAGAATCACTGAGTCTGTCTTCAAAACCAGTAAATATCAGCAGATCCCTGGCCATATACCTCCATAACAGATCTGGCCCTGAGCTTACCACCTCTAGTTCCACCCCTCATAATCCAGTTTCACTTCCTTGTGTGAGAACTACTCCTGGGAACTTTTTCCTCAGTAACCCTACAAACACTGAGCAGCAAGGGTGTCCCTGCTGCCCTCATCACCTCAAGACCTATCCTCAGCACATGCCTGTTTTCCCCACCAACACCTCCATGTTGCTTCTGCCACACACACACACAAGCTCCTCCTCCATATAGACTTAAATGACATTAACCTGAGCTCTGACAACCAGCCCAGGGTAATAGAGCTTGATTTGGTTCACAGCCACAGAAGCACACTCTTGCTTTTATTTTTTTAAATGAACTTCTGCACTTACCGAAAATTGTCTCAATAAATGTTGAGATTTAAGAAACTGGAACCTGAAGCTAAGAATACCTAGAGCAAACTGATTTTTGTTAATATGTAATTAACACATGCTCTCCTGCAAAGTAAATGTGATTATATGTACAGTTGCAGCAAGACAGATGTTGTATTAACACAGCTCTGACTGGTCTTGATCACAAATGGGAACCTGAGCTCCCTTTGTACAAATGGCTTCTCTTGTTAACCTGTCCACCCACTAACACAGGCAGCCAAAGCACATCCTGGAACTGTGCTGTCCATTAGATTCCCAACATTATCCAAAAGCCGTCTGCAACTGGCAGCTGTCTACTTGACTGAGTAGCACAAGCACTTAGCTTAGCAAATTTTTTGCATGGGATATGTGCCATGGAAGATATCCCCCTCTTTGCTCCTATTTATAGATAGTTATCTCTATGTAAATAGTAACAATTTTACTTTAGAAGTGGTATCTGAGAAAAGGCCAAGTAAATTCAAGATTTGTATACAGATCCATTTCCAGGAGCCTTAACACAATATTAATCTCTTTACAGAACTTCATGCTGATCAATAATGATTCTGTCTTGGATGGATTAAGACAAAAAAAACCTCATCAGCTCACCTGATAGCCTCTGCAAGGGCTGCATCCATACCACAGAACACGTGAAAGCACAAAGGTCAGTCTGTTGTTGCAGAAGTACACAAAGATGAAAAGAGATCTTTTCTGTATATTGCCCAGATAGAGAGGAAAAAATGGCCCCAAATCTGCTCCAAATTATACTTACAGGGCATTTGCTTCGGGGCAGAGTAATAAAGGAGGTGTCTCACTCTGCACCTAAGAAGTTCTATTCACAGGTTTTAGAAAGGGTTTTAAATTTACTCTTTTCACTAGAGATATCAGTGTCTTATTTTGCAAGAATCATTTAACTTCCTTCTGACCTATAAGCACTCAAACTAGTAAGCAAGAACAAGCCTGCCTAGGTAAACGAGTACCTGGTTCTACCAGGCCATAGTAGGTATCTTGACCACATCCAGGCTCACTTGGACTGGTCTTAAGAACAGCAGCATGAAAAATTCAAAGTTCCTTATGAAGTTCACCTGTTAACCAAGGGACTGCAAGAAAACTTTCCATAGCTGATGCACATACATATAAACTTACATAGCCAGCCTTTAACAGGACTTCGCACAAGCATTCAAGCAGTCAGGATTAGTCAGACTGGACAATACATATGAAATTCAGTAAGAGCGGTCTTGCAGGTGTAACAGTAGGCATGTCTACAGCCTACAGAAGGGAAGAAGTACAGCCCTTCTTCTCATGGCCACACCAGCCAAAAGAGTGAAAACTACAATCAGAAAGCAGTTATAGCTGCACAGTTGTGACACAGGGGATATGGAATCCCACTCCTTATCAGGAATTAATAGCCTATGCTTGGCTGCCAGCTAAAATAGCTATATAGCTTCTCAGTTGGAGTTGCACCACAAGCATGCAGCTTGCGTGCACCCAGCTGCATAGGATGCATGCTCTGTCATCTTGCTCCTGTATGCTGTTTATGCATCTTACACAGC
Organism: Aptenodytes patagonicus; assembly: GCF_965638725.1. Lineage (NCBI taxonomy): Eukaryota > Metazoa > Chordata > Aves > Sphenisciformes > Spheniscidae > Aptenodytes > Aptenodytes patagonicus. The sequence continues at coordinate 19,118,809 of NC_134960.1, read as the reverse complement.
AAGGAACCAGATTCATACAACTCTTTACTTACAATCCCTCTTATCTACAGGAGAACTAGTTCAGCTGCCCAACACCATTAAATCAGAGCAAATGCTGGGAACAGGAGAAAGCATGCTACAGACCCACACACGCTTTATAACAGCATCAGGGAGCTTATCCTCAAATTCACCCTCCAGAAACTACCAACATTAGGAATTCATTCATTTTCAAGACCATCCTAAAGTAACGTGGCAACCTAAATAAGAGCACTGAGCAGCCCATGTCTTTACATGACTATAGTTGGAGCAATCCAGACACTCATCATCTCCGCTTATGTACTATGTCAAGCCTCTGACTGAGGCAATAAAGGATGGAAAGCAGAAACTTTTGCTTGAAAGCAAAAATTTTACCGGAAAGCAAATATTACCTTATCTGAGCAGTCCCCTCTCTGCCCATTGAAATTTTCAGTGACAAATATCTTAGCAGCATCCTGAGCTGAGCTTAAATACAGCCCCAGACCGTGGGCAGGGTGTGGGTGGAGGCCCCAGGTGAAGCTAGTCAGGGCCATTAGGGCCTATTAGTGCCCGCAAGACCCTGATACACAGGAACACAGGATATGGACAAATACTCTTGAGTGATCCAAGGACAGAATTTCTCTAAGTGAGAACTGGGTGAAAAGTAGAGCTAAGTCTTTCATATTGACATACAAGAGAGACTTCTGCTGGCAGAGCAGGTGCTCGCAGTCTCCTGGTATGCACTCCTCACTTCTGCCTCCAGACATGCTATATCATGAGCAAGATTAATTTGAGAGTGACATAATGGCTTGGAAAATCTGTTAGCTTATAAATACATTTATAATGTATTTATAAATACATATTATAAATACATGATCTCATTTGAGATCAGCAGCTCCCTGTATGGAAGACTGCAAGCATGTTTTCAAATATGGGGCTTTCTTGCCTTCGCTTTAACTTCTGCGCTAGGCAGATAGTCCAAGTGCAGTGGCATGGGGTGACAGTAGAAGACAGTCAAATCTATATGACATAACCAGAGAGAAGGATGAAGAGCTGCTACCACTGAAGGCAAACCAGCTTCTCATGTCTGAACTCCTGCAAGTCAGAGCACATATGCCAGAAATCACATCTGAATGTGAGACTTCTGTAATCACCAGAACTTCATCACAATCCAGTGTGGTGAGCAGAAGTGCCCAGTAGGATAGTATATGGACACACAAGAAAGAAAATCTGTTCACAGAACCTAAGATCAGTGACAAACTGTGCCTTTCTATAGCAAAAACAAACCCCACGTAAAAGACAAATAAGTATAATAAAGAGCAGTTCTATTTCTTCACAAACTTGGTATCATATATCCAGTTCACCCAAACATCCAGGAGCTTAATGCAGAATCTTCTTTATTGAACCTGAAAAACTTAAGAGTAAAAGTGATATGGGATGAGAAACAAGTGGGAGTTTTGCAGAATAGTTAAAAATAGACAGTTGTAGGAAACTTTGAACACTTACTGTGCTAAGTGGCAGACAGTTCAGACACTTCAGTGTCTGCCTTTAGCTTTCTTTCAGTGTCACAGCTTGTTATTTATAACTCACTCATAATAAAATTACCTGAAACTAATGTCTAAATTCTGCAACGTATTAAACTATACAGAGAATAACAGTCAAAAAGTAAGAAGCACATAAAAGAATGCTCATCTTTCTCTGGGAAACAGGATTTTAATTCTGTAAGTTTAAACCCTAAACAAGAAGTAGTGCATGCCCCATCAGCCAGAACAAGATGGTGAGATGAGATTAACTACACAGTAAAAATGAAAAGGGTACCCATTTTTTTCTGGACGATCCATTTTGCCTACGTTATAATTTAATGTACAGTCTGAAACTGGCATTGCTGCCAAAAGAAACAGCCCAGACTTCCCGCAGACCCAGCACCAAAAATTTTTCTTGCTATGCTACACCGCGTACTCTGTGCAGGCATAACCACTTGCATAGTCATGCAGCAAAGCCATATCAGGGAAGCGCTACAGTCTGAAACCAACCATTTCATCATTACTTTTTCTTAGATTAGCTAACAAACACAGCCAAATCCCTGATCCTGTTTCCTCATGTGGTCACGACAGTACTTATGCTGGCACAAGCAGGAGCAGCACAAATACAGAACCCGGAGGCTGGGAAAGGACTGCGTCTTGCCGTTGCAGTGCCAGCTAATGCTGTCTTCAAGTGTGTGTGAAAGTTCAGCACTCATGGGTCTTGCTTCTGAGGTTCTGAGCTTTTACACCACTGTAACCAATGAAGGAAGCCCAAACCACATCCCTACACTGCTCTGGGCAATGGACACTCTGTCCCTAGTGACAGAATGTGTTGCATCACTTATGAACAAGCAGCAAGGTGAGATCCTACTCTGACACTGCTGTTACTTTAATCTACATCTTGGATGAGATACCTAACTGAATAGGACTGCTCCAACTGGATAGGCATTTTTGATTTGTGCTGACTCTCCTTCATAATCAGCCAGAGGATTAAAAAGAATGGTTTCTAAGTCCACTCATAGTACTATACACGTATACAGACTAAAATATATGCAAAATGCTTGTTTATGAGAAAAAAACATCTCTTATTATGAACATACTTTATTTTGAACATAAGGTGACACTGAAAATGTGAAAAGCATGGGGTGTTCGAGAATTCAGCTCCTTGGAAACTCTGAGCCAGTCATAGAGAGGAATATAAATATTGAAAACAAAACTAACACTAAAAACAAAACCATACCCGAGACTATGTTGGTTAACAGCAGCTCTTTTTTTCTCCTAGACATCTGCGCCTCCAGACCATGCTCGTTTGGATGCATCTAAAATACTGGTTCAGAAGCCCTCAGGAAATCTGTAGAGGAGGAAATGTTCTGGCATTCATGCGGTGGTGTCTTCTCTGCCTGCAAGAAAAAAATGTGTGCTGCAAAGATGAGAATGCTAAGCATTTCTTCTAAGTCCCAGCTTTTTGCTCTGTCTGCTAGGAGCGCTGCAGGAATAAAGGGAAGTGCCAATAGCACGTCTGGGTTGCAAGTGTAACTAAGCTCAAATATCATTATTTTCATCAAAATGGTCTCACAAGTAACATATTTTCTGATCTGGCATGAAACTCACTCTCAAAAACTTTCAGGATTGACAAAAACGTTTCCCATGAAGGTCTGAAATGAACACGTATCAGCGTATAAGCTGTTAAAGGTTTCTTCTTTTTCTCAGCATTGCAAAATCACTAGTGGTTTTCTTATTGTTCAGTAAGCTGTTTAAATATTTAAAGAATTTGAAATATACTAGGATCGGAATCCAATTCTTAGTTTGTGTATGGACAGGATGCTCTGCAATTGCAACATTCACTCCAGATATTGACTTCGAATTTAACTGCAATTGTTTTCTTCTTTGTCGGGTTGTCAAGCCTTCCTTGTGATGGGTACAATGACAAAATTCGATGCTGTTAACCACTACAGATCTGAGCTGAAAGCAGTGCAAACTCTGCAAGTTCTATAAAGTTAGCTTTGTTTAGGTTAAGAGAAAAACTGCTTGTCTAAATAAAAAGAGATCACTTACAATCTGAATGTCAGAGCCAATAAGCTGTTTACTGGTGGCAATACTTCATTTGATAAAAATAACAAAATGGGCTGAGTTAAAATAATCATCATATATTTAGCTGTCAGAATAGTTGGATAACATTGAAATACTGCTGTTTAGAAAAATGATGAAATAAAAATCGTATTTTTTTTTTAGTGTTCAGTAGTCTTTGCTGAAAGAGAACAGTTTGGGTTTTGGGTTTGTGTTTTTTTTTAAATAAACACATACCAAAAAAAAAAGGCGTAGCAAACTGAAAGCGTACTGCAGAAGCACCGAACGGGAATACCTCGGGCTTCGGCGCCATCTAGGGATAACAGCTCCTAGGGACGCTGATTCCCAGTACCAAAGGTGAGCACGGCAGACCAACCCTTGTCGTGGTTTGCACAAACGTCTTCTCTTGCAGTTGCACTCCTGGAAGCTCCTTTCAAAGCCATACTGTCAACCAAAAAAAAAAAACCAACCCAACCAGCTGTGTCTTACATGTATTTTACCCAACTGCAGCGAAAGCTTCTCCTCCTTGCACCTTAATATCACTTTTAACTTCAAAAGCACTATTTGTGGTATTGAGAGTATTGAAGTGGGTTCCTAGGGCCTGCAGGGCAGTCCTGGGGTTGCACCTCCTCACGGCATGAGAGGGTTCAGCCTGAATGGAGGCCACTGCTCAGGCAGCATCCAGTTGACAAGCTGTATGCAACTTCGGATACACTGCATAATTACAGAGCCATATATAACCATTACCAGGTGCTGTTTCACAGTAAAGAAATTAAATAATGTTAAATACTCCCCAGTAGCTACCTTCAGCACTGTGCAAGAGGCAGTATTAGCCCACTCACAAACACTGACTCAAAAGGGTTTAAAACAACAGATTTCTTTCAGGGAAAGGAGAAACCACAACAAAAAAAAAGCAATCTGGTAAGTCCAATAGTAGGCAAAACTATCATCCTTCAGGGCACACTTTAGCAACAGTCCTGAACCCAGCCGTTTTCTCCATCCTTCTGAGCAGCTGCAGAGGTGGGCACTTTTCATTTGTCTCACCACTGATGGCCACTGCTTGGTACCTCCATCCACACACTGCTGATCACGTCACAGCACCTTCCGGCCTGCTTCAGCTTGTCAGAGGGAAACCAGGGCATGTAGGACCCAAGACACAAAAGGGAAATATCCCTAGTTGGATTCACTTTTGTCCTTTTTTCTTTCTTTCCCAGCTTTTATCACTTTGTTGAGGGACTCTTTTGCTCACTTCTTTTGACTACACCATTGGCAAAAATAATTTGAGCCTGATCACCTCTCCTTATATTTAGACCTAAATAGCAGGCTTTTACTCACCATAACAGCAACATTTAGCCTTGGTTTAATTTTCCTTTTTGAGAAAACCCAAAATGCTCAAAGCACTTGCCACTGGGTGAGGTCTGGCTGTAGAGCTGGCAGGTTCCCACAGCACAGCACAGCCCAGCCCAATTCTGCGGTGGTGCAGAGGAGACAGGAGTGTCAGGGATCAGGTGAGAGCTAGAGCAGAAGCTCTTATAGCAAAAGGGAGCTGCACCAGTAGAAGAGGGCCTTGAGGGGAACCAGAGCCCTGCAGAGCCAAGGGCTTGGCAGCTGCCCCCTTGGCAGCAGTCTTGTCTGGAGCTGCTGGGAGGAAACCTGTGCTTTTTGACAGCACGGGTGGAAAGGGTCCGAGCAGTTACCCCAGACTAAATGGTATCTTTCTAACTTTCCTCATCTTTGCCTTAAATAACTCCAATGTCTCTGTCAAACTTGCTCATTCAGTTACAAAACCCGTGTATTCGCTGGTAGAGTTCTGTACCTGGAAGACACTGTGCTAAAATGGAATATCATATCCAAAACCGAACATCCTTTCCAGTTGTCCTTTGGGCCCACTTAGTTTCCTTCTGAGTCACAGCACAGCTGGCATTGTTCGGCAGTTTATGAACTGCGCTGTGGAATTGCACTGAACAGCCCAAATACTGGGCAGGAGAGTTCTTCAATCTGCAGCACCTACTTTTCAAGCTTGCAGCTGCTCTTCTTGTTAGCAGAGCCTTCCACAGGTCACGAGAACAACTGATTGCTATCACCCAAAGTCACTAGGTTTGTCTCCTTTTTCCCTCCCTCGTCTCCAACTTCCCTTTCCCAGACTAAGCAAAACATTTTTTTTTCAGTCTTTCCTCAGTAGACACCCTTTCTAAGGTCTGCTAGGTGTTCTCCTCTGCATTTGTTTGCAGCTTCTCCGGACAAATTATGCCACTTGTGGCCCTAACAAAATGGAACAAAATATGTACCTGAAAAAACCAGTACTCTTGCTAGAATATCTGTAACTACTTGCCTTTTTTTTACAGCACCTTAATAGGTATTTGATTCTTTCTGTTTTCTGAATAGAGTTCAGCTGCACTCTAGTGTCTGTATTCTAGGATTTCAGGCATTTTGGAATTGCCGAAATTCCATATTTCCACCTACTCAAAGTAACACAATTCACTAGCAATGGAAAATATGCTTCTTCAGGTATGCACATTTTTTTCCATCCAGGAAAATCATTGCTGAAGGTTGAGTTCAGAAAGAGTACACAGAAATTTTTTTTTTTTGTGTAATAGGATTTGAAGCCAGTTTCTCAGACACAGTTTTGTTCAAACCATGTATTTCAGATGCAGGTAGGTTGGTTGGCATCTACCTCGACTGCTAGTCCCGCTGAAGTGCCATATATATAACCCAAGTATCAACTTAATACAGCGCCAGCAACTCAGTGTCCATCCCTGTTCTTTAAAGTAGCAGTCGTTAGTGTTTGGTGTCGGCCGGTGATTTAGCCACTAGGTGGTGAGGAAGAGTCGTAGTTCCATTCCCACAAACGAGCTTTTCTGTGTTGGCAAAGTCCCAGTTTTGGATCTTGTCAGCTTTGAACAGACTTTGCAAAGCCAAGGTTAACACTTGACTACAAGAATTAAGGAAATAACGGATAAGGACATTTGAGGAGTAGAAAGTGTGGCTCAGTGATTATTAAAGACAGCAAAGAATACATAACAATACCACGGTGATTTTTAAAGGGTATAAAAATGAAAGCTATTTTTCCATGTGTTATAGATAGGTATACAGCTTGGGAATAAGGCATGCAATGTTAAAAGAGGAAACATAGGCTGGCAATGGCAAATATTCCCAGGAGAAAAGGAAGAAAGTACCCAAGTCTTTTAAAAAGAAAAACAGGCAGGGCAAAAGAAAAACATGTCATAAAGATCCACTTTGCTTTGGGACTGAGATGAACATGAAGACTAAATTCTTATGAAGTTTGATTTATTTTTTTGCTTCGCTCTAGGAAAATTGACATGTAAACTGAGTTATTCTAGAAAAATAAGCCATTCTGAAAGCTGTTCAAAGTAAGCGCTTGACTCCACTTAAAACAGGGTGCTGCAGGACAGAACACCACCAGAAAGAGGTGAGAGAAAATGGAAAATACTGAGGCTCTTTGAAGGCAGCAGAATGTGGGCAGTGTGAATTTCCCTCCTGCAGTGCCTGAGATGGTTAGACTCCCACATTTTCAAAGATCAGTCACCAGATCATTGCTACATCTTAAAGAACTGTACCATTGGCAGCTGTTATTTGAAGAGACACATTTTTTATGTGAAGGTTGTATCACTGCAGGCATCAACTATGAAAGACCTAATTCTTTAAAAAGAGGAAAAAAAGGTCACAACGGAAAAGGTATGTACGTGGTAATAGTTGTAATGTCAACGTTTCTCAGCATTTGAAAATCTAAGAGCTTAAAATCCATTTCATGGAAGATTGCCAGCTGAAGTATATGACAAATTCTATTTTGGAACAGATGTATTTTATGCTGCCTACTTACTGTGTCTTCATTTATTGCAATATAAGATTGAACTACTAAGGTTCAAAGCACGTGATCATTCCCAGCAGACAGTTAGGATTGTCACCTCTGAAATGTATTTAGTTATCAACCAAATTTCTGCATGTAGCCTGTCAAACTTGACATTCTTCCCCAGGAACTCTCTGTGGCCCTGTCTGTTGGCTGCAGTTCATTTAACTACCCTAATGCTATCCCTGCAGTCATTCTGGCTTCCTCCGTAAAAACCAGACGTGGTTGCTTCTCAGACATCCTTCCTTACACTCCTACCCAAATCTGACTAGAGATTCTGGTACGTGGGCTTGCACAAGTGTGGACACTCGACTTTTTCTCTCTCTATTTCCTTTCTTGGTGACCATCAGTGTTGAAATTGTCTCTCTGAGCAGAGAACACTGGAGGCAACGGGAGCACGTAGGAGAAAGTGCTAATTCTGCAGGTAATAACAGTGACTCTGAAGGGAGAAAGAGAAATAATAAAGTGGGAAAATACGGGAAAAGTGAACAGAAGAACAATTAAAAGAGTGAGGAAATAATGTGGGATCTTTTTTCCAGGATCAAGATTTTCCTTTTGTGGAATTTGGGATTTGCCACACTGCATTTCTGAGCCACAAAGACAGACATTTAAAAGCATCTTTCAAAACAAGTCTCTGCAGTCTGGTTGGGACTGGGGGCCATGACTCATGCATGGTTATTTGTGAGTTGAACATTTTCCACTGATATGTTCAAATACATAGGTTGGAAATGCAATTTAAAATTGTTACACTAATTCAGCAGTATATCTGAAAATTCAACTGTAGAAAATACAAAGTGATGTTTCCTCAGCAAGCCTCACTTGGCCTCCACATCCTATGTGTTTATCACATTACAAAAGAAGTTCTAGACGAAGACAAAGCTCGAGTACATGTGCAGCTGGGTTTTGCAAAATGCATGAAATATGCATGTAGCTGTAATGTTCTGACAGTGACATAGACAGGATCCAAGCAAATAATAATGATTAGATAAATGTGTTAGAATTTCTGTGTTAGTTGCTCTCTAGACTAGGAGATTGACTTTAAAGGTGACTGCTTTTCTCCTATCTCAGCATCAAAATAAATGATGCTATGATTCTTCTCTAACATCATCAGAATAAATTTTGACCAGACTAATTAGGTTTCTATTAGTACAAATAAGGAATAACACAATTGAAATTAGAGCTGCTATGCTGGATTGGGGCTAGAAATTAGATTAGAAGGTAATGAAATACTGTAATAGAACAAACAATTAGAAATTATAGCAGAAATTATGTCTCTGTACTGTAAGAAACTTGTTTCTCTGTTGAAAGACTTGGTGTGTCATTGGGTGTCTGAGATGTATGCTGTGTAATCCCCCCTTTACCACTGCTGATAAAGCACCATCAAAACAACTTCTTCTTTGGGGATTCTTTGTCACAAGTTAGTTTAGTCCTATTTCATCCCCAGACCTAGATTTACAATGAAGAGGTGATGATATGTCTGTGATACTGTTAGTACATGCGTCAGATGATTCATACAGGTCATTTCAAATAAGAACCCATAAAACACAGCTGTATCACGTATTTGATAAATGCGACACTTTAGAACGGCTGTTACAGCAGTTTAGGTTTAGAGTTTTAAATACCATGCTGCCATCATTTACCAAAATTTCTCCAGAAAATGTAAGCGACTTTAAATCAGACTGTGAATTTCAAAAGGAAAACTCTTATATACAATACCGTAGAGACTTGCAGGCATGATCTCAAATACATGCGCTCGTATGCAATGCACTTGCAAATTACAGACCCAAGGTTAGAAAGTCTTCAAAGACTAGACATAGCGAGAGTGATGCATTTCATTAGAAAGAAGAGAAACTTTCCTCTCCAGTGCTTCAGAACTATGCATCTATTCTTACTAACATAGGAAGCTCACAAAATACCACCTTTTGTGCAGTCTGCTGGAGCAGATGTGAACAGTGGCCCCAAGCATTCATACCAGCACAACTCTGGGAGGAAGCTCCACATCGGGAAAAGGGAGAATGGACACGCTGGCTTTTTTTTAAAAACAGGCACATTTGGAATTACTAAATGTAGTCTCCCCAAAGGGACCCACAGATAGGATGGTGCCTGAATTGGCTATACATGACAGATGCAGTTTATCATGTCCCTGTGGTAATATTATGGTTCTGCGGATTCTTTTTCAGACACAAAAATCCTCATTAGATGTAGCTGAAAAATGGAGCACTGAAACAATGACGATCTAATGATTTTTCATCTCAGCTTGTCCGTTTTTTAGTTTCACTGAGAGATTCCTTATTTGAAGGAATGCTGACTGCAATTCCATCCCCAATTCATGCATACCTCCTTATGTACAACTCCAGCAATAACCTTTTATTGTTGTATAAATCAAGGAAAGATAATGTGACAGTTCAGGTAGTGAGGTAAGTTGAAGAAGTTTCTCTTAAGTGAACGTTTTCTTCTTGGGGGGGGGGAGGGGGCTTGCCTGGGCTAGACTTGCACAGAAGCAGTAAACGATGTCTATGCCAATGTTTTTCTACTGTATGGAGTGTGTAAATACATAAATATTTATGTATGCAATTACAAGCAAATAGGGTCCATAGGAGCTTACCTCTATGCAGCAGGCAGAACATTTTCAACACTTTGCTGTGCTTCCTTGTTTACTTATTTATATTCAGACAAAGGAAGTGGTAAGGCTGACTAGCTGACAACTTTTCTGAGAAGAGACCATTTTGTATTAGAGGAAGCAGTCTCTCTCTTGGATGTCCTAACAACGTAGTTCTGAATTACAAAAAAACAGGACTTAAACAGAAAAAGCTGGGCATTAGGCAAGGAATTAGTGGGCACGCTGGAGGTGGTCACACATGGGGAATAGATGGCTGTTTCATCGATAGTACTGCTATGAACGTTCTCTAACTGCCTAGAGGAGAAAACTTACAATGGATTTGCGAAACATTCCCTACCGTTCAGACGTGGTTACGTGGAACCCAGATGACTTGGCAGAATATTTTAGGACGGTAAGTTTAACCGTGTTTCATCTTTGTATGATGGAGGAGCAAACTACTGTAACTGTTTGTGCTAAATTTACATATTTTTATAATGGACAAAGCTTGCTGCAAAACTAAAAGCAAAACCACTAACAATTAGGAAGCTGAGCTAAACTGGCCAGTGAAATCTATAAAGGAATCTTGAAAGTGTGTTTTAAATTGGTTATAAGAAAAACTCATGGCTTTTCAGAAAAAATATACACTTCACTACAACAATTGTTGATATAACATATATTAACAGCTGTAGAAGGCATTAATGTGTGAAGATTGCAAGCTTTCTAGGTCGTCTTCAATGATTTTCAGAAGAGAGATTTTTTTCCAAATTGCTCGGTGTTCACAAATGAGCCTCTGAATGTCTTTGCTAATCACACACATGAGAACCCAGCCAGGAACTTAACAGCTGTGGATACACGGACTCCTAATTTTTTTAGGCTCAGCTGGAAAAACCTTTCGCTTTTTGGTTTGACTTCCCTATTCTAAAACTTCTTGGGCAAAACTCATGGCTCAAGATTACTAGCTACCCCTTCTTTCCTGCCACTGTTACTCTTTCTGACGTTATCTTGTGGGACTAGCTAGGAAATTCTTTCTTTTGACATCTTTTTCACTTGTGACAATCTATAAATTTCATTTTACAATGCAGAGGAGTTTCCACACTGAAGAAATACTTTGAAAGGCAATATAGGAATTCACTGCCAATATATATCCTCTGCACAGCAATGCTGACACCTTTCTAATTGCCCAGGAATGTGCAACTGAGCCAATTTTACTGAAATTTCATTTCTGTGTGTTCTCTGTAAATTGCTCATTTTTCAATTCACATCGGAGATAGTGCCTGCTCCATCTCCCTTGCAACTGAATATGTTCCTCCCAAAGTCCAAAACTGTCAGCCTGGAATTTGACATCCAGATGAGTCAGAAGATTTGGGAAGATTTTCAAGCAATGCCAACGTAGCTGGTTAATTTTTAAGTGAGCTGTCAGACTAGACTTGTAAAACCTAGAACATTTGGGCTTCATTTTGAAATAATGTGAAATTTATTGTTTCAACAGCTCCTATAACTCTGTAAGAGTTTTCTTTGTGGAGTTGAGGCAAGTTCGATACTAGAATGCAAAACTAGCTAATAAAGACAAGCAGATCAAACACAAAGTCTATGTCTACCAAATCTCCAGAGAAGTGAACTGCCAACTACCTGCAAACCTCTAATTTTAGGGTGCAGGGGTTAGTGGCACAGGACAGCGATATGAAGAATTGGAGATGGAACAGATAAGATCGTTAGCAACAGGCAACTTCAGGCAAATACGAAAAACATTACAACACTGGTGCGTGGTGGTTTGGATCACCGTTTCCATGAGACTAAGAAGGGAAATGGCTTCCTGAAAGAGTTGATAATGATATTCTTAACAGTGATAAAAGGATCAACTGTAAGTGCTATCATAACTGAATGGGCCCAGTTACATTAATTTTTTTAGTACCTCCCCTCTACTGATCCAGATACCCCCCAGAATAGAGATAAGCTTGGCATTCTGCTTTTGGAGAGGTGATTCAGGGCAAAAGCTGCTTAAAGTCACCTAAGAAATCTGTGTAAGACAATAATGTCAGCCTAAGTCAGCCAGCTCTAGGCAACTGCCATAAGTACCAGATCTTCTCCCCAGATAAACTCATACAATTTCCCTCACACATATCATTAAAAGGCCAAATGTTATACCTTAGGAATGCTTTATTTGCATCTGACTAATATATTTTGCCTGCAGCCAGATGTTCAAAGTCCAGGATTCAAGTCCAAGAGGGATAAGCAATTTTTTTTCTTCCTAAACTGAGATAATTGTGGGATGATTTTCAAAGGATAATCACATTCAAATCTTCTCTTACCTGAAGTGATTGGTCATGACATAGGGCAGTGGTAAGATTTTCATCAGTTCATTGTTAGCTTACACCTTCATATTACCAAAATTCAGCCAGCATACACATCAGTAATTTATGTAACGAAACTATGATGTATTACTGGCATGAATAAAGTCCTCACTTTCTGTCAAATAAGAAGTCTTGATACTTAACAGTAGTCACATCTAATTTATGATTCTAGGTGTGTTAACTTAAAGCTTATGTTAATTTAAACCATGCATTCAAAATAGGGAAGGACCAATAAAGAACCAAACCTTCAAATAATTTCTAAAGACATTAAATTTCTTTAAAAAAAAGCAAAGATGTTCCTATTTGTAATATCCCGAGGGTTATTTTTAATAACTAAACAGTATTTTTCATCAATTACTTTAAGAATGACATTAGGTCTCAGTCACACTGATGTGTTCTACCAAGTATAGCAGTTGCTCACTGCTGCGTACAGACTTGTGCTGGTAACGTCATGATAGCACTCGCTATATGAAAGAGACATTATTTATAGGTTTAAGTCCTCAGTCCGCACAAAAGTCTTAGTCTATATCCTAAAATATTTAGCAGAGTTAGGTCTGTTTCTGCATATGAGTAACTGAAGGTGGCTCCTAAAAATATTCTCTCAGCCTTTCAGATGTTTTCAAGATCTGTTCTCATATAACACTAAGTTACAGGTTTACTCCTTAAAATGAATAAATAGGATAGAACTAAGAAAGGACATAATGCTCCCTATAAGATGTTCTCTGCGTTAGGGGAATTAGCCCAGCAGCACAGGATCATTTGTCTGCATAACTTCCACTAACTAAAGTTTCAGGCAGAACCAGAGCCATTCTTCTGTCTTGAAGGCTCCAAAAAGTCACTGTGTCTGGCCGCTCTTTGGGTTCCTTCTGGTATGGGCTTGATCAACTTGAAACAGAAAAAAATGCTTTCTAGCCAGATCAAAAATATAACCTGTGTTCTCACATTATGCTATTACCGTTCAAATAAAAAAACCCTTAAGACACCCACTGGAAATATTTAAGAGTCATGTCTTGCTAAATGTGGCTAGTTTTTTGGCGTTGGGTTTGTTTTTTTTCCCTAAGTCCCCCAAATTACTGTTAAATTTTTGCCTGGTGGGACCAGGAGCTTTCTTTTCTTATGTACACAATCAACTTCTAAAATGCATGTCCTTGTCCTAGATGCTACTGTAAAACACAATGTTGTGGAAAAGCTTTCCAAATGTCATAGATAATTTCCAGGATTAACAAGCGACATTTCCATTCAGAAGAGGAAGCTTTTTGATCACAACAATGAATTCAGCAACTGGGATCGAGGCTTCAGTATTCCAAGACACTAAGGTTTTTGCTGTACTTTCTGTTTTCCGCAACTGTTCATCCCAGTCAGTACCGCAACTATCCATTTTCCAAATATTTCTTTGGGCCAGGCAACTGTGAGGTGGTTTTTAAATGTGACAAATTACATGTTCCTAAATGGAAGAAAATCCTCAAGTCCACTGAAGAATCTTTGTCTTAAAAATCCATGTTTATAGAACAAATTGAGCCATTTAGACAGGCTCTAGCATACAAAAGGGTAACTTGAAGCATCTACTCAAAGCTAGCCGTGTGCCCAAGTGTCTTAATCCATTCTTATGATTAAGGGTGCAATAATCATCTTCTTTTCATTGACAGTTAAAGTATAAGGACTGTGAGAAAGTCGTGAGAAAGCACAGCATAAATGGACAAAGGTTTTTGGTAAGTAGAGTCATAAAATTCCTTCCTATAAAATTCCAGTCAAGTGATTGTTTCAACTACTCCTTACTTTGCATTGGCAGATGCAAAGTACTTAGTTCGCAGATGGTTACTGAGGTATAAATATGAGAAGTAAATGCCTTTGCTAAAATCAGCCAGACATCTTGCTTTAAATACGGAATGCTGGGAACCCAAGCATGTTGTTTAATATGCATATATTTTAGTATTTTTTAAACTGACAGGGAAGTTATAAAACCACAATCTTGTCTTGAATTCATCTCTTCCTTTATAGGAAGTGCTTGTTTGCAAATACTAACTACAGAAAACTCACATTTATTAATTGTTCTCTCCTACTAAAGAAGACACAGACTTGGTCAGAATGACTGGCCTTCTATTGTAATCACTATTTCATGCTTCTGTAGTTAAACTTAGATTTCTTCGGCAGCAATACACAAAATCAATGAACTTTAAGAGCGCCAAAACTAGTAAGCAAAGTCCCAGTGGGTTTGAATCAACATTGCTCCAGGCTTTACCAACAACTTGGCTTAACTTTAGAAAAGCTGACACCTTCCATTGATGTAGCTGCTGTTTTCAGGTCTTAAATACACATCCATGGAGATGTGTAAGGGCTTTTATTATTGCTTCATTTTACTTCTATTTTATTTTATTTCCAAATATTAATTATTCTATTTTCCCCAAAAGTAGTAATTTTGATCATCTGTATAATTAGTCATAGTGGGGAAATGTATGCATACCCCTTCTAAAGCCTTCCTATTTTTTTGTTTCCTTGTCCTAACATATCAAGCTTTTTGACATTTTGTTGAAATGTGACATAAAAATTTTCAAACGCCTTTTGTAGGAACAGGATATTACACCTCCCTCCTACCGGGTGGAGTCAGAATTATTCAGATGTGTGTCATAGGACTGATCCTACTAACCCCTCAGAGATTCTCCTTAGCTCAAGCACTAAGGATCTGTGGCTGGAGTGGGAGTTCTGGCTCTGGAAGCATTATGAAATTCTGGAAGTTTGTGAGGTACAAATAACGAGCAATAACTGTGTGATTCCTAAGTGACTTTTGTAATTTTTTATTATTTCCAGAGTGTTTCTGTAAATACATAGCTCAGAGTGCAGCATTTCTTCAGAAGCATCCTAGTAGATTCAAAGGAGGCTTTTCTATTAAGTAAGCAAGCAGATGTTCACGTCTGCTGAGACTTTTTTTTTAAGCTTTTGACCTACTTGCCAATTGTATAATGCAAAGAAGGTTCACCTGTTAAACAGAACAACAAAAGGAGACTTTAAGTGGAATATTCTAGAGTACAATGCAATCTTGAAAAAAATTGCTTCTCCGTATGAATGGTTTTTCTAAGAAATATCTTTTTACATTTTGTAGTTTAACTGCCAAATTACATTTGCACAGAAGAAACTGTTAAGACTGAGTGTTTGCAGGTTTTGCATCTATTGTCAGATCTATATGGTAAACCTGACTGTAAAAACATTGCTGTCTTATTCATCAGAATAACATCCTAGTTTCAAAGTCACATTTCTGTATCTACTGGCTACCACAAGGAAAGTCCAGTTGAGATGTAGCAGGAATAAAACCAGAGGGACTCCATGTAACTTATTCTAGTAAAATCCTCTAATATTTAAAATGGCAACATAGCCCTTTTATGAGAGTTTAAACCCATAATACTTGTCAGGTTTATCACCAGGATAGAATTCCAGAGAGAAGCTTAAAAAGTCTTTAGGAAAAATTACGATTCTTCAATAAATCCTGCAGGACATTTCCATAAAGGGAGTACATTTTTCTGTGTTTTACTCCTGTGAGTACTCCCAGAGGCAAAATAGTGCTGGAAAACACAGGGAGGATTTGTTCTGTTCTGAAAATCATTGATAGCATTGTGAACCAATGTGTAATTAGAAACTTCTTACTGTTGGCAGTAAGACAGAAAGAGCCAGACTATCATCCATGTTCCAAAGAGGGTTTGCGAAGCTTGTGATTAACTAAACAAAACACTTTCTCAAAAGGCACTAATTTGTCCTAAACTTGGAGTTGCACATGGTGGAAGAAGAGAGGGGCCAACTCTCTCTGCAGGAGCATCCGTAAAGCTCTCAAGACAGACCATCTCAGCTCAGGTCAGGAGTAATCTGCAATCTCATTGCTATATTACCATTGAGGGGGGAAGAAACACTCTCCCCCCCATCCCAGTTTCTAGAAAGATTTTTGTTAGGCTGCCAAGGCTGCTCTTAAGTCCAAGGAGTTTTCCAGCTACATCTCCACTAGAACATGTGATTTTACATATATTGTGATGTTTCAGAGAAGGTTCTTAGCACAAAACTCTCCTCTACTCCAGCAAACAGTGCTCTATTTTAAAATTTACAGTTTTACACTGATACTTTGCAATCATGCACAACTTTGCCTGATTTCACCATGCAGACATGAAGGAATTCAATACATCTAGCTTCTGAAGTCACTTAAATACCCTATTTTTTAGCTGTACTAAAAAGATGTGAAGCAAAATAGCATAAAATCAGAATCTATGGTAGAAGTTTGGCTTGCCTACAGGAACAGCTCTTTACAAAGGGCATTTCATTTCACATTGCTTTAAAACTACAAGTGTTTAAAAAAGCATTTGAAATATTCTGTCCTTTTATATTTACTGTGAGAAGCATAATTCCAAAATTGCCAGGAAGAATGCCACTGATGATGATTTCAAGCAGACCATGCATGTTCTGTTGAGCTCACACCTGTAATCAGTAGCACAGGATGTCACCAGGATGTAGTTCTCTATTAATTGTTTGACACTGTCCACTGAGATGAATTATAGTATCGCAAGACTTCTTTAATAATAAATACATAAAGACTATGTTTTCCTGTATGCTAGGTGATGGCAATGTACAATGAAAAGCAATATTCAGCAAGCAAGAGAAAGAAAAGAGAAAAAAAAAAATTAGAAGATTTAAAAATAGTTCTGGAATTTTTTGGTTTACTGTCTGTTCACCTGCTTTAGCTTAAGTATCTCTGACAATGTCTAGGGAGGAAGCTGTTGCAGAAGAGGTTTTATTTCCAGTTCTTCTGAGAAGCAGAGCAGGGATGGATTTTAACCTTGCCTATAAGTCAATGTGACAATGTAACACCAATAAAGAGCTGGATTAGAACCCAAATCAGAAAAGCAAATTACTTTAACTTTGCACAGAGTCCCATTGATTTGATATTAGTCCTGGAAGAATGGCTCATCTGCTGGTAAACAAACAAATTTGCCCAACTCTCATCTGATAAAAGCTGGTTTAAGATTTTACTTCTCCTTACAGATCTTTTTAATGAGCTATCATTAAAACATTCTAGCTACAGAAATACTTCTCTATGAAGTTAGATGTGATTATTTTGCTGAAGTCCTTTGTGTGTAAACAAATACACATGATATTTATTAACCTCCTAGCTAGTTTAATACAACTGGCAGCAACATAAAGTAAAAACCAACATCCAGCAAAACAAAAACAATATAGAGAGAATTTTTTATTAAAATGGGTTCACTTTTCTTATGAGCCATGGAACGGGCAGGCTGTTATCTTGCATTGCTTTTCTATGCATTTTATGTTCCTATCAGTTGAAACTTCATGCCACATTTTTGAATATACAAACTTCTGTAAGTCGCAGGGTGTTCCATGGACAATTTTGTGACATATACCATCTGTTTCCTTCTCAGAACATGTCTGAAAATGATATCCAGAAATTTCCCAAACTCAGAGTGCCGTAAGTAAAGTCAAACCAATTTAACACTAAAAATTATCTTAGCTGGTCTGAAAAGTCATAGGAAATATCAGGCGAATGATTTGCAAGTGATTAGTTAGAAACCTGTTTATTGCACTGTACTGAGAGAAAAAGAAGAACGGTCCAAAATAAAAGGAGTGTTGTCATGACTGCTTAAGCACAATGATGTGATACAAAAAAATTGTCTGGGGGATGTTCAAAAGAACTTGTCCATAAATTCTTTGACTGACAGCATCTACACAAAGGTTAAACCTTTTTGCGAGTATTACCTTCAAAGTATGATTTTATCTGTTCACTTCTTAACTATTGACTTTAACTCAAAGGAAAAAAAAGTCAGGTATGTACACAACAGCCAAGGAGTTCAAGCGATTTTCATCACGTGCTTTTCCTTTAGGTAGGCATTAAAGATAAGTCACTCTGGAGCATTTGATTCAGTGTTAAGCATCTTTCCTTAGCTCCTGTGGATTAGGCCTTGAAAAAGTTTTGCATTTATCTGAATAGCTTTCATAATTTCATAGAAATTACTAAATGAAGAACAATATTCCCATTAAATCAATACTGAGTAACAGAGAAATTACCTCCTTCTAATATTTCATGGTGAAAACCAAAGGATTTTATTTTGCTATGAGTTGTCTGGTACATATTTAAGCTGGAAGTTAGAAGGTTCCTAACCATGGGACACATGGAGCTCTTCATGGTCTTCTAAAGAAAGTAAGGAGAAAAAAAAAAGGAATTCAAGTTGTTCCAACATGGCTGTTTCTTTGTTGCTCATTTCCCAGTTCCAGACTCCCTCCCTCTACGCATATCTTGATTTTGCTGTGGGAGATACAGTCTGCTTCACCTTTTCTGATGCATCAGAGCTTGTGTAAGGTGTTTTGGTGAAGCTAAGAATACTGAAAAATTTTGAAATACCTGTGTGGTCTGTCACATTCATGCGCTCATGGGTAAGCTGGTGGCTAGATCTGAGGGCAGGAAGATACCTCTGTTCAGATCAGATATGCAAGGACTTGAACTAGAAGGCCTCAGACATGACATGTTTCTTAAGACCACATCTATATTTTCACACAATAAATTTCCCGATGATAGGGATTGGTGGTGTATGATGTGTTAGTAAGGGGGCCCAGGTGCTATAAAAAGAAGATGCCCAGATGTTTCAGCATTTTTGAACTTACTGTCAATTAAAAGCAACATTTAACTATGGTTACTGAGACTGAGGGACCAGAGTTACACCAGATTGTCTGTGAAAAACTCATCTTACCATACTTGAAAACACATTGCTTCTAATTCTCTGATAATTTGTCCCTCCTTAACAGTCCTTTGGTGAAATTGCCTTGTGTTGTCCTTGTCTGAACTTCTAATTTTGAACTTTTGGTGATTTCCTTTCAAATTCTTGAGTCAAAAGAGGTCAGTGGAAGGTCTAATAAACACACATACAAGAGATACTAATGTCATAGGTGATTAGTTAAAATGAAATCTAATAATGTGGAGTTACTCCTATCTCATCTGATCTATTGATATCTCAAAAATGTTTTGAAAATTGGATTTTCACAGTCCACTTACCTTGTAACACTCTAGCAGAAAGTGAATAGCCTTTTCTAGTCAGATCTTGTGGGTTTCTCAACAAGAAGAGAACTTGAAATCAAGAGCTTTAAAAGAAGAGGGAAGCTTGGTGCACAACTTGAAGAACTAACTAAATAAGTAAATTAATAAATCTGAATGAAAGTTCTGGAACTAATGCCCTTGTTCTCAGCTTTCTCCCCACTTACAAACAGGGAAACAAGTCATGAGAGTATTGTGAATATACATGGAAAAAGGTTGGTGTGATGTGGGATCCTCCATGTAATGCCACTGTTTAAACAAGAATTTAGAGCTTTAATAGGGAAGAGAACTGGTTGCCATTTAAAAAAAAACCAAACAACAGAATAAAATTCATGGGTAGAAGAACCTGTTATTCTTTTTAACATTAATTTCATTACTCAGACTTTCATTATTCAGAACCTCCATGCTCTCACCAAAATGGAAAGTCCGTGCTGTTGACTTCTACTAGAACACATTCACTCCTTAATTTATATCATAATGCAAACTTCACCGAGTAGGAAGAGGTTTTATAGTACCTGATACACAACAGTGCTAAAATCTGAGCATATTCTGTAAAAATGTTTAATATAAATAGCAAGTGTCACACTTACAGCATTGACCAGTGGGATGAATAAAAAGTACATTTACAAGAGAGATTGTTCTCCAGTAACTTTAGCAGGGTTATGCTGACCTACATGTACCGAGAACAGAACCCAGCACTTACAGCTATACAAGATTTGCAAACCACAGCCTACATTCATACAGACCTGCTGAGCTGGGTATGTGGTTTTACTAAATATATAGGTTTGAGCAAATCTACGGATTAAGTTTTGAATATAACTGTGTCATTACTTGGGGATGATTCTGTGACTTTTACAAGAATCTTTAAGTGTCTAAGTAGGTAACAGTTGTCATTACAAAGTATGATAGGCCACTTCCTGAAACTAATAAAAACCCCCACAATCTTCTGTTATTATAACAGAATTATTATTTTGCAATTTAATCTCCACCAGCCATGTTACAGGTGCACATCTTCATGAATCTTCTTTTGGCTTACTTTTAAATACCAAAAAAGGATTTAAACACTATTTTGAAAATTATAATACTTCATAAAATCTTTAAAACTCTCCATTAAAAGGGCTGAACTCTTTTTTGAAAACTTTGCTAAAAATTTACCTATATAAGAGCACCATATAGAAGTGGCTGATGCATCCAGACAGACCTGCAAGTTTTATTCTGGCTACAGTTTTGCAGGCAAAAGGGTTAATGGACAAGAAGTCTGCACAGGCTTCACTGCACCTGCATGTGCATAGGCCACACAGAGACTTCTTGAGGGATCATAACAAACTCCGCAGTCCATTTACCTCTGTAGGGATTCCCGTTCTTGTTTGCAGTCACCACCTAACTTGTACACCTGCCAGAGATACTGAGGTCTTGTACACACGGTGATCTTTACTGGCATGGTTAAGGAAATCTATTCCATATGTCTATTGGGGCATGATATCTTGTGGAGGGTGGAAAATGAAGACTGAATGAAGATCAACTTTGTCACCAAGTATTTGAGAGGATCAAAACCAAAAGTTGCACTCATCTTTGAGTTATGTCTAAAGCTGTGCCAAACAGAGCATTAGACGACTGGAAACCCACATGCCCTCCTTTCCTTGCATTATCTAGGCCTTTAAATAAACCTGCAGATTTGAAACTATTCTTCTGTTTGGGGCTTCTCTGATAAATATAAGTAAGTTTTTATTCTCATTCAGAATATTTACATTGATGATGCTGTCACTCTTTGGAACCGTAAGACCTCTTGCACTTATGTTGCTATTAAAGCAAGTTTAGGGAGAAGTTTAGAAAATTAACTTTGCTTAATGCTATATTTTGATTTAACATGGAAGCCTTTCTTTCATTCCCACTTAGGTGCACAGTAGAATCAAAGGTGTAGCTCAGGCACAAGGTCCCAAAGCAAAAGGCAGAGTACAGCTCCACTCACTGCTTCACTTTCGCTCTTTCCTTTAGACAAGAGGGAGGTGGAAAAAGCCACTCGGTCTTTGCCAGTTCTGTGTTGTAGTTGAACTGCTCTGGGTGGACATAGGGAAGAGGGAGCAAAGAGAGATTCTTGGACTGGTTTAAAGGTCCAGTTCAAAAGGCAGTACTTGGATACATGCTGAGCTTCAGTCAGTTGTTCAAGCTAAATAGAAAATGCCAAATGTCACCACATAGTATTTCTATCTGAATATATACATTTCTATTTGAAGATACAGAGTATCAGCTTTAAATCACTTGGTAAAAGTTTACTTTTACGAATACTAACCATATCTTAAGAATTTAAGTATAGTTACTATTCTATGAAAAGATATATGCTTATCTGTTCCAGTGACCTACAGAGGTCTGCTATGGCACTGATGAACAATCTTTGAAGACCTGGTACTGCATGATTACATGTGGTGGAACCCAGTCTCCAGGTTCCAGACCATGAAGGGTTTTCCCTACTTCACTTGTTCACAGATTTAGTGGAAATCTATGGTCCAGGACACATTCAGCCATTATCCCAAAGTTATCACATTGCCACAGACCTTTAAGGAGCAGCAACATTTGGGCCAAGTAATCTATTGGTAGGAATACCTAACAAACACATACATTTTCTCCCTTTTCCCACTGAGAAATTAAAATAAATAATCGTGGCATGACCATCAGCTTTAGAGATTGGGTTACCATGAATGTAGCTGTCATCCTAAGTAAGAGATAGCATCATGGTTCACCTAACAATTTGTTCAGTTATTAATAGCTTGGCTCAGCTGCAACCTTTCTTCAAACATACACTATGCTTAACACTTGGCATTTGTGAAACAATATGAAAAACTGTTAAAAACTGTAGTGTTATGTTTTTTGTTGAGCTCATTCATATTGCTCTTGTACTTGCTATATTTTATGAAAGAACTGTTTAAGTTAATATTAGTACCACTAGGTTAACATACACACCTGAAGTGAACAACACACTGCATCCTGAAAGAGTAAGTGGTACATTGGAAAAACAGGGAAGGGATATGGTATATTTTACACAGAGCAGACACTGAATATCTGTCTTAAGCGCTAAATGAAACTCAGACCTACTCATTACACTCATGAGGGTGTAATTAACATTTTGATAATAAATCTAATGAAACGAAAGGCCAATATACAGCTTAAGGGACACAGCGAGTTTTCTTATTGCTCATTATCACTATTGGCAGTCACAGAAGGTCATAAAGATTTATACTTGTGGACAACAAATGTGAGTCTTGCAAAATATTTTAAAGCACATTCAACAGAATGTGCCTTACTTAATGTGGTCAGAATTAATAAACAAAAAAAAGCAAAGATCTCATTCAAAATAACGTTGGTGGTTGGTCAATACCTGAACCATGATCCAAACACTGAAGTTGGTCTTTACCACTGTTATTGTTTACTATCTTGAGAGAAAACATTTCAAAGTTTTGAGTAAGTCCAGGTACTAATACAGGCTGTTGATCCCTTTGGCTATCCTCAGCGGCAGGTTGCTGGCAAACCTGAGATTTGAAATTTTCAACCTTGGTCAGAAAGCTTATGGCATATCCCATAGCCCTTGTGAAAATTTCCAGTAATAAAAAGAGCATCATTGCACTAAAGTACATAATTGCATCTGCCAGTTCCAACATGGTAAGTGTGCTGAGTTCTGAATGGGACACATTCAGAGCCTACAAACATGGCACGGTCTGAAAGTCGTTCTACTTTCAGGAGAGTCAAAGTGCAAACCTAAAAATTAAGAAATCTATGGTGCCTTTCTCTTTTTAAAAGGTATACCTTGGGCAGAGGTGAATGTGTGTGCCCACATGCTCTCTCAGATGAGATGCTAAAGGTTGTTGAAAGGTTTAGAACATAACTGATATTGTCAGTTTTGAAGCCAACGTAATAGTATTGCATCTGCCCAACAGACTTTTCTCAAAGGCCAAAACAAAGACTTCATCACACACTGTGCTCTTGACAGTGTTCAATATGCAACTTCCTGGTCCTAGAGGACTTTGCCTTCCATCTCTCTCACCCATCTTAAGTCCTTTATCCCAATACAGGTAAAATGGATTTTACTCACGACAACGATATCTGCAGTTAAGTGAACAAAAGCCAGTTTTGGAGTACTGCTTTGGGGGTTGGTTGTGTGGGTTGCTTTTTTTTTATTTTTGACTTCCTGCCAGTTTTAAGCTAAGCATCTGGTGGAGGAGGTAGAAAGAGAAAGAGAAGTCTGAGTAACATTTTCTGCAAGTGCTGTTGCCTTATCCTCTCCTATCATCCACTCCCACAACTCAGAAAGCAGTGTGGTTTTGGTACTTCCTTCCTCACATGGCTACAGACTCAGCTGCTCAGTGCACCGATCTTCTGTAATAATGTTGCTTGTAAAGTGTTACCCTTCTAAATTTTGCTTTCTTCTAATAACTTCTCTGAGCCATTGGTTTGAAGCATTTCAAATAAACTTGAAGTAAAGATTAGATGCTGTATTTTAAGCAGCAAATGATTCATTTTTTGGCAGCAAGATAGGATGAGCAACTTTTTCCTTTCAGTTTTTCCTCAAAAACCAGTTGTCTAAATCCTCATAGCAGCCAACCCAGGTTTAGTCCAGAAACCTTCCAAACACTCAGGTCTCACTGATACCCATGGAAGTCTGAACTGAAAGAATTATGAGCTCTAAAACCGGTGATCTTCATTTTACTTCTTTAGCTGAAAATAAACACAGTATTATGAAAGATCCTTCCTCTACCTCTTCTACAACAGAGAATAAGCCACACACAAGTTCTGTAATCCACTTCTCAACCAAAGCACTGGTATACGCAGCGCGCTGTTTACCCCGGAACATTTCCTCATGTTTCACATGGAAGTTATTGTTCACAGAGCAACTTCCTTATCACCTGCAGCAGAAGGAAATGTCTTGTGCAGAGAAGTGTTGATTGCATGGGAAAGAAGAGGAGCAAAAGGAGTCCTATGTCTATAACTTGGCATTTTTCTTGCTTTATACAATTTGCTTGGGTGACGATGTCAGATTTAGACAGCTGTGATCCTTCTTAAATTATTAACATTTGTGCATGTGCTTATTTCAAAAGGGGCACATATGACAATATTTGCTTCAAATCAGAAAATTGCAAATTACTGTCTTAAAAAAGAAAAACCAAAAAATATTCTTCCTCTGCCTTTCTATTTTCATACTTGGATCCTTGAGTACATATCCTCAACTTCAGATTATCCATCTTCATCCTTTTCAGACAGCACGACCATACTGATCTGAAATTTCTTGTTCTCTGATACTTGCTGGCAGCCTGATCTGTCCCCATAGCACTTCCCATAATCAAACAGAGAAACCCTATGCCTTGAATTTATCTTTTAAGCTGAATTACAGTGAGGTAAGTATTAGGAAAGTAGCAAGGGCAAGAGAAGGGCTATTCAAAATAAGAGAAAGATTTTTAGCATGGTTCAGGATCAAAAACAAATAGTATGTTTTTGCTGGCTTTTTTTTTTTAATATTAGATTGCTTGAAAGCTTGCCTTCCTCAAGTCCCAGCCCAGAAAAGCAGTTAGACATGAAAGAGATGCACAAATGAGATCATTTGGAAAAAAATAGGGGATTATTATTGCTGAGTAGCAGAAAAAGACATGAAAGAAGAAGAAAAACAAAATGGAGAGGTAACTGCCCAGCCATAAAACCAGATTTTACAATGCTGATATAAAGTTTTATTGACCAGATCTAAGATGTATGGAAAAGAACTTTGCACTAACAAACAATAAAGCTAAGATTTTACAGAATTTAGAATCTGAGAGAAACAGACATGTTGAGTTCCTGATTTTTTCATACTACTTTTATTTCCACAGTTACTGTCTCTGATAGACCTAAATAATATAAGCTAGAAGTAAAATGGGATATTTTTAACTAGATGTATGTAACCAATTTGCTTTGCTTGTCACAGGACTTTCTTGGTGGGACTTTCCTCAAAAAGAAATAATGAGAATTAAGAATCAGACTATGACTCATCATAAGCTTTCTTTGAAACAAAAACTTTATGTGAAACAAAATAATCATAGAGGCAAACTTCATTACTAACAGAGCAGAATTCTGTTGCTCTCAGTGGACTTAATTCTGTTAATCTCAGTAATGACTGTCCTGTAACCTCAGAGCTGTTCTCAGGGAGTCAGTCAATATAAAAACTCTCAGTCCCAGATGTCTGTGCTGGCTATGGATGCCAGCAATATTAGCAGCATAAATGCATGCTCCTGATCGAAAATTTTACTCAAGATTGCATTGCATTGGTTGTTATTCACCCTACTGCTGTATACAAACTACGCATGAGTGATGACAAACACATCCACTTGGAAAAATCTCTCTAGACGTACAGCTATAGTCTTCATATGTTCCATGAATATTTCTGCCCTGCCCTGTCCTGCAATTGTGTTATAACATGGAACTAAATCAACCTTTTCACCTTCTTTACTGGGGGGATTCTGGATTAGGTGTATCTTGGGATACACCTGGGAGGGAGGGAGGAAGACAAAAAGAATAGACAGTAGACATAGGGTACATTTAATCCCTGCTTTTGCAACCATAAGCTTGGTAGAAGCTGTTTCCTGAAGCATTTTCCATGCAAAATAATACAAATACAATTACCATTATTTAAAGCAGTGTTCTAGTGCGTGATGTCTACCACACCCAAAGTTTCTAAGGCTTGCTGGGTTTAATGTTTATTTTTAAGCTTGATCCAACAATATGGGTTTTTTTCTATGTAAAAAAAGGTCTAGTTTTCAATTGGATATGCTATAGTGCAACTTTGCAATGAGATGATAAATTCAATATTCTTACCACATAGTAAATAATAATTCTGAATTACCAGATTTAATTTAGTATATATTGAGGGAAAGCAGCTAAGAAAATGACTGACAAGTTTCAAGGAGTTTTTTTAAACTATTTTTGTGTTTCTTTTAAATAGAATTGTAAGTAAATTAAGTCAAGAAATAAACAGAAATGAAGGGAGGCTATCTTTCTTTCCAAAATGGTAAGTAAAACAACTCAGCTTTCTTTTTCAAAGCTTTCAGATATATCTTTTCTGGACAGTTTTCCATTTGGCCAGTAATACCTGGGTCAGAGGGACAGGCTGGAAATTATATAAAATAAAACTCTGTTTTGTTAATGTCATCTGTTAAGAATAGCAAAGCCAGAGCCCATGAACACCCTAGATACTTCTGCCATGTCCGGAACCAAGTAACATATAAATTTCATACAATTTTCCACCTGAGTAAATTAATTTTTAGGAATGCTATAAAGCCTAGGCACATATTATTGCATTAATAAATCATCATTAATACATTTCACAGACCTATACTTCGTTACACTTTTTAATACTTTATGACTTATCATTGAATATAATATTCTTGCAATAGAAAAAGAGCAAAAATTGCAAGAACATTGCATGTGAAAAGAACAATTTATATTCATATGCAGTGAAAAGCTAAGTCTAGTCTACATAACATGGTTTTACATCATCTGATAACATGATTTTACACCTTTGCATTAACTAGAGTTCAAAACTAGAATTGAAACCCATGAAAATATTTATCAACCCTACAAATATTTATGAACTTGACTATCAGCAGCTTGAATGGAATTAGTAAAGAAAGTTTCTATTTTCAGGACTGGGGACCCTGGTAAATTTATTTACTGAGTCCCCTTGTTTCTAAACGCTTGACCTTACTGACTTGAATTTTGTTCAACACAGTTTAGCTTACATTAGGATCCTGTATGTGAAATACGAAGTAGTGTGTTTTTGGCATTTTGGGCAGAGTTAAACTCACCTATATAAACTTCATTCTACTGTTAAAGCTAAATATTACCTTTATTCGCAACAGATTTTAGTATGCTTCAAACATTTAAGAATTGCAAATGGAAGGAATTTATTTTTTTGTATCTTTGTTGTAGGGCCCAAACACAAAAATGTCCTGAAAATCCAGGTAAGTGTGTACTGGCAGATAGTCTCTAACAACAAAAAATGTTTAAAAATATTAAAATATTAAGTTCATCTCTGCAGGGCAGAGTAAATGGGGCGGGGGGGGGGGGGAGCCCAAAACAACAAACAGGAAAAGATGAGAGCATGAAGAAGTTGCAAAAAGAATAAAGAGTAGTTACAGGAGAACAAGGAAGAAAAAATGTTTTTAAAATAGAAAAGATGGTGAAGAAAGGCAAGAGCAGAGACATTTACATGAGCATCCTCAGACTGCCTTTCATACCCAATACATAGTATCAGTGCTTATATATTTCTGTTCCAACACCTCTGCCCCCTGCCCCTACTCCTAGCAGCACCCTGTATTAGAGAGGTAAGCTTCTAGATGTCTGCCGTGTTCTGAATTTTTATTTCAACTATTTTCTTAGTAGGCCACGAGCACTTAAAATTTCTGCAAGCTACCATGTTCCCCCAGTCCTACTGAAATTAAAAAACCTGTTGATAGGAGAGCTAAAATAGTATCAGAGAGATAAGAAGTCTGTGCTCATTCTGAAAGCATTCTACTTCAAATTATATTTAAAACTGGAAGCGTAGGACAAACTTGAAGTGACAGCACATATATCATCTCACATAAGCTATACTCTTAGTATTGAATCAGAATGTTATTTGTAGTACCTTTCATGACTGCCTGCCTACACTTGAAAGACCTGCCTTGTTCCTGTGACATAGCATCATGGTTCAGAACTGATCTGGGACTTGTTGTGTCTTCTTTGTCAAGTTACATCTTGATAGTTTAAAGTTGTACATGCTAAGAAGCCTGTGGTTATGCTTCTTTACGCAGGATACAGTCAAGAAGACGGTGGCTGGTCTTCATTTGTGAGTATCAGGATTAACAAAACCTACTGGTTGAATGGATTAACTCTTCTGCAAGGCCTATCATTTCTTGCATTATCTACTTTGGGCAGCATGGATGGAGTGAGCAACGTCACGGGGTGTTAGGATGAGGAGAAAGAGAAGCAGGAGCATGAATGATTGGAGTAGCTGCGTACAAATTTCTTCACTGAGAAAAGGGTCTCCCCCAGTGATGCAAGGCAGAGCTTCAGAATGGCAGTCCTATACCACTGGCTCAAGTAGAAGCTCACAGCCTACGACCAGGTGTCCACAGAACCTTAGCTGAATTTTATATACCTATTTCAAGCTCTGAGAAGAGGTGGCTAGTAAAGGAAAGGTTGCTATGTTATTCAATGGCAAAGTCTTGCCATTTTATTCTCTAGAGTTGATTTGTTGAAGAATCTAATTTTTTGAGGCCAACTAGACTGCAAAAGTTCCTTTTGCCTTTCGGCATAGAAAATGCATTGGTAAATGTCATTAGATGAAGCATACAAAACTCAGCTAGCTAAATGAATAAGCTGACTGATGCACAGTCCGGGTTTATGAAGAACTCTTACATTGACCAGTGCCAATGTTTTTTTGCAAAAAACGGAGAAAAAACCCACAAGTTTGCAGGAGATTTGCTGCTATTTTAGGAGCACAAAAGGTAAAAGTAATCACCTGTAGAGCACCTGGGCTCTATGTCAATACAGAGCTAGTCTGAAAATTTCAGCCAAGATGCCAATGACAAATTGAATATTCTTTTTCTTGTAAGCCTTGGCAGATTGCACAGAAGATGTGTGCAATGACCGCTACCATATTTTCACTGTGATCTTACTAGGTCCTGCAAGTTGTATGAAGCTGTTTTGGTTCTGGTCAGCGGAGGGCACCAAGACCCGTATCAAAGACCTCATTTTTTCTGAAGCATTTTTTAAAAGTTGAGTTGCAGGCTGTAGAGTATGTGCTATTAAGTAAGAATGAATATCAACAGGCATCACCTGCTGCTCCAGTGTGTTTCTAGGAAGCACTGAATTGTTTGCTGGTGCCTTGTCTGTTACCCAAAACAAAGGAACTGTGCATTTCAATAAGCTATCACCTTATCTTGATAACTTCCACTGCAGTTACTGTTATAAAATGATACTCGTTTTCTTTCTTAAGCTGTTGAGTGCTGTATGTGTTAATAAAATGCTGCCTCCTTTCCCCATTTTATTTCAACAGAGAATTTTTTCACTCAAACTGGTTATAAAAACTTGATATCCTCCAGAGTGAAAAATACCACAGTGAAAGGCCACAAGGAAATTGCACTGCAGTGTTCAGTATCCTGTGACAGCAACCATCTTTTATGTACATTTGCCAGGATGAAGATGATGACTATGAAAGCCCTGATGATGACCAGGAAAAGGAAGATGAGGCTGACTATGAATCACCAACAGAAGAACCTGAGGAAGCAGAACATGACAGTGATGGTTATGAGCCACCTCCATCCAATAACGATGAAGCACACCACAATGTCATATTTCCTGCCAAGTCACTTGCAAACAACACAGATTATATAGGTAATTACTAAAAACCAAGTGTTATTAATAATTTGTAAATGATATTTTCACACGTTATCAGCCACATTTTAGGTGGCTGGTAATGGAATATAGAAGGTTTTTCCTTGAAGTGAACAGTGTAGTTCATGAACAAGGTTTTGCGGCACAGACTTAGTGCATGTTGGTGGCTTTGTGACTTTTAAAGCTAAGTTTTCTATTTCAGACAAGCTCTGTTGGATTAAAGATTAGTTTCATGTGATGTGTGCATTATTTGGCCTTTGGTTTGAATCTGCATGAAGTATATGTGCATACTGTATGAGGTTTAGTAGTGCAACCTTGAACAGAACAAGTTGTCAAAACAGTGGCAAAAAACTCTAGTGAAAATTGGGAAAAGAAAGAGCAACTGTCCATTATATACTAAAACAAATCTTTATGATATATTAAGTTAAGTATGCAGGTTATTGCAAGGGCTCTTTTTCATAAACATCTAATGAGAATAAAATAACCAAACTGTTTGTGTAGTTGTTTAGTTTTGGATTTTTGTTTTCTTTAGACAGACCTCCAACAACTAGATCATCACTTCAGCCTCCAGTACCACCCCAGCGACCTGGCCCATCCCCAGTACCAGCCTCATTTGGGGGAAGAGGTGCTTCTGTATGTTTCTTTCTTAATATTTCACCTATTTCCTTTGCTAATACCTTCTTAGAAGTCCAAGTGTAATGCCATTTTTATTCAGATAGTATATGTAGAGGAAGAATTTCAGCCATCAAAATAGATTTGAACTCTGTTACAGGGTGGTCATTTTTTCATGGAACAATTAAATTTCATGGGACAAATAAATTATTTCACATTACTTGGTTGTTTCTTAGCCTGGAAATTTGTACCCACCTGTGAATACCTCTCCCATATAAATTATAGATTTGTAATAGATCCCTCTTTGTTTCTTTAGTGATATTTGTAAAAAGAAAAAAAGGCTAAGTCTTTCCAAGCTATACTGCTAGCAGTTGTCCAATTGAATTAAGGCCACTTAAAAGTATAAGGGACTGTATAATGAGAACCCTGATGACCCAGATTTTCTCCTTTTTTTTGTCCTGTGAATACTTCAAAACTGAAAGCTATTGTGCTGTTTACAACTGGCACTACAGGTTCACTGTATGCCAGAACAGATGTACATTAGACCTACCCATGTACACAAATAAAGGTAATTTTAGGATGTGATAGAGGGACTTTTGGCCTGATCCAGTGTCATAGTTCACATATACAAAACACATAGGACTCTTAGGTGTCATGAGTTCTCAAGACTGCTGTCCTAAATTGCTGCTCTGTTTTTTGGGGAATAAGAACAAACATTGGAAGGCATTTGTCTGGAGAAATCTAGGTTTAGATGCAAACATCTTTTGCAGCTGCTGACAACACAATACTGTTTGACCCAAGCTCTCCCAGTAACAAAGAACAGTCCTCTCTTCCCCTCCTTCAGTCAGCAACAGTCAGTAACACAGACTTAAAACATATTTCTCAACTTCAAACTTACATCCACTAATTTCAATACCAGTTTTCAAAACTAACACCTGCAGCTTTGAAGGGGCAAAGATACAGCAGCATTGTTGAAGGTCCTGTTTCTTTCCTTTGACAATACCCAAGCCCTCCCCGAAGATAACACCCCACTAGAGTATTCCTTGTGAGATGAAACAGATGGAGGCAATTCTGCATCTAACAAAAAAACATATACGTAGGTCATTCTTCAGGAGTGTTAATGGCTCCTACCCTTCCTGGGTTGAGCAGACACCTATTCCTTGTGCTGTACCAGAGACAAAGATTGGCAGATGTGGTGTGGTGGAGTTAATATACTAAAATTAAAACAGAAAGGCGAAGACACACTTTAACCACGTGCAAAATATTTGTTTTAGCTGCCAGCTTTTCCTCCTCCACCAAGCAACAATGACTTGAGTAGAGACAGAAATATCAAGCCTTTGAAACGTAAGTACAGCTGGTTTTCTCTTTGTAAAGCTTTTCTCACGGGCTATATAGCACTTCACTTTTGCCTGTATCTCCTCAGTTCCACCCTCTTCTACTATTTATATGGAAGCCTCACTTGTTATCCTAATAAGGAACACCAGTTCATGGCTATGCAAAATAAAGATATATTGACCTATACAAGCAAATTATCTTACCCAGCTTTTGTGTTTAGCCCCAGCTCCTTCTATAGACAGAAGCACAAAACCCCCGCTGGATCGCCTTGCTCCACCATTTGAAAGAGAAAGCCCAGTATCAGGTCAGTATTTGCTTATGCTAATATCAATGGGTTTTTTTTAATTATTCAAAATTATCAGTTTGAATATCATTCATGCAAAAGAACGAGGCTCAACCAAGCATACTGTAATACAATCACATACAAGGTGATCTGTTTATGAATAAATAATGTGAGCAGTACTTTTAAAGTGAGAGGAATTGGATCTAGAAAGTAGCAACCCTAGGTCAGGACTAGTTGAACGGACAGACATTATGAGATCCCTGTGCAAAAAAGGTTTGATGTAATACTTAAGTGAATGGACAAGGAAATACTTAGTAGATTAAAAGAGGAAATAACTTTTGCATACAAAGCTAACAAAACTCTGCATACGCTACTATATGTAATTTGGCACCCAGACCTAAAAGAATGCTGAGAACTGAAAATACATAGGAAAAAAAATAGCATTTGTTTCAGACCTGAAAACCGTATTTTACAAAGAATCTGAAGAGACTACTCTATGATTTTTATTACTTAAACACTTTCATCTGTTATATAATGGCATAAAAGTATCCAGTAATTCAAAGTTGAACCATAGAAAATATGATCGTAAAACATGCCACTTTTTGAAAATTTTTGCATTTTCCTTTTAAGAGATATTGCAATTTTGCCATCTCTTGCAAAGCCAAAATATTTTTCTGGCTTACATCTCAGGAGGCTGAGTGCTTCAGTCTGCAAAATTCACTTTCGATGATATGCAAAACTTGTTTGTTTCATAGAAAGTTTAATTAATTATCTTAAATTTCTTTTTTTCTAAATGTAAGCTTTTTTTATTTTCAGGAAGGAAGCCAGGCTTTCCTGAAAAAGTAAGGTCTTTTTTGTTTGGTGCTTATTGATGTTTTTCACCTATTTTGATATACTTACACATTCTGTTAACTATTCCTTGTTGTTTTACAGCCTCTGACTTCGCAGCTAAGGTAAGAGTTTCACCTCTGGAAATGAGACTCTCAGTGCCAGTATTACCCAGTTATTTCTTAGTAAGCAGCTTTCTGCCTTTATTTCATCATCTTGCTCCTGCTTTAGATCCCTGGGGGAACAGCTAGCAATGATGCCAAAACCTCCTGTCCCACCAAGTGACAGATATGAAAGAGGCAATCCATCTCCTCTAAGGAAGCAAACCCCTGTAAAGTAAGTGTTCATTTAATTGAAATTTAATAAAGGATAAATTAAATTTAACAAAAACATGGATAAGCAACACAGGATAGTATAATTTACTGCTACTGCATGACAGCAGTGTCTGCGGATATCAAAGTTTTGCTTTATGAATATGCATGGGATGTGCTGTAAGCTGCAGAAAAGTGTGAATGCAGAAAAGGCTGTCTCTCCAGTCATGTCTGAAACAGCCATGACTGTTTCATATAGGGCATGACTCACTTCCAAGTTGCACAAAGACATATACGATCCATGTTTTTTCCACCAGATCAAGTTCTTGCTCTAGGGAACATTCATTCATGAGTTCTATTGCTATATTTTTTAGGATAGCTTTACTTTCCTACCATTGATTTTACTAGCCTGCAAAACTCCCTCTTAATAACAAACAGCATTCTCTAGCAGAACTAGATCATTCTCTAGCATTTTCTAGATAACTTGTGGGCTGAACATTGTGACTGATCTTAAAAGAAAATAAGACAGTAATTGAGATCTGCTAATCAGCCAGGAAAATTTATCAGAGAAACAAAGACTGGAAGGCTTATCATGTGCTTCAGCAATGTTGCTAAGTACTATAAATGAGTTCAAGACTTGAAGTCTAATGTTTCATCATTGTAAAAACTTGTTTTAAGTTCTAATCTTATAATAAATTCATCAGACATTTTCCTTGTTGACAGAATCAAGATGGGCTAAGGACTAGCATAATGTCTTAGATTATGGCCGAAAATTAGAATCTTAGATATTTTTATGAGGGAAAAAAATGTTTCTGCATTCATTGGGTCTGTAAAACTTACTATAAACTCATGTCTTAGTTGAAAATATGGCCTAATGCACACAAAGTGAATGAGTAATATTCCACCTATGATTCATGTTTTGTTTCCTCTGTTTCATTTCAGGCAGGGTTGGCCACCACACAAAAAAAATGAAGTAAGTATAGTCTCAAAGCAAATATTTAAAGGTATAGGGACTGCAATAAAATGAAGTACCTGTATAAACTAATAATTCTGGAATCTTTCATAGCACATGGTTTCTTTTTAACCAGTTCTTCTATGTCAAGCTCAGTTTATTCCCTGAGTACTTTATCTTAGATAACAGATTTTTTTTATGACATGGGAGAATTGATTTTGCTTACACTAGGTTTTGGGTTTTGGGGTTTTTTTTTCAGCTTAAGCTGACCTAAGGATTTCACTTTCAGATAACTCAGAGCCTACACTTACTGAAGGGATGAGGAAAGTTTACATCTGCTGAGAGTTTCTGACTACTTTGGGTCAAGATCCATATGAGACATCTACCTCATGGCTTATTTGTAAATAATAGCTGCACCTTAATGAAAGAACTTTAAAAATTATTTGGTGTTGCATGAAGATAGAAACCCCAGCATTTTAGATGAAAGTGACAGTATAGATATTAGAGTCCTTGTGTACTCAAAATTCACCAACTTCCAGGGTTTTGTTTTGTAAAATATCCCTAAGAACTGTGCTATAATATGTTGCTAATTTTTATTTTCTTTTGGCTCCCCAGGAAGAAGAAGACAGTAAGTATTAAAGTCTGTCTTTGTCTTAGTTCTAAAAAAAAGAAATGATTGCAGAGTTGTTCCTTTAGAGCCATGTCAAAAAGTCAGGTGGTATCTTGACAGGTTGTAGAATGCTTATAAAGTACCTCATGCAGATTTATGTATCAAAGCCACAAAACACAGGAAATCAATAGCTAATAGCTTCCTTCAGTCAGCTGGTTACAAGACAGCAGGATTTCTTATTTTGAAGCACATTACATTTTAGAGATTTGTGATCTGCACGCAGCATCAAACAGCTGGGCATGTAAACCTGGTATTGTCCCAGTTTTCAACAAAACATTCAGCCAAACCCTGCTGGTACTAGTCTTCTGTGTAATGTTATTTACTCTAACAAACAGAAGCAGAATTTGTTTCATATAATAAGAGTATAAATTACTTCAGAATCCTGGTTCTTAAAATTAGGTTGGTAAAGTGATGCCATAACAGAAGCAGAACATTTGGCCCAGTCTCTACAAATTATCACTGCCTCTAAGACTCCATAAAGAATAGGGCTGTTTAAGCTGTGCAGAGCACAGTTAATCTGTTCCCCTTTCACCAGTAGTTGAGGTCTGAGGACACTGCAGAAAGAAGATGTTTTATTTTATGCTGCTTTTTATGATGATATGGGAGAAATCTCACAAAGGTATGAAGTTCAAAACAGTAACCTCAATTCCACTATTTAGAAGCAACGTAACAGAGAACAGATGGTTATGTACCACCTTCAGCTTTACTGCAGTTAAGGTATCTATCTGAATTGTGGCTTATCCAAAACAGAAGGTAGAAAACGTAAATGTTGCTCAAGCCTGTTCCAGTTTATTTTTAATTTTAATACTTAATTTTAAGTTCTCAGTTGACCATATGAGTTTACAATCTGTAACTAACATATCAAGGACTTTTTATAAAACAGTTTACTCCATTATGTTTATCTAATTAAACAGCAGTAATGTAACAGCATTTCTTCATTCTACCTCATTTAAGAATGTCTCACATAAGTTTTAAGTTTCCTTCTCTTCCTCTTCACAGCTGCACCCCAAAGACCAGTGCCACAGCTATCTTTGCCCCCATACAGCTCCAATACATTCCCATCCAAATCCGTCAAGCCTCCACCTAAGCCAGGATCCAACAGTATGCCTGGTCCAGAAAGGTTTGTTTCACGCATTATTGTGTCATTCCTTTTGAATCTCAATCTCTGCAATTTAGCAAATAATAGTATGTATGCGGCTACAGCATTCTCAGGCGAACGCAAGATAACTACTTGAAGCAGTCCATTATTTTTCAGGCTATACGCTTGCCTCCACTACATGCTAATTTGTGTCGTTCCCACTATCGAGGAGAATCCTTCATATAATTGAAGCTCTGTATTCAGTGAAGCAGATAGTGTACATCAGGCAACCAAGAAAAAAATGCAGATCTCTCAGTTTTATGTCAAGGAAGTATTTTAGGGCCTACATGGTACAATGCTTCCATTCTTGAGACATCTCTCCCATTGCCTGCAGGATCCATAGGAATGACAAGCCCTTTTGGAAAGGGATCATCTTCTCCTACAAAACTGTGCAGGATGTAGGTCAAAGAGGGGTTAAAAGGATTCTGCACACTCTAGGAGCCTAAGTGCTAGAGCTACAATGACTAATTGCTTCAAAACTAAAAAAACCCACAACCTTTGTTGTCTAGATTGAATCTGAAAGAATTTCATCACCCCCTTATTAAATTTCGTTCTAATGCTTAATAATTCCTATTTAAAATTGTGAACCTTGCTTCAACTATCATTTTTTCTAGCTTCAACTTCCAAATATTAGATTGTTATGTCTTCATTTGCTAGATAGAAGAGCCCTTAATTAAATTTTGATTTCTGATGTAGTGTGCAACAGACTTAGCCTTTGATGAGTTAGAGTGGGCTCCTTGAGTCTAAGTCTGAAGTACATTTTCTAATCTCTGGGTTTTTTTAATGGCTCTTTGATGAATTCCTCCCATTTACCATCATCCTCTGGAACTGCTGACACCCCAGTAGAACAAATATTGCAGTAGCAATAGCAAGGTCATATGCAAATATGAACTATTCCTATGATGAACACTTCTGCTTATATTCAAACAGCATTGCCAAATTTTGCTATAGCAGAGGCCCCAATTTGGCTGATTCTCTCCCATGAATCACAAGCCATGATAGGGTGTTTTTGTTCCGCAAACATAGTTAACATATTCATCCCAGAGCTCTTTGTACAGTTCATTTAAGCAGAAGAGAAATATGAACTGCAAAGGAAAAACGTGCAGGCAGTTTGTTCCCAATTAGGTGAAGTAATTAAAAAAAAAAAAAGAAAAATTGAAGATTGGGATTCTTCATTTTGAGAAGTTTTGGATGTGGATTCTGGGATCAGGCCATAAAAGGAAATTGTAGATTTTCTAACAAAAAGCATAAAAATGAACACAGGAGGGAAAGCATAGGCACATGGAAGTGTTATGGTGCTGTGGGTATGAGCTCTGTGCCACTGTCAGCTCATAGCTCACAGAATCACAGAATGGCTGAGGTTGGCAGGGACCTCTGGACATCATCTGGTCCAACCCCCCTGCTCAAGCAGGGTCACCTAGAGCAGGCTGCCCAACACAATGTCTAGACGGCTTTTGAATATCTCCAAGAACAGAGACTCCACAACCTTTCTTGGCAACCTGCTCCAGTGCTCAGTGGCCCTCACAGTAAAAAAGTGTTTCCTACTGTTCAGAGGGAACCTCCTGTGTTTCAGTTTGTGCCCACTGCCTCTGGTCCTGTCACTGGGCACCACTGAAAAAAGCCTGGCTCTCCCTTCAGGTATTTATATGCATTAATAAGATCCCTCCTGAGCCTTCTCTTTTCCAGGCTAAACAGTCCCAGTTCCCTCAGCCTTTCCTCATATGTGAGATGCTCCAATCCCTTATCATGTTAGTGGCCCTTCACTGGACTCTTTCCAGTAGCTCCACATCCGCAGTTGCAACATTAATGATGAGAAACTGCATTTTCATCAACAATGTTTTAGAAGCCACAAGAAAAATTACTCTATAAGTGGAACCTGCAGAAAGAAACATCTAGAAAGCTGTTGCCTGTGCTGCCTGCTTTAGGGCAATAAAGTAGCCATTCCCTGTGAAAACTCAACAAGCTGAAGTAGTTTTCTGCATTGATCCTGGTACAGAAGTCTTGGTGGCCCATTACTGATTCCCTCTGCCTTATTCCCATATACTCAGCTTCAAGTAAACTTAATGGTGGATCTACTGACATAAAAAGGAGGACAGAAAAACAAAAAGAAGAAAGAGAAGGCTATCCTCATCCTGCATAGGTCTCAAGAGGATCTCACATTCTGTAAAACAGGCACAAAGTCCAGATCAGTTCTTCAGAGCACAGAAATGTTGTATAGCAAAGTGTATTTATACTGACTACTTTTTTTTTTTTTTAAACAGTGCTAGAAACCTGTCTTCAAGTTCACTACCACCACGCTTACATCTAGGTTTGTATCCTGCATTCCTGCATTTTTTGGTCAAAAAATGACTGAAGGCTGAAAGGTGGTTTCAGTGCAGTTAATAGAATCTTTTTTTTCTATGGATGTTTCTGGTTGGACTGTGAACAGAAAACTATCAAGTTCCTGAAAGGCATCTTGTGTAACAGTCTGAATCCAAGATTATTTTTTCCCATGAAGTTTGGGCTTACTGCCTAGATAAACCATTGTCAAAACTTCATATAAGCATCTTTTTCAATGTAGCTAACACTACTGAGAGCTGAGCAACACTACCTGCAAGTCACTGTGGTATACTAATACTCTCAAAAAAGGGAGAAAACACTTTCCATGTGAAATATGCTGCATATTTATCTTGTAATAACAAGTAAAAAATAAAAGAAGCTTAGAAATCAATTGCTTTGCAAACAATTTTTTGCATATGGTAACGGCTGCCAATGTCTTACAGTGACTTTTTTTAGTTTCTGTGTGCTAAGAAGGCAAGGAGTGCAAAGAGACAACGTTACTTCTAACTGTCTCTAAAGAAACCGGAGATGCTCTCAACTGAGTAATTGTGGTACAGAAACTAAAAAAATGTAACCTCTATTTCAAGTTCATCTGATTCAGGGAAACCTGAACTGCAAAAGTTCAGTTAAAGTCCCTGTGCACCAAGGATGAATTTATGTAAAGAACCTGGTTCTCATACAGTAGCCTAAATCTGATTTCAAATCAATTCAAAATGTCTCAGTATCAGAGTGATATAAATCCTTCATGCCTCATAAAATCAAGATTGTACACCCTGTATGCACTCCACAGATGAAATTATTTTCCTGGTTTTAACATTTTTTTCTACTTTTATATCTTTGAAGGCAACAACAGCAGATCTCCTTCAAGAGGCACAGCTGACATAAGACCTCCATTGCCAATTCCTAGCAGACAGATTGTTCACCAAACAAATGTGGAGGAAGATGAGGTACAAAACATTACAAGTAGTAACCATAACTGCTAAACACAGCAAATTTTCTGATTTCGAGAGGGAACATTTTTCAAAGTTGTTTTTCTAGTTAGTAGTCACTGTAAGGATGTTAGCAGGTGCTTTCAGTTTCCTTTTCTGTGTCAAACTTTAGTGCCTTATTTTGTCTTCACTAAGAAAAACAACAATAGCAAAACCCCAGTAGAACAAAATAAGAAAAATACTTGTTTGCTGGATTACTTGTTTTGCACAATTGCCTTCAACTAGCATTACATATTCAGTTCTCCTTCCTTCCACAAAACCTTGGTGAGTAAAGAATTCATGCCCTTTAAGTGCATTTTTGTTTCACATTTCTTTAAATATGCAAGTTTAGAGCAAACCACTCCTGGTGATAACACTGCTGGGCAACCATACATGGTATGTTCACAGGAAGTCTGCATTATTGTCTCAGATGATAGTTTAAAAAGAAAAAATAAATTAAAATAATTTTTAAAAAACCCAGAGAAACGAAGGCAA
Source organism: Aptenodytes patagonicus (assembly GCF_965638725.1). NCBI lineage: Eukaryota > Metazoa > Chordata > Aves > Sphenisciformes > Spheniscidae > Aptenodytes > Aptenodytes patagonicus. The sequence goes on along the minus strand of NC_134960.1, from coordinate 19,079,029 downwards.
AGGATGCTAGTGTCCCAGGCAGACAAAAGAGAAAATGTCACTTAAAATCTATCTTTCACTGAAAATATTTGGAAATATCTGTTTTCCTGGTTTACTTGCAGACATATTATAGCTAGGTTTGTAATATTTTCAAATTTATCAAAGTGAGCAAATAATTTTAAAATCATTTAGTGCCACTTACCATACAGTAATATATACTAGTATGATCCCTGAAGCTCATACCTTCACAGATTCTGCACATAAACCCAAATACCCCTCACATTCAAATTTCTCTCTACTTATTTGTATGTTGTTAACATCACAAGCTCATTCATTGACAGCTGACTTTCTCCTTTACCCTCTCTCACAAAAAACACAGGACTCACTAAATGATGAATGGTACGTTGCTTATGTTAGCCGGCCAGAAGCAGAAGCAGCTCTTCGAAAAATAAACAAGGTACTCTTTAAATCGTTGGTGATTGTCACCATCTCCTAGCTAGATGTCCTTGCAGTCGTATGGGAAGAGTGAAGGTAAATAACATGATAAGGTTATAGCCCCAATAGAGATACTTAGAGTGAAGGATTGCCTTGAATATCTTTACCCACATAAAAGTTACACATCTAGTCTAAACCAGCCATGAAGGCTGTTGTTCTCCATAGTCCAAGAGAACAGATTATGTGTCTCCAGAAAGCAGTTTCACCTCGCCTCTCTTAGAAAGAGCGACTTGTTCTCTGGAAATAGTTCTCTGTCACCAGTGAGGAATTTGTTGCAAATTCCAAGTTTTAGATAGCTTGAGTTAGATGAGATGAATCCCACCCTTTTCTAGGCCATATTTACCAGCAAAATGAAGTATAGATTCAAACAGATGAAACCCAGGCTTAACTGTGCATGTGGAGATAAACCAAATTGTATGCCATCACTGTGGGAAATCTGCTTACTCTGTGATGCTTCACAGCACATGCAATGAGCTGAAGATGACATGTACAGCATTTCAATGACTTGTACGAAGGTCCAGCTTATGAGACCACATTCAATGCCTTTAAGAAAGGGTGTTTCAATGGAAGACTTGTTAAAACAGATCTGAAATGAAGAAAAGCAGAGAGTGTGAGACAATATCACTGCCTTTACCAAAACTACACAGACACTATCATTATTTTAGGCTGTCTGTAAATAGATCCCATAGGAACCTTGATTGGCACTTACCAGAAATGAACTTCTCTTCTGGTTAAAGTGATGTGAGGTTTGGCCTTTGATATTTTGCTTCCTCCTTTGATGGAATCTCTCCCTCATAGAACACCATTCCTCCCTTCCCTAAAAATCTGCATTTGTATCAGACAGGAAAGTTTTATGTAGCAAATTGAAAGATAAAACATTTGAGAAATGACCTAAACTCTTTAATAGTGCCATTTCTCTTACCAGGAGGAAAGAGATTTCAGAAAGAAAAAACACATAAAAGCATGAATGCTCTAGTTAAGGTTGTTATGCTGATCAAACTCAGAAGTGATGTTTAGTTGTCATCTTTCATTTTTTCATCTTTCAGGATGGAACATTCTTGGTAAGAGACAGCTCAAGAAAAACTGCTACTCATCCATATGTACTGATGGTGTTGTACAGAAATAAAGTATACAACATCCAGATTCGTTATCAGGAGCAAAATCACATGTATTTGTTAGGAACCGGCTTAAAAGGAAAAGAGGTACTATGTGTTTTTCACACTACTTCCCTTCATCTTAATGTATCTCCTGTCTCATTCCTGTGTCAGGCTACTTAACCTGGCAGCTGTTTCACTCCAGTGGAATTCTGCTTATTGTCTTAGAGTCATTCCTGATAGAATATGTTACTGCTGGAAGTAAAATCAGATTCTCCTGTTTGCACTCAGGGAATGAAGGGATAGCCTTAGAATGCAGCTATTATTAGAAATCCATATACCTGGTTAGGGAATGTTTGTTTAGCACTAAGAGACCAGATAAGGGAAATATACAGATGAGAGCAAATCCATATCTGCCAACTTTACTGCTTTGCTCCCAGACTGTTGGTTTACTTACATAAGTAAGTAAACTTACGGCAGGCTGGTCAGCACATGTACTGCAGTTCTGATTGAGTCAGAAGTCTCTGAATTTACCAGTCAACTTTTTGAACTTTCAAGTGCGATCATCATGTCAAGCAGAATGACAACATCATGTATTAAACAGGCCAAGACTGCATAAATTAATTATACAACACTGCAGTAGGTCATATGCACACTAGATTAACAGTTATTGAGCTACAGATCATGGCAGGAATGAAAACAGCTGATCTGAGAGTATTTATTGGACCTTATAAGACTGTTAAATATTTAGAGTTTTAAAAAAACCCTTTTGGTTTTACTAATTACTAATAATTCTGACATTTTTGCCATAGCCTTCTCATTTTTTCCATCCCACAGGATTTTTCTTCTGTAGCAGATATCATTGATTACTTCCAAAGAACACCTCTTCTTCTGATTGATGGAAAAGACAGAGGTTCAAGAAACCAGTGCATGTTAAAATATGCTGCAGGACATATTTAAATGAGACCTTAATGAAGATCACATATACCATCAAAGCCTGCTGAAGTTTGTAAACTTCAGGATATTTCCTTTTTCAGCAAACTAAAATCATGAAGTCATTAAAAATCCTTTTAACTTTAAGGAAAAAAGACAATGTTATTTTTAAATTATACCTTAAATGCAGTACTCTATAAATCTGATTTTCCTACAATGTGTTTATTACTGTCTACTAACCATGCAGGACATGAGAATGTTTTTTCTTCCAACACATGTGTATCTTCTTGAAATGATTTCCACACAAAATTAGAGGACCCATGAAATAAATACCAATACAAGTCTCTGCTTTCATAGGGAAAAAAAAAAAGTAATCTATTTTTCAGATCAGAACTGCAGCAGCAATTATGTTATTTAAAGTGATACAGAGTAGACCCAAACTTTGTCAAAGTTGAGGAGTAGACAAAAGACGATAAAAGCCCAATTTTTTCCCACAATACACTTCCCAATAAATCTAACTATGGCCACTTCTGTGAAAAGACTGGGACTCTGACCTGGATCCTAAAGACACCTAGGTTTCAGTGACACCAAAAAAAACCCCCAACCCTGGATATGCAGCTGCCTGTCAAGACCTGTGTCTGTGTTATTCAGCTATGAAACTGTCTTTGTTCATAGTTTTATAGAAAAATAAAATACCTACAGATATCATGTTCTCTCTGCCATACTGATAATTCACTGGTGGCATGTCTTAGCCCACAAATTGGGATTATGTAGCCTAGGATCCTCTAACCTCATTCAGAAACAAGCTTTTCCCCCTTAACACAGACCTCTCTCTAGCTGCATCTTTCTGACTCTAAATTAAGCAACTACTTTTTTATAGGAGACACATCAACAAGATTATCATCATGTGATTCTTAATTGGCAGAACACACCCAAATCTCTTAGAAAGCAGACAGGCTAAACTTAGTTCCTCTTACACAACTGTTTTCTGTTTTTACTGTATTTTTTCAAGAAAACCAGTAACATTCTCAGTTCTAAAATATAAGTTGTAACTGAGGACCACTGAAGCATGCTGTATCAAGAGTTTTTCCCTCTCCTTTGTTAAGTGGGATTTATCCAACTCTGCCTCGGTTTTCTAGTCACTTTTGTTTTCTGACAAGACCTTGGTTTGATAATTATGTTAGACTTTGTCACGCTTTTTCTCCTTTAAAGCCATTTGTGTGTATATCACTTGAAATATTTGAACCAAAATTCAAGGCAGAAAAATATCTTCCATGTAATCTGTATAGCTTCTCAGAGAAGATAATTAGATTTCATAAACATTTTTACTTTAAATATATATGTTTTGTAAATGTTATCTTCCTTTCTAATATATTTAGCTAGAAGCTGGAATTCAAAGTTAGCGAATTTCATTTCCAGGCAACTATGAGTCAAAAAAAGGATTAAAAATAAAAATTTAAAAATTCTTTAGCTGTCAAAACCTGTTTCTAGCCCAATATTTTTTAAAAGCTCAGTACTAATCTTGTGAAAGAAAAGTCAGTTTCTTCCATATTACCACTGATTATGTGAGCTGGAGGTTGTAATTCTATTTCATTGCACTGCCTTGAAAAGTCTGACAACCCAGAAATACCTCCTATGGAATTGTGTTTTATTTGTCTTAAATCATCTCATTAGTGAAAGAGAAATAAAATGTAAACCAGCATAACAAATTATAACACTGCATATTTTTTTCAGCAGAGTAAATCTTAATTTGATTATTCAGATTTTGTATATCAATAAAAACACACCTCAACATTCAAACATGTCCACAAGTAAAGTATGATTGTAATGAACTACATGAAAATACTGGCTACTCAAATTTTGGGCCAAGAAGATTGCAGGACAGAGTATTTAGGCCACTAACTCTTTCTTTCTTTTGTAGCTAGGTGCATTAGAAAGTCAGTCCAGAAACTAGAATTAAAGTACTTTCGGTTTTCCAGAAGTAATCTGCTCTTTGGCCCGCTTCCTCAGCAACGTTTTTAGAATGAGGAAGGCAGATCAAATGACAAGCTGCAGTTCCTCCTTTACTGACTGTTTCTTATCCCCTTTTCCAGAGCACAACTGAGATAAGAGAGCAATGACTTGACATGAAGTAAATTAAAACCTTTTGTTACTGTTCCAATATGTCTTTTTTTAAAGGGAGACAACCATGTGAAAAACTTCATGCCCAGTTTCCTGACCTTTCTAGTTAATGATTTCAGTCTTTCTAGCCCTAGTGGTCTTAATTTGGGAAATTTGGGTTAAAAAAACCCTCTCAAAATCAATAACCTACTTACAGCATTTTTCCACTCCACATTTTCAGTTTAAAATAAAAATAGGCTAACTGCAGGAAACCGTCCTATCATTTTACAGTTCAAACTGAAACAGTAGTAATAGAAGACAATGCATGAAAATGGATGTTATTACTTAATCTGTCAAACTCCAAGTTTTTTCTTCAGCTTCTCTTAAATCTTTGGCCTTCATAGGATGGTTGAAATTCAAAATAAGGTCACAAAGCAGTAGCTGGCTTTCCACTGAAAGATAAAGGGCAATGTATCATCATGCTATTTATTGCATGGCAGATGCTAAGTGAATGGCAGTTTACATACAGCACTTTCTGAAGTGTTCATCTATCAACTCTTTGAAAAATGTGAAGGGCCACCTTGTTTTGTTTACCTCAAGATGGTTAAATAAAGTTTGGCATTACCACCCTGGTAATATTTCTATGAGGAGACTATTACTGTCCCTGCAAAGGAACGACTTTGACTACCTAACAGATTTTTTCCATGGTTACCTAACATGATTCCATTTCTATGTAACTACTGTTTCATTAATTTTTCAAAACAAAAGAGCAACTGTATTGTTTCATTAGATTAAAAAATAGTTGTATGACATAGAAAACACAAGCCATTCACAACTACATACTGTTTAAAACAATGCCTTAAACGGCTTCTTGTTTAGTTGGATGATGAACTCAGAATTACCATTTAGTTTCTTCAGCTCATTGGACATTTTGTCAACATTTTTAATTGCAACTTCAAGGTTAAACTGCTGATCAGCAGCAGCATTTTCAAACGCCTGTATGAAATAGAAACAAAACAAAACTGGCAGTGTACATATGATTCATAAACTCAGTAATACAGCTAATCATAACCTTTATGAATTTTTTTTTCTAAAATAATATTTTATCTAAAACTTTCCCCCTCTTACAATTATCCACTTAGGTATGGAAAATTGCAACTACTGAAGGCAACTACTAAACTCTCAAGCTTTATTTTTTTGTTTCCTGCTCCTTTTTTTCCTTTTTTTTTTTTACAAACAACTGCAATGAAATTAATCAGATCTAAAATTTCCTCCCCTCAATAGCATTTTTTTATTTTTTGTTTTCGACCTTACTTTTCCTGTAGAATCTAAATGAAAATTGTCACGTTATTTAGTCAACCACAAGATGGAGCTATTGTGACGTTAACATGCATAAAAGACATTAATGTCACTATTAGCACCGAATATTAATGAATCTGCTAATATCTGCCCAGGAACATTTGTGTCTGCATAGGTAATTATTTTATAATCAACATCTCTTTGCTTATTTTGGAGATCATATTCCCTCCCTTCAACATTTAACTCAAAAAAACAATCAAAATCTGGAGACAAGTAAGACTAGAAACCGTTTGAAATTAAAAGAATTTTATTTTTTAAATTTATACTACACTCAGGATTTTTTTTTTTTTTTAGGAAAAATATTAAAGAAAATCACACATATCATGTTTTCTGGACTAGTTATCAGCTCTCTATCATTCAGAAATTCTAAAAATAAAATCTGGAAAAACTCTGGGTGATTCCTAAATAATGCTCACTATGTAGAACACCTGAACACATTGAGAAGTACAACAAAAAAAATTAAACATACATTTAACATAGATTCTTTGTCCAAGTCTCTCTTCCCTTCAGACAGTGGCTTTGCATTGAGGTCATCAGCCAGGGCCAAAGATCCTAAAAGGACAAACCCCAAATTATTATGGAGTATTATCTATATATAGAGAGATACATATGTATGTATCTCATATCAAATATGTAATAACATTTGATAAATATAATGAGTAGACCTTGTTTTCATTAGTGTTATTTGAAAGTAGAGTCTAAGGGGTTGAACAGTTTTATTTCTTCTTGAGGAAATAATCTTTTTTTTTTAAATCTTGAATTTTATTTATTTTACTTTCTTTTAGAAGCAGTGTTTCAGAAATTTTTTAGGAGTTAAACATGGAACTACTAATAGTGAATAAGCATATTTATAATAGTGATGAAGAATTCCTCAAACAAATTTCTGTATTTTTTTTTTAATTGAAAATTTTATAAAAGATCTAAAAAGGCATTGCAATCGGTTTCTATCATCGATTTATTGAAGGAGAATCTAAAGCACACACACACACACAAAGTCAAGTGTTGAATGTCTGCTGGTCAGTAACAGAGCTGAGATTAAATACCAGATCCCTGGGCTCTTTCGTCCCCCATTCTCTCTGCTCTTCTTTCCTTGCACATTAGGACACCCTCAGGCAAGTTTAAGTGTATGATGTCACTGGAAAGCTGTTTCAACCCTGAAAAAAGAAAAAAAAAGGGGGGTTATTTCACCCTGGTACTGTGTATTCAGAAAGGGTGCAATGAAATGAAAAAGACCCTGCTCTTAGCTAAAAGGGCAGACAAAAGAGCATGCCCCTCTTTTACTCCCCCCTCCTAAATGGCCTGTAGTGAGAGCAAAGCCCTCTGTGGGGCTGGCGGGTGGGATCAGCATGCTGCTCAGGATGAAGCACCTCCCCAGGAGGGCGCCAGCTCTGATGTCCACATGGGCCACCATGAAGCGTGCGATGAGGGAGCCCCACAAGGTTTGAGGATTTCCTGGTTACCAGAGGCTGTCCTGAACAAGTGGTAGTGCAGAAGGGGTGCCTCACAGGAAGGCCCAAGGACTGAAATACAGTGATGGCAGCTACCTCACAGATTGGTCAGGCCATAGTGACAGCGCTCACCTGCGCTTGGGGGGTGCTTCATGGGCAGGTACGCTTGCTAAGAGTCAGAACCATTGGCACCAACCCCCCTGTGGCATGTAGGCCTATAAAGCCTCGCCTCTCCCAGGGCACTGGTGCCCAAGGCCCTACTTCCAGGTGTAGCCTGCAGGGATGGCCCATCTGCTCTTGAAGGCCGGGGTGGTAGCACAGCCAGGCCTCCTGGTTGCCCCCGTTCCCCAGCATGCACAGCGGGTGCTAGCAGCAAAACTCGCAGAACACCAGATACCACAGGGTGATTTTGCTCCTCCTCCCCTGCTGCCATGGAGGCAAGCAGGGCTGTCCCTGAGGAAACCGCAGCCTGCCTGAGTCCCGGCACCTCACAGGCGCTGGTAGGGTCTGCAGGCAGGCAGCAACACAGCCCTTTCCACCAGAGGTGAGGAGCCTGCTGTTACCACGGCCTGGCTGCGCCATGGCTTCCTTCCAGCAGGCAGCAGGACGAGCGGGTCCTGGGAGGCACCGATCCCTGGGGCGCTGCCAACGGCTCCCCTGGCCTGGGGCAGGCAGCAGCCCACGCAGGCAGGAGGAAGTGCATGCCCCCGTGCACGGGCAGCCCTAGTGCTTCGCTGCCTTCTGCTTTGCTCAGCAAGGAAAGCCCCATGATGCGTCCCTCTTCCAGCACACGAAACGTTGGTAGGTTGCAAGAGTCCTGTAGAAGCTGTGATTTTAGGAGTGGGAGGTAAAAAGTAACCACAAATGTTGCGAGAGCTGAAGAAGAAATGGAGAAGAGAGGACTGAGGTGTTAACGGAGGAGTGGTGGATGGTGATTTCCTCTCGTCCTTTGAGGCCCTGCCTGTGGAGCGCTTATTGCATGTTGCAGCAACTAATTTATAAGCAGTCTGTTCCTTTTTGTCGTCAATTTAAATTCACATGGAGTAAGAGCAATTTATGATGAATAAAGATCAAATAATGAACCTAAATTCAAGGAAGACAAGAAAGACACTTTGTTATACAGATTTATCAATTTAGACTACAACAATGAACACTGCCCTTAGATGCACATATCTGACTTGAGTTGAAATCAACAAAAACTGCTAAATAATGACCTGGAGTTGGGAACTGTTCATTTCTTCCCCGGTGTGTGCCCCATAGTACGTAAAGCCAGGGACACCACGCAAGGGAATGGCTGTCAGCACTTTTATTTAATTTACTGCAACCACTTTTCCTGCCGCTGAGTGTTCATCTGTATTTTGAACTTGCTGTTTGGCACCAGTGGAGGAGGGTTACCAGTACCTCAGAGGAGAATGGAATTACTTGGATGTGCAGTAGAGGACAGATGGACAGAGAAGTCAGCTGCCTGCCATTTACTTACTCTTCCATTCTCCGTCTTTTTCAGGGGTGTGCTTTCACAAAACTTCTTTAAAATGAATCATTCTAAATGTATTGTTTTGTGACTGCGGGTGACGCTAAATTGCAACTCAGAATAGCATTTTCTGTTAAGGCACAATTAAACTGTGATTCAAAGAGAAAACATGACACGCTGCTTAGATTGTGGGGCTTTCTGAAGATGAGAAATGCAGAGCAGGAAACACTTTACATGTGCACTAATTCCTGTCCTATAGTCTTTCGGTTTATAAGGTCTTGTAAGGACCCCAGTGCAAACAAGTTAGCTGTGCCCTTTCTGTACCCCTCTAAGGAAAAAGTACTCCGTGGTTTGCAGAAGCTGGTGATTTTGCTGGCAGAATACCAGAGTATAAGTGTGTACAAAGAAAATATACAACAAGGTGTTTTTATATATCTCCTATATATAAAAATGTATATGAAATATATGTACAAAAAAGTAAAACAGTAGCTTAGCAAGTTCCTGAAAACATTTGTGTTAGTCTAAGCAGAAGTTATTTTCTTCACCAACCTGTAAAGGAGAATGCTTAAATGGTTGCCAGGCATGGGGTTAGCAGAGGAAGCTATAATGAAGATAAACAGGCACCTGCTTTACTGTATCGATTGCTAGGAAAAAGAGGTGTAGTATCCTAGTATGGTAGTAGGGAAGGGGAAAAATATAGCTGACCTCAAAGGAAGTGAATTATTGAGTAACAGGGAGTTTTTCGAGACATGGGAGGCAGTTCCACATTGACCTCTGTTCAAATATTTCATTTAAGTTTACTTTCTACATTTAGGTTTTTTTCCACATCCTATAAATAATCTCTCACATCATACTTAAATTCTTCTGTGAACTAACTGTAGAAGGAAAAATAGAATATTGTAACCACCAGAAAAATTAGATTCAAAATATGTACAATAAACTGAGTTGCCAGAACTAATTGGACCAACCCAGTAGAGTGGTTCTTAAAGGCAAGGCCTTTCTAAAAATAATCTTCAATAATTTGAGATATTAACAAGCAAGATGACCAACAGTATAGGAGGTTGATTGTACAAGGCATTTTCTTTTAAGAAGAAAAAAAGAGAGTAAGAGATATTTAATTTCTAAAAACACATTTACCTGGAACTGAAATAGTTTCTGGATTTCTTTATAAGGTGAAAAAAAGTGAAAAATTGAAATTAATAATTTAAATTATTAAGTTACACCTCTGTGTGAGGAGTGTTCTCATAAGTGTTGCTAACAATTTCATATCAGCATGTCAGTTTATGAGCTGCAGTTTCAGCTGCCTGATATAAACCTACAGGTTTATGTGCAAAGATACATGCAGTTGAAGTTGATTTTAACTCTTTTTAATCATGGACTGATCTGGCTGTGCATGCTACTTTAACACATGAAACAGCTGCCTCCCTGGAGTCTTTCTGAGAACACATTCTGTTATGGAAGGTGAAGCCATTCAACCACCTTTATGAATCTCAGATAAAGACAGAATTACCACCAAACCAGTCCTCTAAGGAGAAAAAAAGATCAGGAAGACTAGAAATATACTTCAGGTCATGAATTTAAGATTATGATGTGAATCAGCAAGCACTGCAGGCAACTAAAACAGTGCAGATCACTTTACAGAACTGCCTTCCTCACCTCTGCAGTAAAATTACTTTGAATGTAATTTCTGGCAAAAATAAAACAATTAAATATGCAATCACTGAACAGGAGGATTTCAAAATAAAGGATATCCAAATTTATTTTCCTGTATAATCAGAGATGAAGTAATGTTTTGGATTTAGCATGAGCAATAATATGCTCCGTTCACTGATGGATCCTGTCGTATTGTAGGAAAGCATCGGAGATGGAAAGCTGCTGTATGGAGTCCTACACGACAAGGTGTAGAAACTGCTGAAGGAGAAGGTGAATCCAGCCAATTTGCAGAAGTGAAGGCCATCCAGCTGGCTTTAGATATTGCTGAATGAGAAAAGTGGCCAGTGCTCTATCTCTATACTGACTCATGGATGGTGGCAAATGCCCTGTGGGGGTGGTTGCAGCAATGGAAGCAGAGCAACTGGCAGCGCAGAGGCAAACCCAGCTGGGCTGTCGCATTGCGGCAAGATATTGCTGCCCAGGTAGAGAGCCTGGTTGTAAAAGTCCGTCATGTAGATGCTTACGTACCCAAGGGTCGGGCCACTGAAGAACATCAGAACAACCAGCAGGTGGGTCAGGCTGCTAAGATTGAAGTGGCTCAGGTGGATCTGGACTGGCAACTTAAGGGTGAATTATTTCTAGCTCGGTGGGCCCATGACACCTCAGGTCACCAAGGAAGAGATGCAACATACAGATGGGCTCGTGATCCAGGGATGGACTTGACCATGGACACTATTACGCAGGTTATCCATGAATGTGAAACATGCGCTGCAATCAAACAAGCCAAGTGGTTAAAGCCTCTGTGGTACGGAGGACGATGGCTGAAATATAAATATGGGGACGCCTGGCAGATTGATTATATCACACTCCCACAAACCCGCCAAGGCAAGCGCTATGTGCTCACCATGGTGGAAGCAAACACTGGATGGCTGGAAACATATCCCGTGCCCCATGCCACCACCCGGAACACTACCCTGGGCCTTGAAAAGCAAGTCCTATGGCGACATGGCACCCCAGAAAGAATTGAGTCAGACAACAGGACTCATTTCCAAAACAACCTTATAGACACCTGGGCCAAAGAGCACGGCATTGAGCGGGTGTATCACATCCCCTATCATACACCAGCCTCTGGGAAAATCGAACGATACAATGGACTGTTAAAGACTACACTGAGAGCAATGGGTGGTGGGACGTTCAAACATTGGGATACACATTTAGCAAAGGCCACCTGGTTAGTCAACACCAGGGGATCTACCAATCCAGCAGGCCCTGCCCAGTCAAAATGTTTATGTACTGTAGAAAGGGATAAAGTCCCTGTAGTGCACATAAAAAATATGCTGGGGAAGACAGTCTGGGTTACTCCCGGCTCGGGCAAAGGCAAACCCATCCATGGTATTTTTTTTGCTCAAGGACCTGGGTGTACTTGGTGGGTGATGCAAGAGGATGGGGAAGTGTACCTCAAGGGAATTTGTTTTTGGGTAAGAATAGCCCATGATTTGAACTGTATGATGTTAATTGCTACATAATACTGTATGTCATTACTATTATAGTTGTTATATGCCATATCAATGGTAAGCATCATCCAAATTAATGAAGAATGAACTTCGATGAAACCGAGCAAAATGCAGTGGTGATGGAATCAGAACTGACTTCAGAATGCAACAATCGAACACCACACACCATCTCTCCTGCCCTGAAAGACTATTACGACAGATGGAACCCAAAGTCATGGACTGAATGAACTCAGTGGACATTTTTAGAGGGATGGCCTGTAGACCAAGGGAACGATACCTGTGTGTATATATTAAAAGACAGGAAAAATGGTGGTGATTAATTGGAATGTATTGGAAAGTATGGGACCTGGGCATGATGTAGATGGTATAGAATAAGGGGTGGATACTGTCCTGGTTTCGGCTGGGATAGAGTTAATTTTCTCCCTAGTAGCTGGTACAGTGCTGTGTTTTGGATTTAGGATGAGAATAATGGGATAACACACCAATGTTTTAGTTGTTGCTAAGCAGTGTTTATACTAAGTCAAGGCCTTTTCAGCTTCCCATGCTCTACTGACTGAGTAGGCTGGAGGTGCACAAGAAGCTGGGAGGGGGCACAGCCAGGACAGCTGACCCAGACTGGCCACAGGGCTATTCCATACCATGTGACATCATGCTCAGTATAGAAACTGTGGGAAAGCTGTCCGGGGGGCGGTGACTGCTGCTAGGGGAGTGGCTGGGCATCGGTCGGCAGGTGGTGAGCAGTTGCATCACTTGTTTTTCCTGGATTTTGTTCATGTCTCTCTCTTTTGTTGTTTTCCTTTTCATTACATTTTTAAAAAAAATAATAATAATAATTATTATTATTATATAATTATAATTATAATTATAATTATAATAATATTTTAATTATTTAACTGTTCTTATCTCAATGCATGAGTTTTCTTACTTCTGCTCTTCCGATTCTCTCCCCCATCCCACCGGCGGAGGGAGAGTGAGCGAGTGGCTGTGTGGTGCTCAGTTGCTGGCTGGGGTTAAAACATGACAAGTAAAAAGAGAGAGACTGTGATCTCATGTTGTATCACATGGTTACAAAAATATTTTAAAGAAATTGTTCTAATGGGAAGTAAAAAAGATCTATTCACTTCAAAGACAAACAATATTTTAGTGAGTGGCTTAATAAACATTAATAGAGTCTGTCTTTTAAGGAAATCCTATTTACAAACACTGCAATACATAGGAGATGAGATATAAGGAAATAAACTTTTACTGAAAATATAACCATTTGCTGTTACTTTGGAAGCTTTAGCTTTCATAAAAATTTCCTAGTGGATCTAGGAGTTTGAAGTTTCAATGTATGTTATTAAACTTTCACATGAAAAGCTCTAACAAAAGAGGAACTGCTTTTTTACCATTGCCTGAGTATAAAAAACGTTAATCCAGACTGCAAGGAAAGTCAAATAGAAACCAAACCAACACACACAAAAAATCACGCAACCTTAACGTACGACAGTTATTTCTGATGAAATAATGTATTTCATAAGCTTTAGAGCACATGTAGGGTTTTCACCAATGAAAACTGCTAAATGCTGAAGGCCAAAAAAAAACCTGACCGGATCATGGTACAAAACAGTAAAGCAAAAGCCAGACTTTGTCTTGAAAAGCTTACAATCCAATTAGTTGAGGCAAAGAGTGACAGGTAGAAAAGATTGCTAAGTGAACTGACTCGCCTTAATACCTGCTCATGAACAAGGAGGACTAAACCCTGAGTTAAAATATATATTTGTGACATCCTATATTGCATTGTGAAACTCCTTTGCTTGAGGAGTTTTCAGCCAGAACACTTCAAGAAATTATATAACACATAATGCACTTTTCTGAGAATGTTTTAATACTACTTGATTAAGAGAACATTAAAAGTACTCGTGTTCCACCTACAGAATGAAAACCATGACAGCATTTCACAGCAGCAATGTAATTGTCTGTGTTGCTCTAAGAAACTGATTATATTAAATGCATACATTTAAAAAAAACAAACAACTGTTCAGACCATGTAAAATCCTGCACTTAATTTAGTAAGTGCTTGTCTGCAGATAAGTTTGCTGATTGCTGTATGCATACCATTATCAGACTTAGAGGCACATATCATTGCCTTCCATTTTAGATACCAATTTTCATTTAAGGAGACCCTGAACAGCAACAGTTTATAGAAGGCAATACGTGAGGATGCCTACCTAAGCATCTACTTTAATACCTTCCCTACAGTGGGCAAAGAACTAAGAAAATACACAGTGGCATCTGAGTGGAAGATGGACATCGCTATATTGCCTGTTTCCTTCTGTTGCTCGACCAGCAAATATTTTTCTGGTCAGTGCTATGTTTTCAAGCTCATAGCACATCAGGTTTTAACACCTCAGATGTTCTTGTCTTCTGTTTGTTTGCATGGACAGTTTAAATTCTAACATTAAATCTACAAGATGCTTCCTGTTGCTCTGAAATATTTTTCTGAAAAATATTTTAAACACTAAACAGCATAAGCTTATGCTTTGTAGATACTCTGGAAGGTCTCCTCTTGGTGTTCTGGAAAGTTCTTTTCTGTGGTAATAGGTTTTAAACTGTAGCTTTTAAGTAGTTCTAAAATGCAGTATTTAAATTATTTATATGGGATGCGAAAGATGTGAATAATCAATGATTGAAGACAAGTGCATGTATCATGCTAATACAGACAGAATCATCTCTTGAAACTGCTTAGTTGATATGAATAATTTTTATGTAAAAATAACGGCATATTTCCTGCAGGTCTTTCATATGTAACATTTGTGCTGTTCAGTTTTTTATAAAGTCAGGTGATTTGGTGGTGAATTTTTGAAGAGATAAACAGTAAGTATCAATTAGGTTCTGGTGGGATAGTTTGGGCAATTAATCATAAATGTTATGCCTAATGGAACTTTGGGAGATTCACAAATATTTGTGCTTTCTTCATGGTCCATATACCACGGAAAGGGAGAGCTACTCATGAAAGCAGAAGTCCTGCTTGGCATGCAAAGGCTGAGCCAATGGAATTTGGAAGCACAGCTAGTCTTGCAGGGCTTTTTAGGGTGAAATTCAGATACATCCGGGAGTTGGGTGGAAGATTTTCAAGAAGCATTCCAGAATTCCTCATGCTTTTTGGATTTCACAATAAAAGTGATTTCTGATGTTATCATATATTTTTCCCATTCATAATAAAACCATTGAAATGACACAGGACTTCATAGCAACTGTGAACCTTTACTCATTAGCATGCAGCTATCTAGAGCTATAGAACTATATCTGCTTCTAGTTCTTATATACACTCACATATACTTCTCTACATCCTTTCACATACCAAATGCCATTCAGTAAGATTTTTTCTCATCCGCATGGGGAACATAAGTTTATAAAGCAAGGAATTGTGAAATTGTCTCCAGATGCTAAGAAACCAGTGATTCAGATGGCCTTTTGGAAAATGCTGAGCTCTTTTGATTGAGATGGCATTGCTTAATAGCAGTTTTTACAGATATCTTACCATACTGCTGTTTTATCTTCCTAGATTTTCATAGCAATAACAGCATACTGCCTGAAAGACTGCAGAGAGAAATAAAGGAGTATGCTAATATCAGTAAGTCAGGTTTATCATTTCCTACACTGCAAATTATCCCTTCTTCACTTAAATTCATTTAGCACTATAAACTGTAATGGTTAGAGACACAATGTAGATATTACAGTTCTATTAGCTGTTTCTATTGTAATTATCTACATTATTTTTCATTTGCCAACTTGCATACATTACTACATGAAATATCCCATAAGCATTAGAGGTATAGAAATGAGAATTAAAAGAACAAAAGAATAACAGTCTGCTCAGGGAAATTCTATTATCATTTTGAAGTTACAGGCTTGATTACTTTTGTTGCTTTGTCAGAAGACTTTTTTTTTATTAACTCATGAAATAGCTAGTAGGAGGCACAACAAAAGATCCTGAAACAATTCCTGTCTCAGCTGTTCGACTGGGGCATTTCGCTGTAACTAAGGCTTTTCATAAATTGGCTGGCTGGAATAAAAAAACCCAAAAGACGCAATTTTTGCAATGATGTTTGTGTTGTATAAATACGACTGTGTCACAAATTCCACATAATGTACTCTCAGTAAGTATTACAATCTCTGAAAATTGGAATGGTAGAATTACAGGTTAACAAGCCACTAGAGGCCCTCCTTCCCACAATTAAAATGCATTAGGCAAAAGTAAATTGAAAGCAGCAATATGCTTGGCTGAAAAGGTTGGTGATTTAGTCCAAATGTGAAAATGACAAGTATGTAATAGATGTTGGATAATTAATGCCACTGCCTTAATAGCATATTATATTAGCTTCCCACTCAGTGATATTGTAATCCTAGGGGAAGGGATGTAGCAAGAGGAAGGAAGACACTCACAAAAGCTACTCACACTAGGCTCTCTCTGTACTGTCGGAGTGATTATCCCTCACAGTGCCACCCACTGTAGGTAATTCAGGCTTATTCAAATAACCCAAAAGGAAGCCTTTTCCTTTCTGTTGACTGCAGTGGCAGTTGAGAGAACTGGACCTCCCCTTACTGAAGTTAGCTTTTGATTAATAACTCTTCCGGGCCTCACATCACACACAAATGTGCTTTGCTGTGCCTTATCTGTGTTTACAGTGTAAAAAAAAATAAAAATCTGACTTCCAGATTGTTTTCTTTATTGAACTCAGGAAACAGCATCAAGTTTAGAGGACTGCTGACTCTAACAAACTGTAACTTGCTAGCCTTTGATTCTAGCTTTTGCCTTTATCTTGTGGAAAATCTTATATTTACATATCCTGGCTGTGTCTGTGTCTGCACAAAACCCATCATGTGTCTATCTGGATGAGCTGCCATATTGTACATACAGACATGGACGAAGTTGCATTATTTTCTGAAACAAGAAGTGAACTGAAATACTAGCATTTTGTTCAGATTCTTTTATCAGAAGAGTGAATGTGTGAAATCAATTATTTCAATTGGAGTTTAATGGTCTTTCAAATATGAACAAGACTGCTCTGAAGTAACTATGACATAAGTTAGCAAGTTATTAGCTGTGATCATTTTGTGGCAACTACTTAGCATCAAAGACAAGGACCTCATCTCGCCACATTTGCATGTCCTGGCTCAGATTTCTCACAGTATGACAATGGCCACACTGAGTTAAATGAGTTAGGACAGGTACAAATGCGAATGTTAGCTTGAAAACAAATATACAAAACAGACCATAAAAATAGAACTGATTAACAGAAATAAAAGTCAATATTTATGTTAAAATACTTTCAGTGAGAGAGAGAAGAACTGGATATGTGACAAGTGGAGAAGGAAATGTAACATACCTGTACAAATGCAGTAGATACAACTCTCAACATTTTTCTGACCCAATATCTGAAACTCTGTAAGCTGAATCACGTTATGGGGGTTGTACCTGCATGTACATCACTTAGCAGGGGAGGGAGTGTGGAAAAGAAATAACAACAATGGCCTCTGTCTCTCTCTTGCACTTGGCACCTGGTATCACTGAGCAAGAGAGAGACTGTGCTGCTGCATGATTAATGTTACTGAGGTGCAGGTGCCAACTGAATGAACTTCACCCATAACGTACAAGGCCTGGCAGGTCTAGATGGGAACAAAGGTGAAAAATTTAGTTTTGTCTGCTGGATGTATCATGAGCAATGAAGTATGCCATATTATTGTTTAGTTTTACAAGGATGTCAACATGAAAAACATTTGAAATAAGACACAAAAGAGATCTTTAAAAGTCTAATCAAGCTTCAACTCCCTGCAAAGGATAAATGGACTCATTAACATCTCAGAAGTCTGTCTGGCTCACAGGCCAATTAAGTTATGATAATATCATCCTCCCAGTATTTCAGGCTCCACTGATGAGCATTAAGAGGCAGACAGCATTTAACAAATGCTTCTACATGTCAAAGTTAAGGTTTCTCTTGAGGGTCCTACACAAACTAAAATGTAAAGTGAACAATTACATATCTCTTTGTAATATTATTGATCCTGTTTCCAGAAATGGGAAGTGAGGTCCTGTTCCCCATTGCTTCACCACACTTGGTTTATAGCTAAGAAATTCAATAAAAATTAATGCTAAAATTATGCTTCTTTTCAGGGTCTGTCCTGTTCAGATTAATTTTACATAAATACCATTGCTTTCATTTTTTTCTCTAATAAAAATTATTTAAAATGTATCATCAAACTGTATAAGAAAAAAGAACCCCAAACCCCTCAAAAAGACAAAAATGGGAATTTGGAAGACCGTTCCAGGAACCAGTCTGAGAGTTGATAATTTCTCCTGTAAACTTTAAATGGGTGAAATCTCTTATGACATTACTAGATTTCTTTGGAACCACAGAGAAATTATTTTATGACGAATCAGGCACATTTAAATGCAGCAAAATGTCTATAGTTATATATAATACCCATTTCTGTGCGTTCTGATATATTAGCACTGACATTTAACCACAGAAATGTTTCACAATCCTTTTTTATTATGCTCATTTCTCAAGAAGTTTGGAAGCTAGATAAATCATAAAAAGGATCCGTGTAATTTGGTTACCAGATTGATGCATGCTACAGACACACACTCAAATAGCATCACAGCACAAAGAAATGGTAGGTGCTTCCAGTTCCCACAAATAATGCAGGAGCTGGCTTTACCTCTAAATAAAGGAAGTCAGTCCTAACATTTGCAAATTGTATGAACAAGAAATAACACCATACATAAATTTAACAAAGTGGAATGTGGCATAAGGCTGTCAAGAGTTACTAATAGCTGATGATATACTTGTCCTATGAATCCAGGCACCCTTTCAGAGTCCTCACCTCTTTTTTCCCTGCACATGATGGACCTGTGTATCATTCCAGGAGGGTAAGAAACAGATTCCAGTCATCATTGGGTACAAGTTATGGCATGTTAGCCATACCAACTGCTGCTTTGCTTTCTGTAACTGTGTCAGTTGTGTGGTGACTCCAGTAAACTCACAAAAAACATTTTCTGCTGGAGTCTACTGGAGTCATCACACAGCTGACATCAATAAAAGGATCAATAAAAGCTTTTTCTTGGGTTTCAACAAATCCAGAACTAACTAATACCTACACACTGTACCTTCTACCCTCATCACAGGTACTCTAAAATCCAGAATGTCTAGATCCTCTGCAGAATTGCATATTATCTGAATGCTTGTAATCAAAATAACCTATTCCAGACCAGGCAGATGCTTTAGTTACCCCTCAGCAGGAGACAAGTCCACTTCCTGAACCTTCATAAAGTTACATTGTGAGGCTTTCTCCCTTGACATCACAGGTAAACCTTCTGGAAGCGTGATACAATATTTAAATAAAAGGGTGCTCTGTTTGCTATATGCATATTACATCCAGACAAGACTTGATTCCCAAAATTAGCTTACTCAGTTACAACCACCAACAGTAGCAGCAATGTCTCCCAACCACGTGCTTGGATAGGGTTAGTCATTCAGCCTTGCAGAGAGCATGTCACAACATAGTGGATGTGCCACTGGAGTTGCGTACCCCCAAACATGTGCAGATCCATGCACTCTGATGTGGCTGCAAAGACTGAAATTACATGTCCAAAGCTACCCCCTTTTCTGCTTGGCTCTCACTGAAGATGCAGAAAGATCCTTGCAGCAAAGAACTGTGGGTTCAGCCAGAAACATGTTCACAAAGCACTGTATGCACCAAGAAAATAAAAATGACCAACAGAAATCGGATCTTTACAAGCCAGCTTGACAGTAGGTTATTTTTGTTCCTTTCTTCCTCAAGCACTTGAGGAAGGTAATATGAAATAGTTTAACTTTTGAGAGTTCATAGACATTCACACATAACGTTACTTGACAGGTATTACACCAATTTCCTAACCCATTCACATTATTCCTCTGCACAGTCTGCAGAAGGAATGAAAAAAAAGGAGGATTATTTCTTTATGCCTAATATTGCTTAATATCTCTTTTGACACCTCTGGGATGTCTACATCACTATTAATTTCCTTCTAAAGTTAAATGAGAGATACTGAAATTAAGTAAAACAGAAATGGTAAGAATATTCTGACATTAATTGTTGTTTTATACATAATACTGCAGGCTTTTGTTGCTGACAATTATAAGAGCTATCTAAATAAATAACTAACCTATGAAACTGAAAACTTCTTTACTTGTGTAAATATTTACTTTTTCTGAGCAAACTTATCTCAATATTTTATTCACATAATCCCTCCTGTAATTTTCATTTGAATTAGTATTGCACAAAGATATTTTCTTGTGAATTTACACTCTTGCAATGGAGATTATAAAAAAAATTAGCACCTACAAAATAAATTGTTCACTGCTGGTCAGGCTCCTTGTTTGTGGTTGTAATGAATTTGCAGGTTTTTGTTACAGAACTGCAGAGGTTACTGAGTCTCAGATTAGATTTTCTAGCTCCCTGACAGTGCCATCATGCCTTTTTATACTTTTTACCAGTTTTGTGTCTAGTCCCATTTTAGGTTTCCCAAGCAGTTCTTTCATGAGTGTATTCTGCAATGTACTCCATTCTGCACGCTCTACATCCTGCGTCTGCAAAGCTTTCCTGAAACATACCTCTGAGGAACGCCGTGCTACCTTTCCCCACGACCAGTTACAGGTAGGCAGGCTATGTATAATGGGACATATATTTAGTAGTAAAAAAACCAAAAGCATGGTTACTGATAGCAGGTTTGTTTTTAAAACATCACAGTAATTATAGATAGATATAAAATATAGAATATATGAAATATGTGGAAAATATAAAATATAGAAAATAATTATAGCAAGTTACAAATGCTTTAAAAGTATCTGCCACCTCTCTTTTCAGGTAATCAGGACAGCTGATCCAGAATTTCTTTATAAACTTTCCTCCTACTTATTCTGTTAAAAAGAACAGACTTAAATATAAACTCTTCATAAAATTGAATCAACACCTGTGAATCTGAATTTCAAAAGCCAATCTCAACTTGCCATCTTTAAAGTAGCACAAGTAAATGTTTTCATTATTCCGACATACACACTTTTTCACTTTTTTTTTTGGTCGTGATTGGTCAAGTAATTATTTTTTGGTTGAGGTTTTCAATTTTGCCCAAATTAGACCAGTTTTTTTTCCACAAACTTGGGAAATCAAGATTGTGACATCCATTTCCTTCATTTGTTGTGACAGTCCTTCGTTGTGACATTGCGACATTCATTTCCTGCCCAGCAACTTTCCTCTCTTCAGAAGGCAAGACTACAGATTCCAGGGTGTGCGTTTGTATTTTTATTTTCTAAACGGAATCACACAAAGACTACAGATAGTGATTGATCATGACTTAACAGAGACCTTGCTCTGCTAACTTTTGTCCATTTCTGTCTCAGGGAAAAGAGAGAGCACAGAGCAGATTCACACAAGCACCCTTTTCACGAGGAGTAGGCGATGTAACAGCCAAGCAAACATCACACAGCAGTGAGGCAATTAACATCATCTTTTGCCACAGGATAACTAATGCTTTTAAGAATGACCCAAGCCCAGCTGTACTTTTAACAAACCTATCTTGTTCTTGCACAGGTGAGAGAGAGGCCAAAAAAGCTAGTGGTTGAATTAGGAAATGGTCCAAGCAGCCAGAAAATCTCTTGACTTGAAAAGCTATGGAAACTAGTTGCTATCTTGAAGTGGAGGCCTGGACCCAGAGCAGGACCCAGACTCCAGCCTGGGCTTTGCCTACAAAAACAGAAACCTAAAGGGACCCTAAGGAGCTGTCTTAGAATCCAGGCTCTGCAAAAGAGTGGAAGAACTGGAACTAAATCCATGAGAGCACAAAAATGGTATTCAAACAGAAGCACAAGATTTTTCTTTTTAGCTTTCTGTTAGTGAAGATTTGAATACAACAAAAAGTTTGGCCTTCAAGGGCTAAAGTACTGTGTCATTTCAGCAACTGAACAGTTAAAATCTGTGTGTGTCTCTAAAATCAAAAAAGAAAGTAGGAAGAATAAGTATCACGGCATAAAAGGGCTCTGCTTAGATAATTACATTAGTCTGGTACATATCCTTCAGTAATTTACATAGTAATTTTTATGCGTTATATGATCATAAGTTGTGCTCTTAGCTACCTTGGCATGGCTGATACCAACAACTGATCACTAAACTTTAGGATCATTTCAGTGTCACTGCTCTGTGCTCATCACTTTTTTACCTCCTTTCACTAGCTGCATGCTCTCCTGGCTCCACCTTATAACTTAAAGGAAGCAGTAGGCCTCCACTGAAAGACATGAAAGCATTTATTTTCTGGAGAAAAATGATGACATTTTACTGCCCAAGCTTTTTATAACACCTAGATTATATTGCTTCAGTGGCTGCTTTTTATAGCCTTTTCCTCTAACAAGAACTTTCAATGTAAATGTTTAAGAAAAGTATATAAAAACAGTAAAGAGAGGAATTTAGAAGTGTAAAAACCCACACTGACTTATTTCAATCATCATATCACATCAGAACTATGTGCATTGTGTACATATAACAAATCCTAGCCCCTCTTGCAAATCAACCTTCAGTGAAGCAAAAATTCATCAGTTCTCTGATACTCAATGTTTTATAATTTACTTGTTGGTTTTACTGTCAAGAAGTCTGTCTCCTAATTTATACATTCATTTTTGATAACTACCAGTGGAAAAAAAAGACTAAAAGTGCCGTAAAAACATTCACAAATACAAGTATGTAGTCATTCCAAAGTAAGGAGGTCAATTTACTTCACTGAGATGATTCATGTAAGTTGTTTTACTGCTTCCTTCTTAAAAGTTTCTCTGACACAAAGGTCTATCAGCAGGTGAACATTACTGCATAAGTAGCATGGTAGCGTGGCCTTGGTCACTTTTTGAAAAAGCTGCAAGAAGCAACGTTCATGCCATTGTTCATTAACACTTTGATCACATTAGCAAGGATTTGTTGGCAACTGCTAATGCAATAAAATATATGTCTGTTAGGTCTTTTAAATGCTTTGGATGTAGAGTCTGCTGTGCCTAATCAGACTGGCATTGCCCACTCTTGGAAAGTGTTGCATGATTTACCACTTTGCCCAGGCACTTTCATCTGATTAAATCCCTCTTGTCTTGCTGCTGGGAAGCAGAATTGGCAGCAATGAAGTATCTTTAACATTCTGTGTAGTGAAGCTCTAGAGCTCTTGGAATACATTAGTTCAAATCTCGGTTTAAAAAGCTCCCTAAATTTGATTTTACTTGGCTGCAAATAGGCACCCTGAAAATGAGCAAATAAAATATTACAGCTGATGCAGAAGAAATTTAAACTTCCACCTACCAAAGTACTTCAGTCTAAAGTGAAGCTTGATTGTAAGAGCATGAGTCACTGATGCATTCACACCTCATCTCCTTTGCAGAGCTTGTGAGCCTAGCAAGTCTGCCACTAGTAACATAGTGACTACAGGATACAGTAGCTGGACAAGTGACATACAGTCACTTTAAATAAAGCTCTGTACACCTGTCAGATGGCTAAAAATTTTGGACAGTGCAAACAGCTCATGATGTGAATGGTAACCTGGTTAATATGCCTAGTAACCATGCATTTAATAGTTTTCAGAAGGAATCAATCTGAATAACTGCTGTAGTAGTGGTAACCTGCCAGTAAAATGTGACTCTGTATTTGAGGTCAAAGAAAGGCTGAGCTATATTAGAAATAACTGAATAATAAAATGTATTTGAGGAAAAAATCCATATTTAACTATGATATGGATATAATATGGACAGTAGAACAAGTGAGTCTTAAGGTCATATTTCAAATGGTCTTGCTGGGTTTGAAAAATACAAAGTTTTTGTTGTGTATGTGGGGGTACATAAAATACGATGCACATTACTCAGGAATACATGTGCCAGGACATATGATGTATGCAATTAGCAATTCTATTGTTCCTATTCATTTGTCTAAGCCTTAATGGTGTGACCAGTAAATGGAAGCACTTTGGACTGAATTGTTTAGGTGTTAATTTTACTGTGTCTGAAACTATTCACTCTAATCCTACTATGCGAATAGCTATGAAAGCAATGAGATTTTGGGCCAGAAACAGTAAGTATGGCAGTCTGGCTCACTGTGACTCTCACGCAGGAAAGAAAAGGGGTTAATTTGATTTATGGATTTAAACTTTTTCAGGGATTTCAGGGAAAAATTTAAAATTTTTCAGGGATCACATTCCTATATAATAAAGGCCATCCATTTACTCCAGTATTCTGCATTTTTCAAAGCATGCTCACGATAGTGATTATTCCCTCTGTGTCCTCAATAAAGAAAGAATGAGAGGTAGGTATTGTCTTTTGTGACAGTAGGAGAAGTTAATTAATTATACTTTTTAAAACTCTTTACATCAATGCATCCAAGCTACCTAAGACAAAATGAAACCTCCTTTAAAGCAAGGCTACCATCTGAAATGAATTATACAAAGAACATACTTCTTCACCCAACAAATTGTTCCTTGCTTAAGTTTAGAATCATGTCAGCTCTTTGTTCATTAACATAGATTTTTCCCATTTTTTGTTCCCTGCAAAACCAGCGTGTTAACTGGATTCTGTGCCAGCTTATGCATCACCGATAGGATTAATTATTTCAGGGAAACATTTTTACTGTAGTGTCTTTATTGTTCATGATTTGCAAGCTGAGAAGAACTCACTGTAGCTCTTGAACCTCAAGTTGGCAGGCATAAAATGGCCTTGTTTGGGAGCTGGTGAGACAAGCAGTCTGGATTCCTGTGTCACAGTCAGGGCAGAAGCCCATACTGCCATTTGAGACTCAGTTTTACAGATGTACACTTTGACAGATCTAACATGTATGCTTGTGAATAGGGGATATAAAAATGTCACTGAAAACATTATTTCCTTTTATTCCCAATCTTATCCACCTCTTTCTATAGCCAGTACTAAAATAATTCAATGACATAAGCAAGGCGGTGCTTATTATTAGCAATAATGTGCTTAATATTCCCTCCAGGAATGAACTCATTAAAAGGAGAAACTGATCTGCACATGAGCTTTCAAAACCAATATAATCAGGAACAATAACACAAAACTCCCAGCAAGGGGCACTGTTTCACCAAACGTCCCTCACCACCTATTTTACACTAAAAAAAAATGTTACTGTACAACTCATCTTTTTAACATGAAATGTAGAACCACATACACTTCACAAAAATGTTGAACCTTTTGTCACTTTTAGGTGAAGGCAATCACTTTTATTAAAGCATTTCTGCTTATTTTATTCCTCAGTCGACATCTTGTCAGGTATAGGACCTTCAGTTTGACTAAATTAAGATATACTTTTGAAAAATGAGATGGAATTTACTTATTCTCAAATGCTTGGATACTTCAGAGAGAAATAGAGGTGTGTATATATAAAGGATGAACTATATAAAGGATGAACTGTCAAGAAATTTGTGGGGGATATTGGAAGGTGTTTGGAGACAGGATTCAATTTGAAGTGTAAGTGTGATATGCAAGGGAGTAACAAATCATTTGTATGTTAAACAAAAACAAAGTTAGGAGATATTCAGCAGATCCTGCTTTGGGGAGTCTAAAAACAAGAGTAAGCACAGATCTGAACCAGTGTGCTATCATGAAAATAATTCCTTCAGAGATTTTGGTCTTTTCCAAGACTAAGAGGGGAAAAAGAAAAACTTTGGTCATTAAAATGACAGATTTTCCAAGAAGGCAGTTATAAAAATGAAAAGCAAGGCATATTTCGTAACAATCCATTCGCAAACAAAATATCAGTACTAGATTTGGTATGTTTTGTCTCAAAAATACCTGACTACTGAAACCTTGCCAATGTGTAGACATTCTTTCCAAATTAGAGTACATGCTGCAAGGAGGGCAACACAATCGAACTCAACAAACTTTTAGGTAGAACAAGGTTGTTAGCAGGAGCATACCATTAAAATGCTTTTGAGGAGCTGAAGTCTTATCTCACATTTTTTCTTACCTTATATTATCTCCAGGGTTGTGGCTAGTACAGTCAGACCTAGTCTACTCTCCTTTACAGCAATGTTTTTTTCCAGATAAACATCCTCCTGAGAACTTCAGAAGTTTCTGGAAAATGTGGTTGTCTTATTTTTATGCTACAATTTCATCCTTTCCTTATGATGTTTCCTGGCTGTTTTTCATATACTTTTGGTAAAGATATTTGTAAGAAAGAATTGGATAAGGACTTACTTCTCTATGTGTCTTATTTAATGAATTTGAGAATTAGAGGTTTACTCTGAAGAATAAATGAGCATGTTAAACTAATCAGAGTGCTTCTCCAGTAGTTAAACGCAACAGACTTTAGAGGTACTTGCCCAGACATCAGTTGGGAAATGAACCATGACCTTACTTCTTCAAGCGTTTAAGATATTTTAATCTTTCTAAGCGTTTTGCTTTGGAAGCAAGGAAGATGCAATAAGTAAAATGGCTGTCCTCTTACCTCTGTTAGTCTGAGCAGCCAACCAGTGTCCTGCAGATTGTTTAGTTCTGGGCAACAAGGGAACCATGCAGTTGTGTAATCCTTTGCAAAGACATAATGCAGAAGCAATGTTAGACAGTTTCTTTGCAACCACTTCTAACCTACCTCATACTTGGCTGTAGAGCACTCCCTTCCCTACTCTGCTTTTGCTATGATGTGGAGCTGTACTGCCAGTAGTTATCCAGCTGTCTGTAAGACTTCTTTGCTGCCTCCTCTGAGCATTTTTTCACACACTTTGACAAGTCAGGCTAGGAAAAAAGGCCATGTCTTGGATGGATATAATTTTGTCTTCAAAGAGGCATTATGGTTCATTTACTTCTGTCTGTAATGCTATGGTGTGGTCACAGGTGAAGTGACAACTAGGCAGTCTGGAAGGGCTAGAGAAGGAAGTGGCTTCTAAAGCATTTTAAATGGTCAGAATTTGGTCAGGTCTGGGCCTGAAACACAGATTGGGTGAGGAAGCAGAAGGCTGTGGCTGCTTTAGATAAGAGAAAATTACATTTCTCTGAGGTCGTCTCTTTCTCTCCTCTCCATTTTTAGCATTATGGGAGGCTTAGTCTGGATTTCTGACATCCTCACAATTTAGGATGTTCAGATAAGGAGTTTCTTTTCATTCTAACAAGAAGCTTCCATAGTATATGCAGCCAGGAAGTACTTTCATGTGTTCAAGGTTATAGCAACCCTTGCAGACCTATTTCTGAGGTGTGTTCTGATTTAGGGTATGTTGCAGTACTATCACAAACCAATGTAAGGGCATGCTGTTAATGTGATTAAGGCACAGTAAGTGGGTGGCTGTTACGCTGATTTTTCTTCAGCTATTTTTACTTAAAGGAACACATGAAAGAGAATGTTAATTTTTTTTGTTTCCTTCTATAGCTCTCTTTACTACGTAAACTCAAAGGAATGAAAATGTGCTATATACTTTTCTCATGCTCAACTCTATCCAAATCTCAGACGATGTTTAAAAGAAGACTTCAAAAATTGCAGGAGGAAATCTGTTGTTTCTCAACTATTTCCTCATCCAATATGCTCAGAGACATAACATGATGTGAATTTGTGACGCACTTTAACTCAGCAACTGTTCCTCATCAGGATTTATCATTGTACCTCAGTTTCTGCATGCATGCCTGTACCTCTTCAGGAAGACTATAATTTCTTTTTCATTGCAAATGGATTGCCTGGGATAAATAAATGACTCTTATTTTGTAGGCAGAGAAGGTCAAGAACAGTCTCTACAGAATCTCTCCATAAAATGTGACAATAAATAACAGTTTAACCTGTAATCTATATTAACAGACTACCTGTATTTATTGTTTGACTTGTGTAAAGACAAAGACAGGTAATCCAAAAGGAGCAGTCACAATAGAGGCTAATGACCTTCTTTGACAAGAATGTAGATACAAGTGGGCAAAAACCATTTCAGCTTCAGCATCATGCAAAGGGCTATTTTGCAAAGAAACACTGTGTGTTAGTTGTTGAAACTTTTTTGTGCATTCCCCGAAACAAATTACACTATTCTGAATATTTTCTTTTCTGTGCAGTAAATAAAGTCTTTCATGTTGACAATGCTAATATTATATTTTAAAATATATTTGCATTTGTGTTTTTTGTCATTTTTTATTGCATTGTATAAATCCCAGAGCAGAGATCCACTAAGCTCACTTTGAGAAAGCCCCGTTTCTTGGGATAGCATCATGCAGTGACACAGGTGATCATATAGCATTTCAATACACTTTAATGGCTGAATCTATGGGAAAGTTATTTCAACAAGAATTGTGGATATGAGTTTGGAGTACAAGTCAGGAAGGTTATTTTTAAGTGATTTTTTCGGTTGAATTATTTCATACAAATAAATTTCAAGGGTGAATATTCCTAATGCAAAGTAATCTTAAGATATTTTAATCTAACTAGTGCTTTAAATCTACTAGATAATCATGGAAAGGATGGGAAGGGGGGGCAAGAAAATAATTTTATTACTACTTGTAATTCTGGGATTTAGCAAAGCCACTGTGGCATTGTGGGGACAGAATAAGAAATGACTAGTTAACATTTATTTTTAAGGAAGAGTTATGCACATTTTGTGCTCTAGCTAATAAGTGTTTTCTAATGGATGAAGATATGTGTGTAATTAAGTTGTTTTTACTTACTTTTACATTTTAGTGATGTACAGGTAGCTGGAAATTCTCTTCAATCTTAAGCCATCTACCTAGAAATAAGAAGTTAATTTTTATTTACAGAAATACTGATCCACATCTGCTGGTTATTTAATTTATTCTTAAAAATACATCCTCTTGTTTAAGAACACCTTAAAAGCTCATTCATTTCATTTTTTAGTCTCCTTTTTCACTAAATGAAAGAATAAATTTCTAGATAATTTTTAAAGGTTTTTTCTTCTTCTTCCTACTTTATGAAGCCTATTTTTAACACCAAATGGCAAAAATCTCTCATACATGTAAGAAACTGAGAAGGCAGTCTCGTAAGGTTTATTAGAGTTGTATTAACGTGAGAGGTGTTTCCTGAAGGTACCGAACATAAGTTCTAGGACAGTTTGTCTATCTTAGTGTAGGAAATATGAAAAGAAAGCCACAACATTTCTGAGAATGGAAGATATTAATTTTCTTTTCAATTAGTCAAGGAGTTTGACACCAGTTCTGTAAATGTACAGAGTGTGTTTTTCAGACTTAGTCTGATTAGTAAGAAACGATGACAGATCTTCTCGGCACGGTGGGAAACTTCAGTGACGCTTTTTGAAAATGAGGCCTTGGAAACACCTTGGCCGTCCAAAATGGAGTCACCCAAAATTGCTAGTCTTTTTTTCCTCCACTGTGGGCTTTGCAATTTAGCTTTCTGTTTCTCACATTTTCATTATATGCAGTATTGTGTATATCCATCCTAATAAACTCTATTACTTGGAACAATGAAGTTGAGCGTAATTCAAATCCTGAATGAAATGAAAATCTAGCACCAGAAAAATGGATTAAGTAGTATGATAGGATTTGAAATGTAAATACTGTGTCTTTTCTGAACATAAAGTTTAACTAGATAAAGGAAATGGATACTTGTAAGGACTGACAAATTCAAGCTAGCGTTTGTATCTGTAAGTGACTAATAAAATGTGTGCACCATGAGAAAAACGTGGAGGTTGAACACTGGTGCCTTTGGAAGTAATATACAACTGCCTTTGCAAACATTTTTGCTCATTTTTGGACAAATGATCAACTGGAGTAATCTTAGGAGAAGAAGAATGTTCTTTTTACAGGGCCAACAATGGTTTGGGTTTTTTTATATGACAATGCACAAGTATTTAATTTGTTTGTGGCTGAAATAGTGAAGCCTTTCTAACCAGTGGATTTACTGCAAGACTACTGCATTATTTCTTTGAATTCTGAAATGGAAGAAGAAAAGATTTCAAATCATATCAGCAGCCAGATAAGTGCAACCTTAATTGTCATATATATGCGATACCAATATGGAACAACTTTAAAGATTTATGGCTCTGTAGTCCTTTGTGCTAACATGTGGCTCAGAGTAACACACAAAGGAGTTTGGCTATAAACCCAGGACAATATGCCTAGATTTCTGCTCAGTAGTTATTCTTAGTTGCAGGGAAAAAAATGATGGTGTTATTTTCCTATTCTTTTAATAGGAAAAGGGCTTTTTTGGGAAAAATACTACTTTGTACCTATACAAGGGAATTCAAATAATTATTTGATGTTTAGAAACATGGAAGACCATTGTGGTGTCATTTCATTGCAAGTACATAAATCCCATAAATATGGAAAATGTACCCCTGAGGAAAAAAAGTGTCCTATTTCCATTATGCCAAACAACTTTCTTGACAACTTGACAGCTTTTGCCAAACAAGATTTTGGCCACATAATGCTGCAGATAATCATTATAAGGCCACGCAATTCAAACTAGTTACTTTTCTTAAATGAACCATTTCTAGCAACTAGGAAGTAAGAGAACATGACGCAAAATGTTTCTTCTATATTAATCCATTTGTTTCACTGAAGGTGAAGAGCAGTAACTGCAGGCAGGCTTTAGCAGGCTGTGACTGCATACATGCAGCACATACTTCCATTTGTCATAGTCTCATGACAATTGGAGACAAAAATATAATTGCTCAACATATTCAGAATACATAACAACAGGTCATGACTAATTTCTGCTCTCCTCCAATGTAAAGTCAAAGAGAACCACATATTTGGATTTAAGTGCAAATTCAACCCTCTGAATTTAGCCTATGTTCCTTCTAAGTAATTTTGGCAAATATATTTTCTTTAACAATTCTTTACAAGCAGAAATAGATACAGAAATCAAAACTGACTCATGAAGTCCTAGGGAAGGCAAGTTTTTGCTTACAACACTTTAAAGTTCATTTGAAAATTCCCTGATTACCACTGACATTTCCAAAAGTACTCAGGAGTTCTGCTCTGTGATATAAAAATAGTTATCTTGGTTTTAGCTGTTTTAAACTCTCTTTCAAAGATATTTTTCTGAAATTTTGGTTAAATTTGCATCCCCTAAGACAAACAAAAAAAAGACTGATAAGTGGCAAAAATTAGGTAATACAAAATTGGTCATAATCTTAATTTTCTTTCAAGGTCATTAGAATTTTTATGTCGCAGGTAAATAATATGACCCATTTATTTATTTGAAATTAATTAAAATATTTAACATATTCAGCACATGCTACTAGAAAAGGTCATCTGCTCTCTGTATAGATGGGTTTCTCTTGTAACATAAGAAATGTTAATAATGCTGATTCTAAAAACAAATGGTTTCAAAAATGTCCCAATTGAAATTTGAAAATAAATATGAGTATATGTTCAGATTTCCACTTATATACTACAGTGTGGCCTAATCACATAACAGAATAGCTTCTGCACACAACAAGCCATCAACTATTTCGACCTGAGCCTTCACGCGAAGTATTAATTTGGTTTGCTGCATAATAGAACCAGTTCTGTTATCTGCTGTGCATTGCGTTAGAAAGAGATATGACATAAACTTCAGCAGAAGCAGTGCTAAATTTAATGTCCAGCTTGTAGTTTTGTTCAGTAGCACCTTTGGACATCTGAAATATGTGAAATATGTTTTTTGCTTGTTAGACAACAGATGACTTTTTTTTTCCTAAGAAAGCTTCCAAGTTATGAAACAAAACCAAGGGAAAGGCACATTGGAAGTGTCACGTGTGTTAATGTAGAGGTGTCTGAGGCAGTGGATAGAATCTAGCCACAGAGCACAGAGAACAAAGCTAATTTTATCTTGCTTCTCAGCAAAGTAAATTAGTCTTTACTTCCTCAGTAGGTTTTCAGTGCCAGATAAGTTGATCCAAAGATGGCTCAGGATCCTAACAGTCTGCAGCATACAGTATAAATAAAAAATTGAAAGATCTGTTCAATTTGACTTGCATTAGTTGCCCTCTAATAATTATCCACAAGCCGGTGCTGTTTTTCTGTGAGTTTCTGTCTGCTAACAGAGCCATTGTCAAACTGGGGCTCTGCAGCAGTACAGCATGTCACCTGGGAGCCCCTCAGTGAATCTGTGCTTGAGAAGCTCAGTTGCTCTAGTGTAGAAGGCTGCCATGCAAGTCTACTAAAACCAAGATAAAGCAAATAAGAGTGTTTAAGCTCTGTGCTACTATCTCTGTCAAAAGCAAGGAATAGGGACACTTTTCTTCATACAAAACACCTCCTTTTCTATTCAGCAACTGGAACAACTTTTGCAACATGATTGTTGTTTTATTTGCCAAGTTATGTTAGTTCCCACAGACTCATCATTGGTCCATACAGGGTCATGACAGTATAATCTGGCTTTACAGTCCACTGAAAATTAGTCTGAATATCTATGGAATATCTTTAATACTTACTTACAAATTTTTACAAAAAATACCATTAATCAATTCAAGTTACTTCCTTCTGGAAATGCAGGCAAGTGTTCTGACCTAGTTTTATACATTTATTTCTCCACTTTCTTTTCATCCCTGCCCTCCTAATTAAGTGGACTCTGCACTGTTCTCCCCAGCTTTTGGAAACTTCCACAACATGAAGCGATCTCTGAGAAGACAATGAACAGCACACAGCAAAACCTGAACAAATTTCTATCCTATTTTGCAGAGTACTAAATCTAGTGCGTTTTGAACTTCCAAAATTTAAGATACATCCTGTAGCATAAGAGAACCAGTTTAAACATCAAAGCCCAATTTTGCTGAATTTGAAATATAAATATTATATTGTTTGAAAAGACTGAAAGGTGTAAATTTTGCACTTATCAATGTAATAATAAGATTTCCTTAAAAATAGATTAACTTCAAATGTCTTTATCATTAGCATACTGGTATTTTCCATTATTTGCATTTGCTAGCAACCTTTTTGTCCTTCCAGGAGGGACTGCCTGTGCTTATTTACACAAAATAAAGATAGCTTCACTTCATAAGTTCAATATTTTGGGCAAGCAATAATATGCCAGTCTGCTAGCCAGTCTTAGCAGGAAATAGTCCTAGTGCTGATCACAACGAGATGACTTATGGTATCAGCTCATTTTGAGAAGTTTAGCAAACATGTTATCTCTAGCAACATGTCTGATGTAATGTTTATAAGTTCAGTCTGTCCTGTTTTGCCATTGTTGGTGATACGCTTGTTACCAAAACAACTTAAAAAGTCTTTTCTTCATCATGACCTTCAGAAGGTCACATACAGATGGTGTTTCATCATGATCTAATATTTGAAACATATGTTTAAAGAGAAATCCCTCATGGTGTCAAAATATTTTCCTGAATTTAAAACTTTAAATCTTACTTATAATGAAGGTTGAACAACATTATACTGCAGAAATCTTTTAACTGATAAACTTACCTTAATGCAAATAGGTTCCATTTTGTCCAAATAACGAATATGCCAAGTTGCATGGTGGATTATCTATATGACTGCAAATGCTTGCTTAAAATTATGGTTAGATGGCCATCTGTATTTGTTTAGTTAAGGACCACTACATGTCCTCCAGGACACTTGAGCCAAGGCTGACTCATAATCACAGAGGGAAAATTGTATGGAGAGTCAATTAGAAGGAAAGAGAAAAAAATATGCAGTCTGTATAATGTATTTCTTCAAGATTCTGAAAAGGCATCAGGTTTGTTAGCACTCTTCTTACACTCAACACATTTTCTGTTTCAAACAGTGTCTTTAAAGTGCTTAAATTGTTACTATGATCATGTCACACACACTTTTTCCCCTTTAATTTCCAGTCTTGTGGACTGTCAGTTCAAATGAGTTCTTTCTAATCCTCACACTACCAACACCAGGATTGATTTGCAGGGTGCAGTGACTCCATCACCTCTGTGCTGACGAGAGGGTCCCTGCTTACGTGTCACCATCTAGAACCTCATAAGAAATGCTGCTGATGCAATGGAAAATGAATCCAGCTCCCTAATTCTTAATGGAGTTGGGTCAGTGGGACTATTGTTTGAAACAATGTTTCTTTAATCCTTTCTCTTCATCTAAAGTAAGAAGTTATAACTGAATATGCACATCATGAAGATCTCAATGATAAGGAAGTACAGTTTGTAGTCATTTTCAGAGTAAAGCAACACTTCAAATTTCTCAGTATTATATATGTACAGAATATTTATTATATGGAAATTCACAACTACTCCTCTCATGCCTCAGTGCGGCAGGAATGAGTAAGAAGCCATAGGGCAAGTTCTCTATTCAAGATCTCAGCAACATCTCTAATTACCTCCATAGACAGAAACTTCTTTCTAAGACAGACTTTTTTGGATTGTGCAAATGTCTTTTGATTCTTCCTACCTTTTGCTTGTGGTTAAGGTCCTCAGGAACTTCCTTCATTACTTCACTGGGAAGATGCCCATGACAGCTTAAGGGAGAACATACAAT
This sequence comes from Aptenodytes patagonicus, assembly GCF_965638725.1. Classification (NCBI taxonomy): domain Eukaryota; kingdom Metazoa; phylum Chordata; class Aves; order Sphenisciformes; family Spheniscidae; genus Aptenodytes; species Aptenodytes patagonicus. The sequence goes on along the minus strand of NC_134960.1, from coordinate 19,044,547 downwards.
ACTTTCTATTTGCTATGTACATTTTCTTTTATCATTTTTGTCTCAGCTGTCTGAAAAATCAGGTCTACATAGAAAACAACAGAACTTAACTCGGTGTCTGTATATCTGAAAACGTTAGAGTTGTGCCACTTCAGGAGCAATGAGTATACAGTAGCAGAATGAAACCAAGTAAAACAAAATGCTCCATTGCCAAGAAACAGAATCTGAGATGACAAATTATATAACTTACTATTATTAATTACACTTATCTAAGGATTACTATAGCAGCGTAAAATATCTTATCTTAAACAAAGCCATAAAAACAGTTGCATAAGAAATTCTAGTAATTTAATACCGGCTGCTTTCAAGCCTACAATGTCTATGGACACTTCTTTGATCAATAAGACCTCCAAAACATGTGACAAGTCCAGATAATCTGCTGAAGTCACTTTACATTTTCTTTTCAGCTGCATGCACCTTTGCAGATGTGTGCTTTTACAGGAACTTGTGCTGAAAATCAGAATTTTGCTCTCATAGGATCTCTATAAAAGATTTAATAAAAAAATGTATTTGGCTCTGTCAAGATCAAATTTCTTCTTGTTTACACTCCTCAAATTCTGAGACAGAAACAACTTGTTACTAGTTAATAATATAATAATACTTTAGAATCATAGAATCAATGAATAGTTTGGGTTAGAAGGGACCTTTAAAGATCATCTAGTCCAACCCCCCTGCCATGGGCAGGGACATCTTCAACTACATCAGGTTGCTCAGAGCCCCGTCCAGCCTGACCTGGAATGTTTCCAGGGATGGGGCATCCACCACCCCTCTGGGCAAACAGTGCCAGTGTTTCACCACCCTCAGCATAAAAAATTTCTTCCTTGTATCTAGTCTAAATCTATTCCCCTTTAGTTTAAAGTCATTATCCCTTGTCCTATCGCTACAGGCCCTGCTAAAAAGGTTGCCGCCATCTTTCCTATAAGTCCCCTTTAAGTACTGATAGGCTGCAATAAAGTCTCCCTGAAGCCTTCCATTCTCTGGGCCGAACAACCCCAACTCTCTCAGCCTTTCTTCATAGGAGAGGTGTTCCATCCCCCTGATCATTTTCGTGGCCCTCTTCTGGACCCGCTCCAACAGGTCCGTGTCTTTCCTGTGCTGAGGGCTCCAGAGCTGGACACAGTACTCCAGGTGGAGTCTCACCAGAGCAGAGTAGAGGGGCAGAATCCCCTCCCTCGACCTGCTGGCCACGCTTCTTGTGATGCAGCCCAGGATACAATTGGCCTTCTGGGCTGTGAGCGCACATTGCTGGCTCATGTCCAGCTTTTCATCCACCAGTACCCCCAAGTCCTTCTCGGCAGGGCTGCTCGCAATCCCTTCACCCTCCAGCCTGTAGTGATACCGGGGGTTGCCCCAACCCAGGTGCAGGACCCTGCACTTGGCCTTGTTGAACCTCATGAGGTTCACACAGGCCCACTTCTCCAGCTTGTCCAGGTCCGTCTGGATGGCATCTCGTTCCTCTGGCGTGTCAACCGCACCACTCAGCTTGGTGTCGTCTGCAAACTTGCTGAGGGTGCACTCGATCCCACTGTCTATGTCAGTGATGAAGATATTAAACAGTACTGGTCCCAGTACTGTCACTGATCTCCATCTGGACATTGAGCCATTGACCACTACCCTCTGGATGCGACCATCCAACTAATTCCTCATGCACTGGACAGTCCACCCATTAAATCCATACCTCTCCAGTTTAGAGAGAAGGATGTTGTGGGGGACCATGTCAAAGGCCTTACAGAGGTCCAGATAGATGACACCTGTAGCTCTTCCCGTGTCCACTGATGTAGTCACTCCGTCATAGAAAGCCACTAGGTTGGTCAGGCAGGACTTGCCCTTGGTGAAGCCATGCTGGCTGCCTCGAATCACCTCCCTGTCCTCCATGTGCCTTAGCATAGCTTCCAGGAGGATCTGCTCCATGATCTTCCCAGGCACAGGGGTGAGATTGACTGGCCTGTAGTTCCCCGGGTCTTCCTTTTTTCCCTTTTTAAAAATGGGGGTTATGTTTCCCCTTCTCCAGTCAGTGGGAACTTCACCGAACTGCCACAACCTCTCAAGTATGATGGATAGTGGCTTAGCAACTTCATCCGCCACTTCCCTCAGGACCCGCGGATGGATCTCAACATGTCCTGTGGACTTGTGCACCTTCAAGTGCCTTAGGTGGTCTCGAACTTCATCTTCTACAGTGGGTGGCTCTTCATTCTCCCAGTCCCTGCCTTTGCCTTCTGCGGCTTGGGCGGTGAGGCTCGAGCACTTGCCGCTGAAGACTGAGGCAAAAAAAGTCATGGAGTACCTCCACGTTCTCCATATACCAGGTAACCAGGTCTCCTGTTTCGTTCCAGTCCACATTTTCCCTAGTCTTCCTTTTATCCCCAACGTACCTATAGAAGCTTTTCTTGTTGCCCTTGATGTCCCTGGCCAGATTTAATTCTATCAAGGCTTTAGCTTTCCTAACCTGATCCCTGGCTGCTCGGACAATTTCTCTGTACTCCTCCCAGGCTACCTGTCCTTCCTTCCACCCTCTGTAAGCTTCCTTTTTGTGTTTGAGTTTGTCCAGGAGCTCCTTGTTCATCCATGCAGGCCTCCTGGCATTTTTGCCTGACTTTCTCTTTGTTGGGATGCATCACTCCTGAGCTTGGAGGAGGTGATCCTTGAATATTACCCAGCTCTCTTGGGGCCCTCTTCCCTTCAGGGCTTTGTCCCATGGCACTCTACCAGTCAGATCCCTGAAGAGGCCAAAGTCCACTCTCCTGAAGTCCAGGGTAGTGAGCTTGCTGTGCGCCCTCCTCGGTGCCCTAAGGATCTTGAAATCCACCATTTTGTGGTTGCTTCAGCCCAGGATGCCCTTAAGCTTCACATTCCCCATCAGCCCCTCCTTGTTGGTAAGAACAAGGTCCAGCGTAACACCTCTCCTCTTTGGCTCCTCTACCACTTGGAGAAGGAAGTTATCATCGACGCATTCCAGGAACCTCCCGGATTGCTTATGCCCTGCCGTGTTGTCCCTCCAACAGATGTTGGGGTGGTTGAAATCCCCCATGAGGACCAGGGCTTGTGAGCGTGAGGCTGCTCCTATCTGTCTATAGAGGGCCTCATCCATTCTGTCTTCCCGGTCGGGTGGCCTGTAGCAGACCCCCACCATAATGTCACCTGTCCCTGCCCTCTCTTTAATCCTGACCCACAAGCTCTCGGTCAGCTCCTCATCCATTCCCAGGCAGAGCTCCATGCACTCCAGCTGGTCACTGACATAGAGGGCGACACCCCCTCCTCATCTCCCCTGCCTGTCCTTCCTAAAGAGCCTGTATCCCTCCATCCCAACACTCCAATCACAGGAGCCATCCCACCATGTCTCTGTGATGCCAATGAGGTCGTAGCCTTGCAGGTGTGTGCACGTCTCTAACTCCTCTTGTTTATTCCCCATGCTACGTGCGTTTGCATTGAGGCATTTAAGTTGGGCCCCCAATGAAGCTGTCTTACTGCCTGGAGTTCCTTTGTGCTGCTCTTCAGGTTTTCTCCTGCTGACCTGTGTTCTTTCTCCAGGCTCTGGACATCTATTGCTGGCACTGGCATCAACGTGGTAGAAGTGGGACGGATTGAGGTTCCCACATACATATAATTTCCCACATCCCATTTACATATCATTTGTTTCATATTCTGATACATTTTTCTAGTTTGGATATAAAAATGCAAGGATAGAAAGAGAGATCTTATTTATAACTTAGAACAGGAGTGAATATGTAAGTTTTTGATGAAATTGTACTTTGGTCAGCATTTTTAATAACAACACTTCGCCACCCACCTTATTCAGTACCAATTCAGGAAAAAGTGTGTCCTTACTGAATGATCGTATGTTCTCTCTGAACCAGCAGTAAGCATTGTTACTGAAGGTCATTTCCTGTTTCTTCAGTTTAGTGCCAATCCAGACCAACCTTGTTTAGCCTGAAATCAGACAGCGTCAGAGTTCAGGGTCATATGGCTTCAGGCAGAATGAACTGGGCCTAGTCATCAAGCTGAATATTATGTATAATTTCAGTTTAAAACAAAGAGTAATATATAAAACAGCACAGTTTATAGATGCTGAGTTCACAGCTGCTGCTTTTGTTTACTGATGCATATTTCTACTGCAGACAAAAGGTTGAGCTTTCCTGTGTTAAGGCTGTAACACACTAGTTTAGGGAAATAAGGTACAGGTGGAGGTTAGCAGAATAAAATAGATTAAATGTAGCACACAAATACACAGATAGTTTACAGCTCCTACTAAGCATGCACTTAGGTTTCATGTCAGACATGTTTCACGAGGATAACAGCAGATATTAAAACTAAGCATGCATGAGCAATGTCCCTATTTAATGTCAATTTGACAACAATGAAAGGAAAACTAGGAACTTCACAACAGGACTTTCCATCAACTTCCAGAAACCAATAAAGCAAGTACAAAAAGTGCATGAATCTCAACAACAGCTCTACAACAGCTTTTGCATGTGATATGTCTAAGCAAGTTTTCACTTGGAGTATCTCAGGGTCCACAGAAAATCTGAAAAGCACTGCTCTAGAGGTTATAGGCAAAACGTCATCAAGAGTACACTTGGCTTACAAAGTTACACATCGATCTGTCTGCATATACATCGTCTCAAAGAGATTTCCAAAGAACTGAGCTGCCATTGAGACATAAAGTATAGGATAAGTATTTTTAAAAATGCCTATTTGTTATCAGTTCTCATGATGTCCCTAGCCTCACCTAGGCACTGGTGAGGCTGCACCTCAAATGCTGTGTTCAGTTTTGGGCCCATCAGTACAAGACAGACATTGAGGTGCTGGAGCGTGTCCAAAGAAGGGCAATGAAGCTGGTGAAGGGTCTGGAGAACAAGTCTTCTGAGGAGCGGCTGAGGGAACTGGGGTTGTTCAGCCTGGAGAAAAGGAGGCTGAGGGGAGACCTCATTGGTCTCTACAACTCCCTGAAAGGAGGTTGTAGCAAGGTGGGGGTTGGTCTCTTCTCCCAAGTAACAAGTGACAGGACAAGAGTAAATGGCCTCAAGTTGCTCCAAGGGAGGTTTAGATTGGATATTAGGGAAAATTTCTTCACCGAAAGGGTTGTCAAGCATTGGAACAGGCTGCTCAGGGAAGTGGTTGTGTCACCATCCCTGGAGGTATTTAAAAGACGTGAAGACATGGTGCTTCGGGACATGGTTTAGTGGTGGACTTGGCAGTGCTAGGTTAACGGTTGGACTTGATGATCTTAAAGGTCTTTTCCAACCTAAACAATTCTATGATTCTTTTTATCTATTACTCCCCTCTCCAGTAAACAGACCTTTAAAAAGAGAACATACGAGAGCAACATCACAAGAGAGATGGGAGGCAGCTGAACATAAGTCTTTATTCAGTATTAATTTTGCTATAATTATGCACCAGTGTCCTAGGGCATGAGGACATATGTCAGTATTTTCAATTTGCAGGTCTTTAAGAAGTTATGAACAGCAAAAGTGAAAAGACATGCTATATCTTTCGGCAGGAAAGCTGCTGAAGAGTGACATCACCTTGAGGAACAAGGCATACCTATTCCACATTAGAGAAAGGAAAGACATTGTACTCAGTTAAGCTCTCTCCACATAAAAAAAGTTTCATCTGTGAAAAATAACAGTGTCAGTAAATAGGATTAATTTTCAAGAAGAAGCTTATGTTTTTTGTGTCAGCAGTCCTGCTTTTCAAATTATTTCTAAATACATTATTCCATACTTGAACCTGATCTGGAAATAAGCATTTGATCATTTAAAAGAGAATGTAAATGTTTGGCTTTCAACCAGGCAAGCTGTGAAAAAGGAAGTTCTTTTTCATGGTCAGCTATAAACACTTCTAGTTCATTTTTTACTCCGCTTGTTTCTTATTTGTAGCAGTGTTTACGCGTTATATGTGCCAATCAGTACAGAGAGAATACAAGACTACTTGAAAATGTGTATGAGGAAGTACAGTACTGGGGGCCTGGAAATTTTGCATACAAAAGGCCGGCTAAGGAGCATTTATATCTACTCTTGAAAAAATAAATACACAGACCATTGCCTATTTTTCAGGAATTTTAGAAGATACCAGAAAAGGACATTGGCTTTCCTTTCATATGATATTAAGAATACATGCTTCTCCTATGCTTAGTAACACTAATCCCGGTAATGGGGATGGTTTTGAGGTTCACTGGCATTAGTCTTTCCATGGACATTTGCTCAGTGAAGTACAATTACCAGTTTCTAGTCAAGGCAGGCAGACTGGAGATGCACTACAGGGACCCGACTCCTGTTTGAGCAGCTGGAATGGAAATTTATAGTGCAAAGGCTAGCATTCATTTTGGCATTGCTATTAGAACTGCCAGTCATTCCCACCCTCATTACCAACAAAGTGTTGTCTGCCAAGCATGGCAGCCAGTCTGAAAGAAACTTCACCAAACTTTGTACTGGCTCTGAGTCCCACTCATGTTAACACAGCTGAGGTTTGAAAGGAACCCTTAGGGACAAGGCAGCAAATATTCTAAAACTAGTTGGACAAATGGAAAGCTTTGCCTCTAGTCAAGGCACTAGAAGCTCTGCCAAACTTTCTGCCACTAGAAATCACTCCCAGCATACCTCTGCTTCTAGCTGCTATCATTTATCTTCTCTAGGAACCCCTTGGAATGCAACAGCCACTGTGGAGCAGAAGGGAAGAAGACAGATGGCTAAAACATCTTCTCATATTCTGTCAAATCCAAGTGGCACAGAAACGCGTGGGACCTAACCAGCTCCTTCCTCTTTTGTTCCAGTCTGTTTGTCTCTGATGAACACACTGTACTATAAATTGATTCCCAGAGCAATGAATAAAAAATGAGCAATTAGGCAACCTACTTCACCTAACCGTATTCCCACCATTGTCCATCTGGTCTCATGTTAGACAATTCATTTAAGAGAGACTATTGCACAGAGTCACTCCAGTAACTTTTCTTTTTTTAATGTTAAAAAAAAAAGAACTATCAGAGGCAATTTCTGTCACACTGTCTTCCTCCTCTGTGCTTATACTTTGCATGTGCTTTACAGCACTTGTCCTAACCACTCGCATTCCTTATGTTGCCAATATAGACACATTTAGTTCTCTTAAGCAATCATTTCAAATGAGACACTGCAATTGGAAGAAACTGTCAGGCAGCCACATCTCTGCAGTAGAGGTTGTATCAGTCCTGTATGCCTTACCACTGTTGATAGTAGCAGGACCAAACTCATGAAAGACTGTTGGCCAACGCCAGAGTACTAGAAACTTGATTCCTCCCATTGCTGCAAATTATTTCTGTGTTCAAATCTAAATAGAACAATGTTTGTAACCAGGCAACCCTATTTCTCCTCCGAGCCTTTGGCACTTCTGCACATGATCCTCTACATCTTTTGAGGAGTTAAGGTGGAGAAATTAAGACAAAGACGTTTGCAAGGACTTGCATGCCCTGTTCCTTTTGGAACATCCAAAACCTGGCGATGGCTTTGAAATGCTCATGCCTAATCTGCTTATTTCCATAAGAAACAAATTTTCATTAAAATGTCTTTTTTCTTTCCAGTAACTGGCTAAAAAACCCCAAACCCAAAACGTATATTATGCAACCTCAAGAGGGCAGCATGGTATTTCAAGAATCACCTTACAAAAAGGTAATAATGCCTTAGCATAACAGCAGGCTCTAATGACAGCATAGAATTAAGGCTGTTGTAAACATTAATTATTAAAAAAAGGGAAAAAATAAGGTAAGTCCATGGCAGTATCATTAGCTCACCTGTTTTGCTGCTGTTCATGTAGCGCCACATGACTCACAGTAGCAGATGATGCAGCACTGCAGTTTCCAGATATACATCCCATGTGCTGTAGCAGCTACATCAGCTTAGCCCTCAGTCCCAGTTCTTGCTTAACCAGTACCTACTATGAGCAATCTGTTCAAAATTGTGATAGCACTGTGTCTAGGGCAAGGCACAGCCTAGTTCTGTGATAATGAAACTCTTGCCTGCGAGTGGTAATAATTCTGTTCATGCTTTCAAATGGTACATAAAAATTTAGGATTATAGGAACACTGACTGCAAGGTGATCTCATCAGTAACTGAGTGCAGTTGCCTTTTATGGCACTGCATCATTTTGTTCTTTCATAAAAGTATTATATTCCATCTTAAAATTAGATTATTCTTCCCTCTCACTACTTCTTTTGGAAGACTATTTCAGAATTTCTTTGCTCTAACTGACCTTATATCAAAATTCCACTCTACATTTATTCTTAGCCAACTCATATCTTTCGGTTCTTGTGTCAACATTATCTGTTAGCCCCTACACTGCCTCTGTTTTGCTTAATTAAACATGTTTCTATCTTTTATGCTATGACGAAACCCTGCAATTCCTTAATCATTTTAGTAACAATTCTCTCTGCCTGTTCCCATTTTAATCTCCTTCCTTGAGCACAGATGATAGATAATAACTATATTCCAGATGAATAATCCCCTAATCACTGGCTTTAATACTTCTTCAAGTCTATTGGAAATTCGTCATGTCACCACATGTGCCTTTTATAGCACTGATGAGTTAGGGATGGCAACGTTAGCATGTATTCTGAAGACTTGGAGGAGGAATAGACTTGAGAGTTAGCTGCAGGTATAACCTCCAATTCTGTCATCACTGTGCAACAGTTCAAGACAAACAAGACTGCATCTCAGGTACTTCATTTTAGAATGGTGATAATATCCACCCATGCTACTATATAACTGATACCACAACTACAAAATTATATAGAAATCTAATACATACCATATGTGTTAATAGCATACTTTTCAGCTCACTAAAGTAGTATATCTGCTGTAATTCTCACAGTGACCTGTCCAAGGTCAACTAAGAGCTTTGATATTATGGTAATTTCTTTTTTTCAGTTGAATTTTCTAAAATAAAACCTTTCTCATTCCAGGAGAATGCCTTCTGGAAATATTCTTGAAAATTGGTGTGATTAGTTTCATCATAAATCCTGTGTACTAAGGAGAAAATGTCTAACAGCACTTTTATGACCACTGCTTCTCAACATCTTTCTCTCTCCTAATTGTAGTACATTGCAAAATAAAAAATAATTTCTTCCTGATTTCTTTGCAGGTTATATTTTTTTGTTAGTTTGGGGTTTGTTTCTGAGAAAGCATTTGACCTGAAACACAAAGGACTGCTCTGGCATCAGAAAAGTGTCCAGTGATTGCACAACAGAATAATCAGCAACATTTCTCATATAATCAGGATCTCATATTTGATATCCATCCCAAATGTATCAATTCTTCCAAAATTATTTGTGCTTAGCACTACGTGTTTTGATCCAGCAGCAAATTATCTATGGCCGGGCTAAGCCAATCCTAATGGGGGACATTCAGATAGCATCAAAACACTGCAGTACTTGTGTTGGCAGGACTTGGGTGAGTGCTAAACCCCGCCTAGAGGCCAGTGTGCTGGTGATATGTGCATCTCTGGGTGAGATGTATTTAGTGCCCTATCAGCCAGAATCCTATTAAAGACAACTTTGAGTTTGTGACTTGGGTGGAGATAAGCAGTGCTACAGGGGAAGAGGAGCTACCACACTCATTGGCCTTATTCTCACATCTAGCAATCAATTTTCCCTCTGCCTGTGAACATGAAATAACACACTGTGAAACAAAACAATCTCCAGGGTATCTGGCATTGCACAGCATCCTAAACAGAGTAAGTCATTCAGTCCTTGGCCTAGGAGCTCAGTGAAGCTAGATACCAATTCCAGTCATACTGAAACACAGATAGCTCCACAAACCACAGAATTTGCAAAAGGGTTCAAGGAAGTGGTGGCAGATATTTTATCTCCTGCATGCTATGTCGTTCAGCAGCTAGCCACAGTTAACACAAAAAAAGAAAATGCAATAGCAAGTTACTCTTCTGACGTTCTTTGTTCAACAGATGGTTTGCAAGCTCATTTTTTCTATCAGAACCTAACACTGCCTCTTTGCTTTCTAAGTAGGAATTTGTCCTGCTCTCCTAAAGTTTATTGGGGGAATCTGTTCCAAGACTTCTACATTTAAAATAACAATCCAATTAGATGCTTTTGATTTTACAAGGTTTCTACACATTTAATAAGTAAGAGATTTGATGTGAAATAAAGCAAACACAAAAAAGCTTCCAGACTGAATCACCTTACAGCTGAAAAGATAAAACATACCAATGACTAAAAAAAGGAGCTATATTTTCATGACTGACCTATACCGCTCTCTAATCCAAGTGGGCTCTGCAATTACATAATTCCTAGGAATTTAGAAGTAGCACTTCTACATGTCTGGATCAGGGATTCATTCTGGTACTGTTTAACGCTACTGCTTCTTGTAATGTATGGCCTGTACAGATGCAACCTACATCCTTGTTGACATTTAGCTGACTTCTCTCAGAATTCTGATTCAGAGGTCAGTTTTCTTGCAGAGAAGGATGAGTACACTCGCATCTATGGATTAGTCCTGGCAGCTTTTTTCTAGTTGAGAAAGGAAAAGAGAAAAAGTAACAGGCTGTGACTCTTCAGAATAAATCACTAGCTTACACGTGTAATGCTAGAACAGCTCTTCTGATATGCTTCCGTGAAGCTGGGCAACTTCAGCTGTAAGTTTCTGGTATCTTTTTTTTTTTAGCTGATCTCTATATTTCATTGTCCCAGGTACCTATCAATATTCAATTACACAAAGAAAGGAGACCCGTATGATGCCATTTGCTCACATGCAATGACATTATGGTAGTGAAAAAATATGGGGGTGGGACTACCTAGTACTGGATACTATCATCATTTATCCAGTTGAGAAGCCTGCATACCATGAGCTTAGCCCTGCACTTCTTTCATTCCCCAAACTCCTCCTGAGTCAGACTCAGGGTGTAACCATTTTCTGTTGGACAAAAGCAGGGATAGTGAGTCTGTCAAGAGGCAAGCTATGGTTCCCTGAATCTCTTCCCCAAGACCCAAACCTGGAGAAGGTTAAAGGAGATGGAAATCTGTTTTGACACTTGCCAGGTGGCAAAGCTTAAAACTGTATCCTCTGAAAAGAAATAGCAGAAAGACATGTCTCTAATCACATTTTCCTCAATCCCCAACACACACGCTGTACCAAGATTAGTGTTTCCTGGGGACTGGATACACATTCAGCCTTCCCAGCTGGAGAATCCCGAGTACTTTCTGGTCAGTATGTACTGTTTCAAACCTGTATTGGAAGTAGAGCAAAGCCAAATCAGCCTCTTGTATTCATGCTTCATTCCAAGTGCCTGGACTATACATTAATCCGTGCCCCCCCCACCCCCAACCCCAAGCTTTACATAACCGGAGTGTTCACTTTGTTAGCAGTTAGCAAGTTTTACACTGCATTATTTATCACCTTGAGAAAAATCAAAGGACCATCACTGGGTCTGAAATTCACTGAAAAAACATTAAGTAAGTGGGCCAACAAAAAAAAATGCTTTTCACACTTAAAGCAGATATTCAGTGACTTCCTTAATATATATAAATATGTTCTGCGCTGACAGCTCAGCTAAGTCATTTAGTGGTGTCTACTGTCTTCTGTTAAAGTCTTTGTGGTATTATTGGGTAAAATTAACTCATAAACAGAAGACATATATGATGAACAAGATCTTTGGCTGGAGGGTGAAAAGGATAGTAAACAGCTTTTGCACCCCGTCTTCCAAAGACTGAAAGCAATATATCAGCCCAAAACACTCCAATAGTGAGAGCACGTTGGAAAAGGAGATCGAGAAAGGTAGGCTCTGAAACAAAGATCATAGGGCAAAATAATACAGATTAACAAAAATTATGTAGGAGTCCTGTTTCTTAACATGTGTTAAGATTTCTATCATTGCTGATGTTAATAATTGACATGAAGTACAGTGAGAGTTAGATAACAGCAGGAACGTTCAGGCCAGGAACTCATTTCATTTTCCAGTGGTGTGAGGCACTGGGTAATGGGGAAATGCATAACCTCATTTCAGAGATGATCTTGCTTCACTGCATTACATCTCGAGGAATTTCATACTGTCTAGAAAGAGATTTCTGCTTGTGGCATGTAATAGGAGATGTTCTTCAGAGAGTGGAAAAAGAACAGGATGTGAATTTTGTGTTCATGAAAGTGAGGAATTAATAGCAAAGCCTTGAGTCAGATATAAGCTGCGTGGGTATTGTGCAAGCCTCATCACACAGCACTGCCATCTCACCCCAATTTATGACCTGGAACACAGCAACTTTTACAGCTTTTAGCTGGAACTGCAAGTTGTACCAAAGTGTACAATGATTTTATAAATACAAGGGAAAGAGGTAAAAGCTCCAAATTTCTTTTGCTCTTTAGCCTAGCTCAGGTATAAGCTGGACAAAGTCTGATGACACACTGCACCTCCTGAGCTTGCAGATCACATTGCCGGCATTTGAGCTCAGGGTTTAAATACAGTCACTCTGTATTCCCTGAACTCAGAACGCACATGCAAGCCAAGATTTGTTCTCTAGCACAGGCAAGTACAAGTAAATGAGTAGGATCAACTTTAGCATGGGTATGATCTGCACTTTCATGTGGGCAGGTCAGATTTTAATTTTCACCATCATATCTGATAGGAGTAACATTTTTAATGGCCTCACAGAGTGCCAGAAAATCTCAGCCCACACAGCCTGCTGAGATCAGTGTCCTCTGTGTACAGCTTGTCAGCCCCCAGAATTCACCAGAGAGAGGGAGGCTTTTGCTTCTCTTTACACTGCCAGCATCCCTGTTTTCTGGTTCATACCACCAAAAGCCAGCTTAATCCAGAGGTGAATCTACTACACGATGTAACAAATGGCTATTGCTCTTATTTGTCCTGTATGGTCTTATCTTACAGTTTGCAATTCATCACCACCCTGGAAATCAAACACTAAGGTATTTGTACATTCTCTTAGAAAATACATTTCAATTTCCTTTTACTTGAACTGCCCTGTCCTTTGCCACACCTGCCTAATGCATCATTCTGCATTATACACACTATACATACCTGAAGGGTCTGATGACTCATGCTAGACAGGGAACATAATCACCATAGAAAGAATATAAGATTGAAAAGTGTAATGCAATTAAATATAGAGGGATGTCTGTTCATTAGCAAATAAACACATTTGTATGATGATAATAGTTATGGTATGTCATGACTGAGGACTAGGTGCTGTTCTCAGTAACATGAAATTCTCTTCAGTGTGTGACCGTACAAGTTACATGAGTACCAAGTTTGTACTAAGCACCAAAGTCACATACAGGAAAACTGTAAATCTAATCCCATCTATTTGGTATGTACACATTTTTTGATGCATGTTAGCTTAGCCTTTGTGATTGTTGAAATCTAGCTTATTCTCTTCTATCTGGAGATATTTTGCTCTTTGCAGAGAAGATAATTGGGAGAGGCTGATTTTATGGGAACAGCAGTGCAGATGAATTGGTCTCCTATCTAACATTTATAGGGAAGGTTTCCTTGGTTTCAGCATAGCTCACAGGCACAGTTGAAAGTACAGCTAGTTTCTCTGTACTGCCATTAAGCTTAGAGTACTCATCAGGTTTTAGAACAAATACCTTAGATTCCCAAAGCCATCCTTGTCCCTCATCATATAACCTGCAGGGATTGCTCCACTACCTCCCTCAGGTCATGATGGTTTTGTATCTTTTGTTTTTAGTACCGAAATGTTTTTGCCATCCTGTGATGTATTTCCACTATGAATAAATAAGTTGTATTTTGCAAATACGCAAACAGATGGCTCTGGAGATTGCTAGGCTTCCATGTGTCTGAAGGACAGCCATATTATTGCTGGAAATAGTCTCCGCTTATTTGTTTAAAAGAACCTAATTTCTATACAAAAAAGCCTGAAACAACTGGAAATGCTGAAAGCAATACTCCAATCATTACACATCCTGAGACTGATCCAGTGAAGTTCTTGTCACAGATGCAAAGTCACGTCCAGTCTGAGATCTCCTTGGGTGATCACTCTCAAACTTCCATGAAGGAAAGCAGTTTTAGCAGTACCAGAGCTGAGAAAGATCAGCTTCTTACAATTTCATGGACTCACTTCAGTCAGCAGTTTTTGATCAAAACTTCCATGAGGATGGCATACTCACAATGGTTCTCTGCTGTGTGGATTCTGTCATGTCTGTAAGTAGGCACTGCGACCTTCCCCTATGTTGAGACACTGTTGTATGTAAACCCTCCTTCCCTTTTTCTCCTTGTCAAAGAAGGTGGAACTGGCCAATATGGTTCAGAAGTTATAAGGACAAAAGGTGGAAGAGAAAGACACCATGATCAAATAAACTCTGTTTCCACAGAAAATAAGGCTAAAAATAAAGTTATCTACTGTATTTCAGAGAGTCTACTTTGTTGTGAGGAAGCTAAAAAAGCACACATTTACAGCCCTACATTTATGCATTACTTGTATTAATGTGGTGTAAAATACCACGTCTTCTGAACCAATCAAGGACTGAGCTCTAAGTCTGCTGAACTTGTATTATGAAAGAAGGAAAATGAACTAACTAATACTTTATTCAAAGTTTTACTGGCAGCTTGTCGGTTCTGATGATTTAACTGTTATTTACACTGAAACCAACATGCAAGAAGATTGTAGCCTATGACTCCCAAGGGAGCAGCTATGGAATTTTTGCATTCTGCAGAATGTTATGGGTTGGCAACCACTCCTGTGTGCTACACAGATCACTTCAATCGTGTATGTTTATCCTATAAACAAGAAAGTGCTCCACGCTGTTGTGCTAAAGAAAATAGCTGAAATCTAAAGCAGCTCAGTCCTGTTTAAGCTGTCCCCAGACACACTGCCTACCACGCGGGTTTGTTTTTCATTTATTTGTTAATGAAAGCTGGCAGCAGATGCTACACTTTTATTGAGCACATTAATCATTGAAAGAAAACAATATTTCTGCTTCTCTGGCAACTCCTGTACTACACATAAATAAGGCCTGCTGCTTTCCTGTTAACCCCGTACATAATGTAGAATCCCCAAAAGCACTGGGTTTCTTTGCAATAGTGTATTTCTGCTCTAAGACTGGATGCCTACTGTGGATTCAAGTAAGGTCTGAAACCATCCATCTGGCTTCTGATTCAAAATTCAACTTGTGGCAATAAGCACAAACAATGTGTGACAGGTTCTTGGGTGCTTTTGAGAAATAAGAATGCAATCTCGATCCAGTTGCTAGTTTTCACAGAATAGTAGTAAGGACAACAATAGCTTAGCACTACTGATTCCTGTCGTTCATAGCTATATTATAGCTCTCACAACAGTACGTGCTGAATGCCTGTAAGGCATTGGGGAATTCCTTGTGCATGTGCCATATATACCCTTCATAAATGTATAGCCACTAGCATATTCATTTGCTTATCTTGTTATAGGGTAACATGAGGGGTGTTATGTTATGTTGTGTTTGTGCACAAACATAAGTGCACAACCTACCGGAGATCTAATTAGCCCTTAAGCAGGCCTTTTCTTCTCCCCACTCCTAGTTTACGGGTTATGTTATTAATGGCTCTCTTGGGACAACCTTCTCTCTTGAGAGCAAGCTACCCTGCACACACTGTTCTGACAGAAACTGCTTACAGCTCAATACTGTACCTAAAAGCTCCAAACATTTAGATTCATTGCACTTCTGCTAATTTGTGCCATGCAGCAGAATTACAGCACGCTACCTGTGGGGACCTCTCCAGAAGGTAGGATGGCACTGTTTAGGTGGGGTAACGGGCCTTAAACTAGTGTTAACAAATATGACCTGCTCTCTTCAGCAAAGCTGCACTACTGCAGATGATAATCATAACCTTTATATTCTCACATCCCCACATTTAAAGCTTTGACCATATTTTCAAGGAAGAAGAGTAAACCAGAGAAATGCAGTTCAAGCAGCTGTGGAGGTACAAATCCAAGACCGAAGGAGCCATCAAGTACAGGCTACTTTAAAAACATTTTACTGATCAAATAACCGGTTATTCATATATAGTTTCTTTAAATCCTGCAATGTAAAAAATCCCTGAGGTCAATCTATTAAACTCAGTGGAGACACCAATGATAAATGTAATCTTCCTTGTGTCTCTATTATTGTATACTCTAGGTTACACAGAAGAGTGTACCTGCCTGATGACCAAATCATGTGTGCTGCAGAATTATGGAAAATTATTCAAGAGTTGAATATAACAAAGGAGATGACAAGCAGTCCTTGGGGGAGGTCTGCACACACTCGTCTACAAAGAACAAATTACCATGGAATTTGGTAATTTGGTAACTCTATAATTTGGTAATTTGGTAACTCTATAATACAGAATACTTTACTGTATGAATTAGGCATTACTTTTTTTTTCCCCCTCTAAGCCTAGCTTCCAAATCGCTTTCTTAAATCAGCCCTAGGAGAAATCATTTGAATGCATGTCTTCATTCATCTCTGTAATGAATTCAGTGCAAATTATAAATATACCAGGTAAATTAGTTTTACCCTGGTCTACTTGGGAGCAGGTCTCTTAGCTATATATAGTTTTATTCACACTTCTTCCCTCTTTGCCCACATGAGTATAGTAGTAGAGAATAGCCTGGGCTGAAAAAACAGTGGTGGGATGTCACAGAAACAGAACAGTGCTAGCAGGTACTCTTCAGTTCTCATGGCACTTACAGTAAGCACAAATTTCAGTTTCTCATTTTAGACACCTTGGCAATAGGTTTCCTGATAGATGGAAAATTCAGGACTTGTTAATTGTGTCTGCTTGGTAGTTAAGTTCATATCTCTCCAGTAGATACTGCATTCTCCAGCCTGAAACAGGTGTTTTCTAGTAAGAACTAAACTAGTCCAGCTTGCTGTTTACATGAATTTGTGTGCAATCTCTAAGTTCATTATTCTTCAAGTTATCTTTTAGTTTTCCTCTGTCCTGCAGGTTCACCCTAAAGGTGTAAGTTTATTGTGAACAGTATTTATTAAATGAAAAATAGTGACAGCTGCAGCTCCTAGAATAATAAATAATATTTGATTTTGTTATTTCTTTCTACATGAATGTTTTAAGATCTGTATGACTGCAAACAAAATATCCCAGATGAATACAAATGCTAGAATACTGATTCTCTTTCTTTTTAGTTCCTATGATCTTCAGCACATGAAAATAGGAGTGATTAGAAAGCAATTCCTTAACAATTTTTAAACTAATTTTGCCACATTTCCCACTGAAACCAAACTGTTCCTGGTTTAGTGATGTCAGTACTAAAGAAATTCCTTCATATCAGATCACAAAAATTCTGTTATTATTTACCTCAATTGTTACCTAGAAAGCTTAAATATACTTGTGGAAAAGGGTCAGTGAATTAGATTTTAGCTTAGTAAAAAAATTTCAAAGAACTAAGGCAATTATGTCACTATGCCTGCTGTAGCTTCTCTTTGCTTGTCTAAGGCAGGTAAATCTACCTGTTGGAGCGGATCCAGAAGAGGGCCACGAAAATGATCAGGGAGGTGGAACACCTCTCCTATGAAGAAAGGCTGAGAGAGTTGGGGTTGTTCAGCCTGGAGAAGAGAAGGCTTCAGGGAGACCTTCTTGCAGCCTATCAGTACTTAAAGGGGGCTTATAGGAAAGATGGCGGCAAACTTTTTAGCAAGGCCTGTTGCGACAGGACAAGGGGGAATGGCTTTAACCTAAAGGGGGGTAGATTCAGACTAGATGTTAGGAAGAAATTTTTTATGCTGAGGGTGGTGAAACACTGGCCCAGGTTGCCCAGAGAGGTGGTGGATGCCCCATCCCTGGAAACATTCCAGGTCAGGTTGGACGGGGCTCTGAGCAACCTGATGTAGTTGAAGATGTCTCTGCCCACGGCAGGGGGGTTGGACTAGATGACCTTTAGAGGTCCCTTCCAACCCAAACTATTCAATGACTCTATGATTCTATTGTTGCTGATACTAGCTAATATTAGTGTATCTCAAGTAGTAAAACTTAAAAAATATTTGATTATTCTGCATACTTAAAGAGTTTGGATGCACAATTTAACATGTTTTATAGGAGTCTGATCATTGGAAAAATCAATCACCATCTACGTGTCTTAAGCAAGGAATTTTTCAATATTCAAAATCCCGGCTTCAGTATTTTGCTGATCCTCACAATGTCAGCTCTACTACTGCTATAGCTTCTTGGGAGATTTGAGTTTTAAATTTTTGTCTTCCAGATATCCGCAAAGATTATGAAATTCAGACTGGAGCTGAAAACTATGTGATGAATAGTTAAACACTAAGTCTGGCTCACCTCCACACGCTGTTCCTTTGAATAACATTTTTTTAAGTAATAACTTGTTTTTCTCACCTAAATAGATATGAACTGTTGACAGAGAAGAAACAGAAGTATCAAATAAGGAGGTACTGCTTTTTACAGATACTTTTTCTAGTGAAACCTATGCATTAACTTCGGGGTTTCCATCTACATTTTCTGGGTACATCCCTAACTGGAAAACCACATTCTCATGTACCTGTGACTATAGAAGGTGACATGACGCTCTTCAGAAACCTTCCAGTCTATCGTAAAAGAAAAATACTTTTTATGCAAAGAGGATGTTATTACTTCATTACACGTAACATTTTAACACAGTGGTTTACATTTCCAATTCTACTTGTCTATTATCAATCATATTTAATATTACTATCTGTTTATATGGGAGCAATAGTGTGGCAGTACTTTGCAGTGTAAATGTTTCAATTCTGGTGACTGTGCAAGACATTAAACAAATGGTGTAGCAAGAAATGTCAGCAAACTACAAGGAAAGAAGATGGAAAGGAAAAGGAAAATAAGATGATCTGTGATATATTTTATGACCTCATGTTCATGAGCCTGTGAACACAGAGGATACATTTTACATACAGGGCACATTTAAGTCCATTCTAGCCAATAGAATTTATCCTTAGTATAAACCAGTGTATGTTTGGGCTAAAAGAACTGGGCTATTAATTTCTGTTCATGTTAGACTATAATTGGACATAATTTAAGCTTGGTTTCTCCAGCAAACCCCATGTAACTATACTTATATGTTTATAAAATATACTGATAACAAAATTGCAGAACAAAAAGCAAGTCTATTATTTTACAGTAGACTGTTTGGAGTCCTTGGAAATAACTTAAGTCCTCTAACATGTTTGGAGAAGGGGAAGAAGGAAGAGACGTCAGGGAAGAGAAAGAGTGAAATTAGGATATTCATAGGTCCACCAAACCAGCTTAAATATTAGCTTTCTCTTGCAAGAAATAAATCAGAGCTAATTGTTTTTAAGCTCTGCTGTATTGTGTCTTTAAGCATTGTGTCTTTAATTATTGCAATGTGCACTTAAAAATTACTTCCTAACTGAATTGCTTGATCTTTTTATGGTAGATCTGTTTAAATTTTTTTTCCTTTCTTTTTTAGCTTTTGCTTCGATGCAGATAGATACAGCTGGGAAACTCCATCCTTGGTGGAATTAATTTGTAGTCAAAATACAGGGTAGCTGGATCAGTAAATACATGAAAATGTGACTATATGCCTTATGAGTTGCAACTGCATAACTGCTAGGTTATCATGATCTCTAACTACTGATGACTTTTGCAAGTAAGATGATCTTGTGGACTTGTACGCGTCAAAATAGCCAATCACCAAATAGATGTCAGCAACAAAACAATAAATAAAATAAAAGTAAAGGAACAGCCAGGACAAAAGTTACCTAGCTAGCTATCACAAGCATTTGCTTTTGCTGCAGACCTCATCCATAAAAGCTGTCAAGGAACACACTGTTCTGCAGCATTTCAGAATGTATGGTTGAATCAAAATGCACAAGCACATAGTAGGCTGACAATCCAGAGGAAGACATCTTTACTTTTGTAATGCCATGCTTTGACGTTGTTTCAGCAGTAATACCCAACTTCTGAATGACATTTAAAACCAATAGTGCCTTGAACCTTTTATACCATAACCCCAAGACAATACATTGAAACACCAGCCAATTTTTAATTAGAACATATATCAGAAAAATTTCTTATGCATAGCATGACACCAAAGGCCTGAATTTGCTGCATTTATGCTCACAGAAACATCCAGTCTCATTCTTTCTGAACCTTTCCCTAAATACAGATGCTGGCATGCACATCAGAGGCTGTCTGTGCACAGCCTCTGGATTAAGAACAATGAGTCAGCCTCTCTGATTTAATAAAAAAAGAAACAAACTTGTAAAAACACTCAAGTGATTTTTAGTAAATCAGACAAGGTTATATAAATAAAATACAATAGCCATGTGACTTCACTAAAGCCAATTACATCTAAATAACCACAACACAGAGGTGTGAACTGTTCTTTGCCAGTTACTCATTAACCAATCTTCATTAATCATAAAAAATGTTTTTACATGATTCTTGATTCTGCAACAGTGTTGTGCTCAGGTGGCCTTGATCCAGCTACTATCCCTTCTTTCCTTGCTAAGATATTTTGCAATAGCAGTTGATGAGTGTAAGTTACAGAAAGAGGTTCTAGGCTTACACTATAGATGAAATCTCTTCCAGATTAATCTCGATGTTTCAGGGTTTTTTTTTAATCTTAAATTTTATAATTAGAGATGAGAAAAGTTTTCATTTACCAACAAAGAAATCAAAAGATATTTTATATACTTCTCATCAGAACATTTACAGCAGTTCATTACCTGTGGGAATGTATTTTATAATAATTTCCAGGGTAAGTACAAATTGAAAACAAATGGAAAAGCAATTAAATATATTTCATTTGTTGCAAGGACTGACAAACAAAACTGAGCAAAAACAAAAATCAAACTCTGCATGAAGCTTTTTCCCCACTTTTCAGATCTAATTCAAGGTCCTGTACATCATACCCCAGAATAAATGGAAAAAATATTAATATTAAAAATGCAGGAATCAAAACTCAGTTAATCCTGTGACTGCAATACCATTGTATCTGTAGCAGCTAACATTCCAACTTTGTGCTAGGTTTTATTCCTTTCAGTCATATGATACTATTCAAACCTCTTTATATACAATGGAATCAATACTTCTGAGAGAGACACAAAAAATTGGAAGGGAATGTATACTAATCAAAGTAATTAAAAACAAAACCAGGAATAAAATCTGCACATACTAACAGTCTGCATGCAAATAACAAATGTGTTCAGTGCTCATGCTCTGGATACCATTTTTACCTTTGTCTACATCCCGTTCATTGCAATGTCTTTGCAGTTGTATCTGTCTATGAAAATAATGGTTAACAACTATGGAAGATATATCCTAGCAGGTGACCTAAGTGGTAATTTCTTAGGTTTCAGGATGAAAAAACATTAATTTAGCCAGAAAAATTTGTGTCTTATTTATTATTCATTCTAGACATAAATACATTAAATTGAGGCAGGTACAATGATATAATCAGGCCAGGTTATAATTTCTTTGCAGAAACATCTAAAAGGAAAAATCAAATGGAAAGAATATTTCTAGGAGTATGTCAGGTCTTCCTTCCTCACCCTCACGCTCCCCGACTCAGATGACAGAAGAGGCTTCAGCCCCAGGAAAGCCTAGATCTCAAGAGAGCTGCCGAAGACAATCGACATCAGAAACTTCACACATCTGAACTGCTTCCTTGCAGCTTCTTGGAAAAGTCTTTAAAGTCACTAACACCCATGACAGCTGGAGAAACATCCTCTCCCAAAGGGTAGGAAGGTTTACACATTACAGAGGGTAAAATTCTCCAACTCTGACATCCATGTTGGAAGCAGGTTGGTATGATATGATCAGGCAGACTTGGAGCAGGACTAATGAACTGCATGGAGAACACCATAAAGTCAGGCTGGTCAGTGATCCACTGCCAGCAGTTGTATTCATATAAAAAAGTATAACCCCACTTGTGTCATTCCCACTCATTTTTGCTTGTCTGTGGAGTTATATTGTGTAGTTGAGGGCAGAATCTAGTCCAGGAAAACCAGACATTTATTCCAAGAAACCTGCCTTCTTGCTTAGAAAAGCTGTAGATAAAAATTAAGATTCAAGGCCTAATGAGAAACAGTCTGATTGACAGTGGAAATAGCCCTACAATGCTAATATTAATACTGTGCTAAACTGGTTAGTGTTTATGTCAGTGACTTGTCTATATACTGGGCTCAGCAATCATTTCTGTAATAACTAGAGAAAGGATCATGTAGTCGAAACTTTGTCCTGTTACATAAGTGAAAGACCAGACTACGTCCATGACAGATAATTAATTTATTAAGATTTTTACCTGTGTGGTTCAGAGTAGAACTTGACTCATCAACATAATCAACTTGTATCGATCACTAATCACCTTGCATTAACACTTTTAATGAAGTTACATTCAAGTATATTTCAAGTGGTGATTTAAAGAATACTGCGAGAGACAGCTTTCCTTAGAGCTATTATGGCAACTATAATAGGCAGCTGAAATGTATTCCTCAAATCCAACACCCGAAGTCTAAAAAAGTTAAAGGTGATCTTTTCCCCCAAACAGACACATTCTTCTTTGTCAAAAGCAGGAATGCCAGAAGCTCAGCCTCAAAGGTTGCTCAAACTATCCTGCCCTTTTCTTCTGTGACCACAGCTTTTTGCTTGCTGCTCTTAACCTTGCAGATAGGCACAGATAACACGATGCTTATCTTATAGGCAGGAGGTTTGGCAAGCTGCTTTTCAGAGTCCAAAACAAACAGTCCTCTGGATTGGTCAGCAGGACACTGTGGAGTATAAAGCTAGTTTGGCCCCTCCCCGTGTCCCAGTATATCAAGGTTTAAGCTTCATTGACTCCAGTATAGCGACCTTAATCAAGATTTTTCATGCCTCAGAGAACAGTACAGCTGCTAAACTTTCTTTAATAAGTGTTTTATAGCTGGGGAAGCTGAACAGGAATTAGCTGAAAAGAGATGACTTGCTTCTGGCCTTATTAAGCAGCAATTTATTATAACTCAAGCTGTAACATTGTTTTGCTCTAACATGAAAGAGGAATGTTGGTTTAAGTGATTTAGCTAAGTCATTGATTCTGTTTCAGTCATTTTTCTCTTGCAGTATGGGTTTGCTTCAAATTCAGGAAGCCAAATGCACTGTGATAAGTCTCAGGAGAAAGTCCTGCATGTCTAGTTTCCCATCAAGTAAAGCAGATGCAGTCATCTTCCCAGGACTTATTGGCAATACGGTCTTTATAAAGCTCACCTTCAGATTTCATACCTTTTTTATTTTAAATGAAATTAATTTCCTATTACCTTATTAAACCTGTGTTGGCAATGTTAACAGAATATTCTGTTAAAGAAGACACAGGTATAAGGCAGGTCATGAAAAGTGGCCACACTCTGGAATTTCAGTGAAGCGTCACTGAAGATTCTTCAACGGAATGTATTTTACCTTTGCAGACCAGTTTTATTGTAGTACATTATTAAAAATTCTCCTATTAAAGATTAAATACTATTTTTTTTAAAGGGGCATGTGACTGGTCTTACTACAAAATTCTTAAAGGAATGGGCATATAGTAAGCATGACTCAGCATTTAGGTAACACTACGCACACAACGTGCAATATGTTGGCTATCCAATTAGCCTGTCTTGCCACATCCATTTCCATAGCATCATACAACTGCTGTTTTTCCAAAAATAGGGTCCTATCAATAGCTGTACTTGCAATTCAGCAGTGAGTTTGTTTCTGTCAGACTCGGCAATGAACCATTGTCATGGGATGGCTCCATGGGCACCCTGCTCCTGAAAACACTATTATTATTACTATTGTTGTTAATAATGTAAATTCCTGTGGTATAGAATCTGGGAGTAGCACGCATGCAACAGGATGCTGTAGAAAGACAAGTTTCAGACTGAAACACCTTGAATGAAAGTAAATATTTAATCCTAAGCACCTATAGAATATGATGGAAGGTTTGTTTTTTTTAAAGAGCTGAGGACCATCAACTGTTTTAATTACTTTCTGCCTCTTTATCTTACCCCCACTTAATATAGGAAAAAACTAATGTTTTTTTTCTGGGGAAGAGCTTTGTGGGGAGATACTTATTGTAAAAGGAACCCCTTCTTGATGAGAGATAGTATATAATAAATAATCATAGACTTGCTAAAGGTTGTGAAGAAACAGAATGACAACCAAAACAGACATAAAAATAATCTTCAGTTTGAAGCTACAGCAAATTCTCATGAACCTGAAGGACAGATATTCATCTAAGAATATCCAAGGAAAATTTCATTCTCTGATAACAACAGTAAGATACAAGAACTAATAATAATTTATAAATTCATCCTTTCTGATTTCAACCAATTCTTAGCTAGAGTTTTGGAGGACTAAGAAGCCATATAGCTTCTTAGATACAGTACTGTCTCTTTGAGTGATTTGAAGCACAACTGCTTCAAATTGGAAGCTGTCAAGTGCTGTGCCAGCCCTTGAAGAATCTAATGGGATCCCAGCTCCTGTCCTACCTGTCTCTGCAGAGGTTACACAGCATTCTTCTTACAATAGTTCAAGCAAATGATCTCTGTTCCTCCCACTAGCCAGGACAATGAGTAGCCCCTGCTGAGGTAGAACAGAAAAAGTAATTCTTTTCCAGAATGGGACATTTCCACTCAGTTAAGGGTGGACCATGTGATAAGGTTATGCAGGGGAGGCATACGCATGTGTTAAATCTTGAGATAGCTATATACAAACATCTGATTCCTGATGGAGGAGGGCTGCCAAGCATTTCTCTTGTTAGCTTAAAATTGCTTGATGTTCTCAGTTTTTGTCCTTTGAGATTAGGACCCTGTAGGAGGTACACTCCACAACAGCAGCAGTGCATTATCTCTTCTTTACCTTTCCCTTCCTCCTTTTCCTATGCAAAGACAGATCAGGGATCAAACTAAACAGATTATTTCCCACTGGCACCCAGAGCAAGGTAAAAAATCAAACCATTGTACAGCAAATGTGTGCTTTGCAGACTCAGTAGTCTGGAACTGTAGGACTATGAAGAGAAGTTAGCATGTGTTGAATATATATGATCATCTGCATTTACATCTACCTTCTGTCTCAACTCTGAAAGGCTGCTGCTCATCTCATCTCTGCTGATCTTACAGGAGGAGAAGCGATCCCTTGAAAGGCATGCAAGTGCAAGATGACATGCCGTTCAGAAGAAACTCAACACCGAGACCTGGAAGCTAATCACATCTCCATTTCTCTAAGGCGTTATATCTCCTCATGTACCATGGTCAGTCTTACTATTTTATTAGTAACTGGCTCAAAGATTCCATTTGGGCCACAAAGTTAAAAATCTTATAAAATCTGCCTATAATGAAAATATATAAATCTTTCCTTGCAAACTGCTCATTAAGACTATTCCCACTGTTAGCAGGATCTACTGTTGGTGAATACTGGGTCAAAAAGCTAATTCCTTTACAGTCCTTTTACTGTACTTAATGATTACTGAGAGTCTGGAAATGAGAGCAAAAATATTTTATTCTTTATTCAACATGAAATCACCTTGATTTATATTCCTGGAAAATTAATAAAATGCCTTTGAGACAGACTATTTCTGCTGCCAGGCTTCTGTAATGTATCTGCTTTATCTGCTGACCTGTGCAGAAATATATTAGAGAATAGTACGTCTGCTTTCAGTGCTGCATTTACTGTAAATTTGCATTCTTCCAGGAAAATTCTGACAGAACATTTAGCATCTCAGATCTGACTTCAACAGCGGCACTTAGCTATTATTGGTTTCACCAATCTTTTTTGAAAGAAGACCTAGCAGTTGAATTTGATGCCAGGGCTGAAGACACAGACAGGTCCTATGCAAGATGCTGGAAAAGCAGGGAAAAGATTTCCTTCCCTTACGCTGCAGATCCCTATGAGCCATCCCTGCTTCTGAGCTCACAACAGAGGCAGTGCTCAAGATGATCCTTTCATATCAGGGTTCCTCTTTCCATAAATCACAGTGCCATCACATGCAGGCAACAGCACTTACACTCCTGTACAAAGTTTAATTGGGTGTTGTCAGATTTACCCAATTCTGCCCAACAAGCAGCATCCCAACTATCCTGTATTTTATTATCTCTCCTGTGAAAGTCTATTCTGTCCTACTAAAGAGGAAGCATTGTCAAGAATGTCTATGTCCACGCAGTTTAGGAAGTAGATTTATATCCAAGGTACTATTAACACAAATGTGAAAAGTCACCATGTTTCTAAGAGGGCAGAATGGCTGGTAACCTAAAAATGTTAAGATAGATTAAATGTGAGCTCTGGGATACTGGAGCTACTGTTTGAATGGCCATGTCCCATCACCATCCTATCCACTCCTATATGACTGATAATTGTTTTTAGATTCAGAGAAAATCCTTGTTTGCTGACTTTCAGATAACCACTGAATAAGTTAATCAGCAGCCAGTAACAACATATGGATTCTAGAATAAGGCACTGACAGTGAAAAAGGAAGTCAAGCACAATTGCTGCACCATCTTTTGTACCCTTACCTTTAGAAAGTCTTAGCCTTTAAAGCTGGAAATGTTAGTTATTTACTACTCTGTCATGTGATGGCTGTATTGGTGAGTTAGAAACATTTTTGCTAATCTCTCATTCATTTTCACACACTGAAAATGTTAAATAGAGCAAAAATAAAAGAACAATTGGAAAACAGTTAAAACAATAAACTTCTCTTACTTTACTACAAAATTCTTGAAAAGTTGTCCTTCCACTTGCTCACAAGTCTAGATGAATACATATGCAGAATGACACACACAAGTTCAGTCTGTGTTTGCATGTTTGCAGATCAGTTCAATACTACATGATCTTTATCAATGATATTACGAAATGTCTTTGCAGACTTGTCTGTGACACAATTCAGAAGCTGCTGAAATGGGTTTCTGGTTGCCAACAGGCTTATCTTTTATCTTTTACCTCTAAATAACAGAGCAGAGAGTCTATTATTGGTATTTTCACAGTCTGATTTTTTAAGTACCATTTTGGACAGCAAAGATATAAAGCAAATTCTTCTGTCTTTTTCATTCCTCTAAAATAACTGCACTCTCTCCTTGGAGCTTATCTGAAAGCTTGAAATTGAAATAATGCATATCTCAGGAAAAAACACAAACTGTATAATAAAATGCACATACAAAATGATCTAAGCATCCTCACTCTAATGCACTATTAAAAGAAATTGAAATGAAAAATCTTTTAACTCTTCCTCACCTACCTGCATTAATAAATGCTACACAAGCATCAATATCAGCATATCATGCAACTTTGCTTCAGGTGCACCATCAGATGAATAAATGTTTCTCTTCCTAAGTGAAGAACTGATTTCAGAGAAGGGGGTTGGACTAGATGACCTTTAAAGGTCCTTTCCAACCCAAACTATTCTATGATTCTATGATAAGAAATCCAGCTCTTGCCCCTTGTAAGCTAGGGGAAGTTGTTACTAAGTGGTGGGGGCACAGAAGCTGGGCCTAACAGGATTCCACCCAGGCACAGAGCACAGCAGGGCCTGACGACTCCAGATGCCCAGTTCCACGCATCGCTTGCTATTGCACCTTGACCAGGTCTGCACTGAGCAAGCAGCCAGCTGCATGTGTGAGTACCACCTCAGTGGATTTTACAGTGTTCCACAGACCTGTCAGAAGTGTCAGAAAAGTTTCAGAACATGTAGTGATCTCAAATGAGCAAACACTGATGAAATTTTAACATTTTCACTGCCTCATAGAACTTCAAACCATTTCACAAATTGCTTTCAATTTCTGTCAGCATTTTGCTGTATTTTCATCATCCTACAGCAAGGGCAAACCCTATGATTCATGCTCCACTTGAATGAGAAACACTGAGTGTTAAGTGGAAGATAACCTTCTTTCCTGGGAAGGTACCTGTGATTTTGTTTTGAAAAAAGAGTTTTCTAATGATTAAACAAACTTCTGGAAAAAGTACAGCAAGTCCATACATACCCCTGAATTTGAATGCAATAGAAAGCCAAACCACAGAATGGCTTTTTTCATATTTCAGAAATATTAAATTGGATACAAACAATATGATTTATAATGTATATATTTTAATTTCCAAGACGTCCACAGGTATTACGGGCAAATGTTCAACTGAGTCAAATCAAAATACCAAATACTGGACCACTTAATCAGTTGATTGATTTTCAGAGGTGTGGGGCAGTTTGTAGCTTGCTCTGCCTGATTGTAAGTTTCTTCTGTCTGAAGTAAGATGTAGTTCTGACTCTATCAGTTCATTATGCTGTAAACCAGAGAAAGAAGAAATAGAAGAGACCAGCAGGAGAAGCAAACATTATCAAGGTTGACAGGAACATTACCTAAGTTTTCTCCCCAAATTCTGTTCAAGATTCAATCATTTTAGTAATAGGAGTGAAATAAATTCTAGACATTTTGTTCTTTAAGTGAAATGTTACTATTTCATCCTTCTAAAGATGCTTCAAACAGAAAGGAAAGAATAGTTCCCAAAGTTCTTAATTCTGAAAGACCCCCTAGGGAGGATAAAAAAACTACACATCCAAGCTCTTGGCATTTATTATCATAACTCCTGACAAGAAAGGAACAAACTGTTCAGCTATATTGCATAAGTTTCCAATACAGAATGCATAAAAATTAATTCATGGAATAAACCTCTCGGCAACTGCTTTCTAGTTAAGTACAACTAGTTTATTTCCAGATCAGTGACCTTGTTTTGTAGGTAATTACATTTTAAAATTATACTTTTTCTCAATATTGCTTCTAAATGTCTCTTTTTTGATAGATCAGTACATAAAGCCAGGCTTCTTAGTTCTTCTGATATAAATTTTGATCAATATTTAATTATCTTAGTTACTCTCAACTAAAAGTGCCCATACTCTGGAGTTTCACACCAACTTTCACTGTGGCTGTCATTCAGCTTCCTCTGAGCCTTTTGTTAACATCTCTAGCAAATCAAAACAGATTATCAGATTTTTCATTTAGTCATGCAAAAGGGCATGGGTTTTCTTTTCCTTGTTGCCAGAGACATGTCTAAAAGCTGTGATACTCCCTAACTGGGGCAGTTTAGAGCTGAGACCCAGACAAGACACTAATCTGTATTCACACTGCAGCCCAAGAAACACAACACAGAGGAATAAAGTTGTGACAGGCCACAGTTGAACACATTTTAAGGTTTTTTTTGGAACAAGTATTCTTCCTTGTGCTAAACTGCTGACAAGAAAACAAAATGCTAAGCAGAAAATATGTTGTCTCCTCATTTGTTACCAGAAACATTGGATAGAAAATACAAACACACTACCATATGCAAAAATATCCTGCTAGTGCCCAAGCATATTAAAACACCAGACATCAGACAGGTCTGTACAGCAAACAGCCTTGGCATTCATGTGGGACTATGGAGTGGCTCCTGGCCATTCTGGCTGAGAGACTGACCCCTCTTGTGGCTCTTCATCTCCATTGGAGATCACTGCTCCTAACCTCTATGTCAAACATTTAAAGAAACAAAGAACGAGTTTGTGAACTTTAAAGTTGTGTTGATTACTGAATAAATATATAACCAGAGAGACTGGAGGTGTATTTATCTTATTTGACTAAAAATTCAAACAGCTGTCATGATCTCTAGTCATGAGTGGAGATAACTGAAATTTCTGGACACACAGGAAGACATGTAGAATACAAGATGTGACTTGAAATCTTATCTCGCTTCCACTGACATGCAGGGATGCCTACTGGCTTTAACAAGCCAGGTAGGCTCCTGAAAGTCTCTCTTTTAAAACATCAATGTTCGCTCTACATTTCCCAGGCTGAATATAGCCCCATTACAATACTGTTTCAACAGCCTGTGGAGCTTTAGTGACAACACCAGGCAAGAAAGGGAGCTGTTATCAAGAAAAAAAATCATACAGCCCACTGCCTTTCTACTCCCTTTAAATCCCAGGTAAAAAAAAAGTGGCCAAGTACAGTCAGTGACATATGCTGATGATGAGTGCCATTTGGGACATGTCAGACCAATTGATGGGCTGATCATGCAGTAAGGAAAAGACAAAGAATATAGCTCTTCTCACCCCTAGAATAAGACAGGTCACCTGCCAAGATGGATAGGAATGGGCAGATTAGTCCAGAACAAGCTGCAAAGAAATCTAGAAATATTTTATTCAAGCAAAGTCCCTAATTATCTTGCCACGATCCCAGTTGTCAGGAAATAGGGACAAAAATGCTGCTGAAGGCAGCACCATATGGTTTCTACTTCCCAAAACTTAGTTCGTTCCTATGAATGAACTAAATAAGTTCATTCAAAGAAATAGGAGGGTAATTACAGAATATATGGGTCTTAGCCATAATTAATCTACAGCA